>NC_133327.1:342776421-343123088 GCF_042186555.1 Aquarana catesbeiana | reverse complement strand
GCCATGAGGTGCCATGTTGAACATCCAGTGACCAGAATGAGAGTGTGAGAGCAATAACACCAAATTTAACACACCTGCTCCCCATTCATACCTGACACCTTGTAACACTAACGAGTCACATGACAACGGGGAGGGAAAATGGCTAATTGGGCTCAATTTGGACATTTTCGCTTGAGGTGTACTCACTTTTGTTGCCAGTGGTTTAGACATTAATGGCTGTGTGTTGAGTTATTTTGAGGAGACAGCAAATTTACACTGTAATGCCCTGTACACACGGTCGGACATTGATAGGACATTCCGACAACAAAACCCATGGATTTTTTCCGACGGATGTTAGCTCAAACTTGTCTTGCATACACACGGTCACACAAAGTTGACGGAAAATCCGATCGTCCTGAATGCAGTGACGTAAAACATGTAAGTCAGGACTATAAACGGGGCAGTAGCTAATAGCTTTCGTTTCTTAATTTATTCTGAGCATGCGTGGCACTTTGTGTGTCGGATTTCAATGGGGAACCATGAAATGATTCCCCATTGAAAACGTCATCTTATGATGAAACGCGTCTGGGAGGTACGTGCTGAGGAGGACGGGAGTTTGTTCGTTGCCGGCCGGCATTGTTTTTACGCTTTTTTAACCAAGAATTTATTGTAAGTGCTATTTCATTTCTTCAAATAAATACCGTATTTATCGGCGTATAACACGCGCCGGCGTATAACACGCACCCCAAGTTTAGGAGAGAATTTTAAGGAAAAAAACTTTTAGGAGGGAAGTTTAAGGAAAAGAAACTTACATTAAAATGCCCATCAATGCAGCCTCATCAGTGTTCATCTGCAGCCTTTTCAGTGTCATTGCAGCCTTTTCAGTGTCAGTGCAGCCTTGTCAGTGCAGCTTTGCCCCAGTGCAGCCTTGTCAGTGCAGCTTTGCCCCAGTGCAGCCTTGTCAATGCAGCCTTGTCCCCAGTGCAGCCTTGTCAGTGCAGCCTTGTCCCCAGTGCAGCCTTGTCAATGCAGCCTTGTCCCCAGTGCAGCCTTATTAATGCAGCCTTGTCCCCAGTGCAGCCTTATCAATGCAGCCTTGTCCCCAGTGCAGCCTTATCAATGCAGCCTTGTCCCCAGTGCAGCCTTATCAATGCAGCCTTGTCCCCAGTGCAGCCTTGTCCCTGCAGCCTTGTCCCCAGTGCAGCCTAGTGTCCATGCCTCCTGCCGCCGCCGCCATACACATAAAAGTAGTTTTAAATATGGCGCCGCGGAGTTCGGAGAGAATCGGCGCCGGCGGAAGTGAATGAACGCCGCCGAGATACACATAGCCGAGGGTTCTCGGCTCTTTCCGGCGCCGCTCACAGTCCCGCCCAGTCCCGCCCTATGATGGACATAACACAGGTCCAATGGCGGGACTGGGCGTGACAGTGAGCGGCGCCGGAAAGAGCCGAATACACCCGACTATGTGTATCTCGGCTCTGTGATTTCGGCGGCGCTCGTTCAGCACCGCCGAGTCCTTCCGAAGTCCGCGGCGCCATATTTGAAACTACTTGCTATGTAAATGTCGGCGGCGATCGCCGACATTCACATAGCGATAGCGGGGATCGGCGTATAACACGCACCCACGACTTTCCCCTGATTTTAAGGGGAAAAAAGTGCGTGTTATACGCCGATAAATACGGTAAGTCTAAATGATATTACACTATTGTTGCCACTATCTTTTACACTATGTGCATCGTGGAGCCTTTGACATTTCTGTTATGATGGATCTACCCCGCTCTCCATATAAGCTGGTTGTTTCCTCTAGCTGTGCCATTCTGCTCACTGAAGTTTCATATCTGGTAAGCAGGCTCTCTATGTGGTTTGCTGCACACAAAAAACCCCTTCACGGATTAGCACCTGGTTGATAGATATACTATTCACATTTGTTATTTAATATCTGGTAAGCAGACCCTCTGTGTGGTGCTGGTATAATCACTATTTTTCTCACTACAAGACGATCCACTACCTGCACGATTTGCATAATAATCTGTCTGAATATGAAAGAGTCTTTATGTGTGCCACCTGTTGTTTCTAAGCACTGGGTGTTCATATGATCTTCTCACTTTGTGAGTGTCACTCTCTCTTTTTTTATATATATTATTTTATCAGTATTACGCTATGTTGCTTTATATTTTTTTGGGGTGAATTTTTTGTGAATCCACGTCAATCTCACGAGTGAATATTGTTACAATCTACTGTGACTGGATCCTTAAAGGCCCAGGCTGGGTTTAAGCCACCTGCTCGATTTGGCTTACTATCTGGTAAGCATGCCATCCAACAGTTGGGACTTTTAATTGTACATTAAGTGTTATCAATACAGTCAAGGAGTTTTGGATTTCCTTCTTTGTTGTTGGACTTTTATTAGTTTTATATCATCATATAACTTTTCACATATATTTTTCACAGGTTTATCTATATGTGCGCGGCTTTTACATTTTTATATGAATAAGTATATAATTACATATTCCAAACTTTAATATACATATACACTCATTATAAAGGCAAAATAGCAGCACATTCCAGTAACCCATGTATGAAGTAATACTCCCTACTCCGAGTACATGTAGCAATGATTCTTAAATTGAATAAAAAACATGGTGCATCTTATCAATGCTCAACGCATTTCGTGTTGCTAAGACACTTCATCAGGAGAGTGTGCATCCACTATTCTGTAAAAAATATTAAAAAAAGATAAACTCTAGTTGATGTTTAATCTACAAAGGAAGGAGAAAGAAGTAAGATATTGAGGCTAAATAGCTTACATGGAGCTGGGATTGAGAGATATGTACTGCTGGAATTTGAAAGGAGCCGCTAATCAAGGCTGTCTGTCCCGGGAGCTGAGGAAACTACACCGTACACGGGGTGAACACCCAAGCACAAGATACCCAGGGAAAGGACCCTCTGTGGTGTTGAATTGGGCTACGAAGGAGTCTGTGAAAAAATTAAATTGCTAAGAATAGCTCTCTTATAAAGATACTAACGTGAATCTGGTGAAACCAGTATGCAATAGGGGATAGAGAGGTAAAGGGAACATCACTGAGGTGAGGACCGTGAGACCATGGTCAACAAAATTGTAGCTATGAGTGCGAGGTAAGTATAACAAGCATGTGTATAGAACCAAGGGTGAGTGAAGAAACATTAATAAATAGCCAAAATAAGTGCAACCAGGGAAGGATCCATCTGTGCAAATATAATTACCTCGTGTGCATATAAGGCAACAAGTTATGCTGTGAAGTGCAGCTTGACCAATGGTGCAGGTGGAAAAGAGTAGGTAAAGGTGCTTGGTAGATATCCAGCCCACCTACAGGTACAGCAACTCCAAACCACACGCTAGGCAAAATAGAGAAGGAGAGGCATGCCCCTCCTGGCAGCAAAGCCATCCATGGAGAGGCGCCAGTTGCCTCCCTCTATATATAGGCCAAAGTATGGAATGGCGCACACGTAATGATGCCCTACGGCATCACACGTGGTGCCGTGCGTGGTGCCGATGTGCAGTGAGCAAAACCACCTGCTCCCCCACCCCCCAACTAGTGGAAGGGAGGGGGAGGGCACTAGGCATGCATCGCAGCTCCCAGGTATCAGGCAGTCAGGCGGGCCCCACAAATTGCATCTAGTATAAATTAACTCCCATACACCTTTGTTCACTCCAATAGACTTTTTTTACAAGTTTCTACAAATGCTAACACCAATTCCTACAATATCCTATATAATAATATTTATGCTCACTGATAAACATATATTCCTTTTATATTTAGGACATGGAGCAAAAGTTACCCTTGTCCACCAAAAAAATCTCTTAACCTCACATAGGGCACACTATGGTCTTGACTTCTTCCCAGAGTCAACCCTCAAATGTTATTGATGGCTTTACTGGTCAATAAGGATGTGCATGGGCAGGAGCGAGTGGGAAACATTTTGATCCTTGAACTCTAGTTAAAAAAAGTCAAATTATTTAAACAGAATAAGTCAAGTAGCATGGACATCACACAGCATTAAGGCTATCCTATAAAAAAAAACAGTTACTGTAACTGTTTTGAAAACAACTATAAGCTTGCTAGAGTATGCTTAGCATGAACAGAGAGGTTTGGTGCCTGCTAATGAACAGATAATGCACTCCATGGGAAAACTACCTTGACAAACAAGTCTTTGTTTGTATTAGCTTTTTGATATATACACATACCTGCTGTTTTTTGCTATCTTTTGGCAATAATGTAACAGTAGAATCATTAAAAAACAAAAACAAAATGGTGATGTAAAATAACATTTATGTTTGTTTAATGTGAAATCCACAGTCTAATATTGCAAGTTTCAACCATAACTCACTGTCACGCTTATTGGATTCTAAATGGATCCTCATCCTCATGTAAATATGAACAAATGTAGAGTACAATAATCCACAGTTCTTAGTTCATAAAGTTTTCTTACTGATCATCATACTGAACAAACCTCTGCCAGCTATTTTAATTCTAGGCTATAATATGGGTAAATTTCCATATCACTCCTGGCCAGCTTGAATAACAAGAATAATATTAGTAATGTCCAGATGCACATAATTCTGCCTAGATGTCTCTTGCCAAAAGCAAAATGAAAGGAAAGTCAGTGTCAATCATAACCAATAGACTATGTTAATGCTTTGCAAACAGTTTATTCGTTTTCAAAAATAGTGCTCATTAATAATGCATTACTCTAGTAACAGGAAGGAGTGTTGCTTATGAAACCGTTATAATTCAGTTTCATTACTTCTATGATGAACAATAAAGTGAATTTCTGAAGGACAATTTTTCTTTTGTCTTTGGGTCCATACTAAAGTGATGTCTTGCATACTTTATTAATTGTCTATTTTTCAGTTCACACGTGTTTGCTATTGAATCTCTGGGTAGGATTTTTTCTGATATTGCCTTCTAACCAGAAATCTTTTCAGTATAAAAGTCTGAAAATGATGTGTACAATGAAATAATAATTTTATGTGATCTATATCAACATAGCTATAGATAAATGTTTAATTGACAAGGCAAGTCCTGGTTACATTTGTAGTCCTGTATTTCCCATGAAGGTAAGATGCTGTATTTTGCTGAATGAGATTGACATACCTCAGCAACACTGATGGACATAGATTGCAGAGGACCCTCTTCTGGTCTCTCCTTCTCAACATTTGGATGTGCCACCTGCTGCTAGTCTTTTTCAGATTCCATCCCCCCCCCCCATATATATTGTTCCTAATATAGGTAAACTTAGTGTAGTGCAGGGATATGCAATTAGAGGACCTCCAGCTGTTGCAAAACTACAACTCCCATCATGCCTCTGCCTCTCAATGTCATGCTTGTGGCTGTGAGAGTCTTGCTTTGCCTCATGGGACTTGTAGTTCTGCAACAGCTGGAGGTCCGCTAATTACATATCACTGGTGTAGTGTATGCCAGAATCATCTGCTGGCAGATATTTTTTATGCAAAAAAGGGCCCAAAGCAGCACACAGCTATACTCAGTCAAATGTTAATTTTAAGTGTAGCTCAATGTGCCAAGGCAAAGGTGTTTGTTACTCGCTTTGGAAACTATCCAGCAAAGATCTTGATCTGCCAGTTTAGCCAATACTTGACTTGTTCTCAGACACACAATGTATTCTTCTGCATCTGAGTTTGACTCCATTTGCCTTCTGTAACTTTTGTCCTGATCGTTTGTCCTTGACTACAACTAGTACCCCTTTCTGGTTAATGCTATCCAACTCTCTGCCTGCAGCCTGCTCTGAACTACTGCCACATCGTCTGAATATGTTTGTCTATCACTGGTTCTGACCCTTGGCTTAAGTTGGTCTGTTCTTAAGATGTGCTTCTCCCCCTACTGATGTCATGTTGTCAACTGTTTCCAGCAAAGCAGTCCCAAAAGTAACAAGGGTTGCCATTCTGGTGACTTTTACAGGTATTAGTGGAACTAGCTTTACTTTCTGGGATGGCACAAACCAACACAGCACCAACCAACCCAATGCAATTATGCAATCAAGCAGTCTTTTCAAAGTCAGGTCTCTGAGGTTCTGATGAACAATTGTGGGAAAAAAAAGATTATTTTCCATCCTGACTTTTAGAGGTTAATTTCTGTATCCTCATTAAAATCATTTTTTTTTTGGGGGGGGGGGCACAGAACATTTTACAGTGTGTTTATTTTTTATATAATCCTTAAATCTGTCTAGAAAGAAGTAATTGCACCATAATATGGCCTAAACTGAATATAGTATAACAGTGAACAAAGCCTCAACTTTCAGGAGATGTCATCATTTGATTTTCAGAGATGCAATAGGTCAGTTAGTTTTTTAACCAGCCTGTCTAGTGTCTATGCAAAACACAAATATTACTATTGAATTCAGGTAACCTTTAAGCACATTTACAGAAGGTTCCTTTCATTATTATATTTAGCACATTAGTAGGTTAGCGACAGAGTCATCATTCATTTTAACATTAGCTTGGTTTTAAAATATGCGATTGCCTGTAAAATTCATAATGAAATGGAATATATTTAACTGAAGAAAACTCTATTTCCTCCTCATATCATCTACTGTTTAATTCATCTTATTCTTCATTAATAATCTGTGTGACTGAAATTCACAAAAAAACATACTGAATTAAACTATGCTAAACTGATATTATTGCAATTTCCTAAAAGAATAAAAACAGTAACAATTTTTTAAATAGGGTTAAAAGGGAAAAAAACAAGTCCAGTGTTACTGCTGAGCTGCTTTACCCACACCTATATATAATTTCACACAAAAAGAGAGCCATGCTGTGACTGGGTTAGTATATTGTACTTTATGTCTTAGAGTGGGAAACTTACACAATGCACATTATGCACTGTACAGATGTTTTAATTAATTACAATGTGATTAAAACATTTGCTTGCACTTATCCATGCAAATGTATTGGAACATACCAACTATGCAATTAGAAAATAATAAACAGTTGTAATGCTTGTTTTAAAACCCATACAGCTCAACCTCTTCCCTGAGGACTGTTCCAGCTGTGCTTTGAGATTGGTATTTAGAAAAAAAATGATATAGCAACAGTCAAAGTGTAAAAACAAAAGCATTTAACTGTGCTGTATACTATACTTTTTTCAGAGAAATTCCCTTACTGAGGTGGCGGTGTAAAGTGCTTGAGCTATTTTACTTAGAAGGTGGTATAGATTTTCTTTCTTTCTTTCTTTTTTTTCCAGTGTAAAACAGCAACACTTCGGGTGGCAAGGCAATCTTTGTTGATGGTGACCACTAATCACTGCTATTTCCAACAGTAACCAGAGTGTAAAATTGTGTTTAATGTTCCCTGCTGTTGATTTGAAGTTTTACTTTTCCTCCATCTTGTGTTTGCTTCTTGTTAAAAGGTAAAATAAGTTCAGCAGTTTGATTCTGACTGAGGAAATGTACTTTGACAAATTGCTACAAGCATTCTTTGAACAAATACATCATATCAAGCACCTTGATCCATCTTATTGCCAAGCAAAATTATTGCAAAATTATTTAAGCATAGCAAAATATTTTTCAGTAGCTCCTTAGTCCCCTGTTGAAAGTATTCAGCAGGATACAGGTTAAGAATCTGTATGTGTGAGCTTAGCATGCTACTGTAAGAGATTGATTTTAAAAACGTATTGAACATGTATTAATATCTTAATTCAGCTAAGCCTTTGAATGCTGTCTAGCCAAGATGTATACATGGAGTGGGGAGTAGTGCCTTTGCTAGTAATACAAAGAAACCCTGGCATACAAAGCGCAGCAACCCACATTTGTGCACACAACCTAGCTTTGCTTTTTTTGCATTATAATAGAGCTGGCTGAGAATAAACAACCATAAAAGTACTCACTGGCTTAAAGATGTGCTTTGACACAACAGCTCTTTTTATGTCTGCCAGAATCAGAACTGAATCAAGGTGTAGGCAGACAAAATTCCTACCTCATGTGCATCAGGAGGCAGGGGTCTGAGCAAAAGGGCCATAACCTTGCCTGTAGATCCACAACACTGCCCATTTTAAACCATCCTTTCAATGCCTCATTTTAGCCAGCTATGCAAGATTTGCCACTAAGACAGTAATATAGCAGTTACAGCAACTATGTGTCATCCATATATCAACACACTGCACAGACCCTTCTAAGCTCCCCATCAGTAAAGAAGACATGTCAACGCTTCTTTTGATTCTCATGTATGTAGCGCTGCATAGGGAAAGGTAGATATTTTGCTTCAGGGGCTGGAGGGGTATAGAATAGCTATGGGGAAGAAAAGGCTGATACATAGCTCTGAAGGGTTGGGGTGGAGATGCTGGATATAAGGCTAAGGGGGGGGTTATATATGTTGCTATAAGGGGGATGATGTGGCTATATACTTTGCCTGGGTGCTTTATACTGCTGCCTTTGTGGAGTTTTATTCTACTAAATGTTAGGCTGCTAAATTATGTCTTGCCCTGTAACTGGACTCAGAATCATGCTGACACACCAATGCCCATGACTGGGCTTTATATAACGTGTTACTAAACCCACAACAGTAAAATCAGTCTGTATATGCAGTAAAGCATACTTGTTATCACTGTGGAACCTAAGGGGTAATCCTCTGCATTGTTTAAAAAGGCTGTTTCATCCTGGCTTGTCTGATCCTTTCCTATTTCCACTAACCCCTCATGATTTTCTGATAATGGAGTCAGGCTGCACATGCTCAGTTTGGTGTGTATTGCTAGAGAGGTTTTTTTTTTCTATGGAGAGTGCATGTGTTCAGCACAGGGCTAATCAGTACTGCCCAGACAGAGGGTCAGGGGTCTTACAGTCTCATTGGACAGTCAGAAAACTTCTCCTACAAGCTTTAACCAGTGCTTGGCTGGACACTGATAGAAGTCCAGAGACTGATCTAATTGCTGATGAGAAAAGGTATTTAACAGTTTGTATTTACTAACATAATTGCATGTCCAGACATAGTGAATGCAGGGTACTGGGTTTAGTAACACTTCAATGCAAATATAAGCCAGAAGAAAGCAGGTGGTTAAAAGGTTAACAGGATTGCCAATAATAAATGTATAAGTTTAGCAACAGTGGTACAATTTAAAATCACAGCAAGGTAAATATGGTTAGTGTATGTTCTCTCCACTGCCAGTGAAAAGCCTGAAAAGCAATGAGTAAGTGGAGAATTGCAACAAATATCCATACTGTACAGTAAGTTCCCTACATGCAAACACTCAGCTTGCAAACTTTCAAAGATGTGAACATGTGTTTGCATACCCAATCCTGTAAAGCTGGGTACACACACAATTTTTTCTCATTCAACCCAGCGGACTGAACTAAAATAAACTGACAGATCACCATACCAACACAAGCAATGCTGGTGCAACGATCTCCCATGCTGCGCCTTTGAGTGCTGACAGGGAGGGTCCCCCCACAGAACACACTAATCAGTACTTGTAAACTTTGTCTGCTGATCTTTGCTGGACTTACGAACAAGTTGGACTTATGAACGAGTTCCTGGAACGGAACTCGTTCGTAAGTAGGGGACTTGCTGTATGTAGAAGGAGAGATGCAACTATCTATTGGAGATCTAACTATCTATTGGAGCCTATCTATCAATTTAGACCCTAACTAACCACCAACCAGTGGGTAAATCTGCAACAAAGTATGGCGGTGTGGGGCCCTTTAATGTTAATTGTGGAGAGCTCAAACTTCCAAATAACATATCATATAATCCACCCAGGAACATTATCTTTGCAAAGTGATCAGCAACAGACAGGGGAAGGATGATGTGTTCCCTCTTAAATAAAGCTCCTCCAGCAGCAGTAGTGCCCCAGCAAGTGTGGGAAAACTTCAACTAAAATGCAAGTTGTCCTCGGATGATCACTTCTGCAAGAGTGATAGAGGCGGGTGAGACATAGGCACCAATCCTTCTGGCAAATCTCCCCTGGCTATATGGAGCACAGTCAGTGTATCATGTGAGGAGGCATATAGCAGGGTCTCCGGACTCAGCACCCACATAAGAAGTCTTCCCCAGCTGTACAGGATTTTCTTTTCCCTGGTGGTCTGAGGATCCTCTCTTAGAGTTTACCAACTGCCTGGCTCATCCTGGCTAGTATTTCCAAGGGCTCTTTCTCCCCTCACACAGCAGTTTCTCCTCCTCTTTGCCCATATTCACCTTTCTGCCTCACCTGCTCGTGGCTTTCCTACAGGCTTCAGCTTGTTCAGTTGGTGGAGCTTAAGTTCCATTGTGACTGTGGCCAATCACATTCCTCCTCTTTTGTTCCTCTTTCAGTCACTAGCAGAGAAGGGCGAGACAAAACTTGTGGCATGGCTGCAAAGACAATTCAGTACATTTTTCTAAAGGGTAAAATCAATTATTTTTTTGAAAATATGTTTATTCGATATTTGAAATTTTTTACAGTGCGTAAAGTCTGTGGAGGCATCAAGGACAGACAACAGCACCTTCACGGGGTAATGCAATAGGAAACAGCAGATATTGAAAGGTGTATACGTATTGCATAATAATAGGATGTAGAAGGTAAACATTGTTAATTTCAGCTAAGTACAAAGGACAGGACTTTACCAATGAAACCTGAGGAGTGGAAGCAGATAACTTGGTAACCGGATAAATAGAGCAGGCTGCTAAGCCATCAATGAATAGGAAAGAACAGGTTACAGGCTGGGTTTAATAACATATGCTGTTGGGAATAACCAGTCGGGCTAAAGGGGGGGAATGAAAGGGGCTTCTGAGCTGGGGGTATCCCAGAATCTAAGCTTGTCCAGTGAGATGGTTAGATCAGCTGGTAGGTACCAGTCAGTGTAACAGGAGGGCTCCATGTGTGAGGAGATTTCCTTGGTCAAGAAAGTGCATTCCATGAATCAGTGACATCTGGCAAAAAAAGTGATGCATAAACTTGAATTTATGTGTAATAGTGTCCATTTTCTCCAAGAGGAACAATGACATTAGTGCTTGCTTCACTGCGGATAATTGTGGAGGTGTGGGGTGTATCCAGGCTTGCATGAGAATCCTGCACGCCACTAAGAGACAGATGAACCCATTGAGGAAGACTCTTGGAGCATGATGATGGTGGCAGGTTTGGCATGTTTTCAGAGCCAAAGATGCACAGCATGGGGTCTTTAGGCACAGAGACTTGGTGAACTTGAGAAACATAGTTTATGACTTGATCTCACAAGAAGGAAGTTGCTTGACATTCCAATAGCCTATAAAATAGAGTTGGACGGGAGGTGGCACACCAGGGGCAGGAAGATTGAGATGGGTTTGCAGAGCTATGGCGGGAAAGGTAAAAGGGGTGGTAAAGCAATCTTAAATTGTGTTCCCTGCCAAGTTTCACAAATCATCAGTGAGTGGCCCATCTGATAGCCTGCTAAAATTAGGTTGGGTGCATTCTCTTTGCCGAGAACAGATATCCAAGGTTTGAAAGGTGCTAGGTGATATTTGGAGGCTTGATGCGTGAGGAGGATGGAATAGACATTTGAGATGGAGTATTGATCCCAGCTAAGCAGTGTTTTGATGAATGAGCCTTGGAGAGGATTGTGACGTGGGCTGAAGCAAGATTTGAGATAGCTGATTAGTTGATAATAATGGAAAGCCTGCGATCCAAAGTATTCGGTGGATACTTCTGAAAAGGGCCTAAAGGAGCCACGAGTATTGTCCAAGACGTCAGCGGCAGTCCGCTAGTAGATCACTGAGCAAATGCTTTATGTTCTATAGAGGATGGAAACATAGGATTACCATGTATAAGCAGGTAGCGGGAGATGGTTGAAGGCAAACCAAGGAGTCTCAGTAGAGTGCTTTAGTAGGATAGGGAGAGTTTGCAGAAGGTTAAGTAACCCAACAAAGGATACCATTTTAAAGAGGTGAAATCTTCCAAAAAGTGAGAGAGGAAGGGAAGCCCATGCTTCCAACTCCTGTACAATCTTACTGATTAATGGAGGATAAGACTATACAAAGAGGAGGGTTCCCTGCCTATGCGTATGCCGAGATAAGTGATATATTGTTTAGCAATCAGAAAAGGGGACAAGGTAGACCACCTGGAGGACACAGACAGGTTGAGTACTGAAACCTTGCATTTATCAAAAATAATCTGAAGAATAATCTGTCCATAAAAGACACGGAAGGTCACGAATAGGTCCTGAAGCTTGGAACAGTCAGAGGGTGGGTCAGTGAAGAAGAGCCATATGTTGTCGGCAAACAAGGTCAAGCGAAAGGTTTGATTGTCTATCTTGACACTGCTTATCCCCGATGCAGAGTCCAAAATTCTGAAGAGTGGTTCTATAGTAATATTAAAGAGGAGAGGAAAGAGGGGGAACCCCCGTCTTGTACCCTTGGTGAGAGGTATGCTCCATGACATGAAACCTGGGATGACGAGTTGGGCCATGAGCGAAGCATATATCTTTTGAACGAAATTCAATATTGGACCTGACATGCCGAAAAATAGCCAGGAAAAGCTAATATTGTCAAACCCCTTCTCGGGATCAAGTGAGATGATAGCTATATCCTGATCAGAGCGGGCTTTAGCATGTTCGAGAGCCAACAGGACGTTTTGTATGTTAAGGATAGCCGAGATGCCCAGGAAAAACCCTGACTGAGCTTGGTGGAGAATGGAGGGGAGGAGCCGAGCTAAGATTTTAGAATTTTTGCATCAATGTTGATAAGGGAGATGGATCTATAAGAACTAGGGAGTAAATAGAAAAAGTGGAGGATAGAGGCGGGACTTTGTGTGAGGCATATTGGTGAATATGTCCACATTACAAAAAATATTGTGATAGGATGTCTAAAGTGGATCCTGTATCGAGTGATGGTACCCACAGAATATGTTGCAAGAAAATGGTATACAGTTTAATACCACAAGATCATAAAACCAAATACATAATAAAAGGAACACATTTAGGCTACGATAAAACATGTTAACATAAGTAGGTTTACAGACATGGTTCGAATGATGATTATACATGTACAGGACATGGTAAAGTGGTGTAATACATGGTACATAGTACAGTAGATAGATGTATGCATCAATAGATGTTAACTCTACGCGTTTCTTGGCTTGAAACCAATCATCAGGAGTCTGATGCAGTGTAGCTGCATTGAAAAAATAGCTATGTGTCAGTAGAAGTATGGGGAAAATGGACGCATAAAGATACAAATTTATTTTGATATACTCACAAATGATGCATGGGTGAATGATAACCCATACATTATGGTGCAATGTTGGTCCGGGTCCACTGAATCTCCCCCGGGGTTGAGGCAGAGAGCACGCCCCGAAAGACCGTCGGCCCTGACCGACAGGGTGGCCGGAGCACCTACACGGGCCACCAAGTGGGGACAGATGACGAGGCCAAGGGAATAGGAGAAACACTGGGAATGAAAAGAGGAGATGTGAATGTGAGTGAACTGGGTGAGAGGTGGGGAGTGAATATAGAAGGAAAGACAAGGAATGGGGCCCATGGTGTGCATGAGTATGAATGTGTGAAGTAACCCATCACAAAAGGAAGAGGTGTGTGAGCCGAGATGTGAGTGTGCAAAAAGGGAAGCCACTGCAGGTGTCAGTGGAGAAGTGTGAAGGTGTGCAAGAAGATTACCTGTGGTGAGACTGCCGGGCCAGGTGACAAGCCCCAAGGAGACATGGTGAGCGCTCGAGGTGCCCGGCCAATAACGGCCGTTATAAAGCCGAGGGCTAGGGGCGTGCTCACGCCAACGTCATGGGTGGACATAATGACGCGACGGGGGGGCGGGCAGCTAGGAACATCCTGCGGCCACCTCCCAGCCCCGCAGCGTCAAGGCCCTGGTTGGTAAATCACCGAAAGCTCCGCCTACGGCAGCCGGAGGCGCCAGAGGCGTGACGTGGGAGTCATGACGCCGATGCGTCGAGGCCAGGGCCCGCCCCCGTCAGTAGTGGGACGGGTGGCGGGTCATGGACTGGGCGCATCGCAACCCCGGGAAAAGACCAGATAGGTCCCGGCACCAACTGCATCAAGGGAATGGTAGATAAATAATATGAATGATCGAGGAGAATAAGGTGTGAATACTATGGAAATGAAAAAAGGAAAGTGAAAGGAAAAAGCAAATTCAACAAAATAATCAAGCCTTATAAAGGCTAGTAATCTCTGCCCTGATTAGAAGCAATGGTTGGCAGAGAAAGTAACATAATAGCCACACAATCTTGCAATGAATGAAATCATTAAGCAAGAGAGTGTGGAGGTAATTAGCTATAGCCCTGAATAGGTATATGGTATGACTAAAGGGAAAACAGAAAATAAGGAGGTAAAAAGTAGAAGACAAATTATGAAGGTAAAAAGATGAATAAAAACAAAAACAAAGAACAGCTTTAGCCCTGAATTGAATCAGTTTATATTGTCTGACTAAAGGAAAACAACTCAACCCAATAAATAAAGAAAAGAGAAACAAAAAACAAAAAGCAACAACTTTAGCCCTGAATTAAATCAGTATTTGCCTGACTAAAGGGAGAACAATAACAACACAGATTTTTAGCCCTGAATTGAATCAGTATTAATTTAGCTAAAAAGGGAAACGACAGAGGCAAAGGAAACAAAGGAATATTAGATATACTAACGGTATCAATAACTATGTTAGTGTAACTCTTGCACTGAAGTAAGTCAGTAGGCGAGAGGGGGACCATAGGTCTCTATAACATGAAAGATACCAAGGAAAGGAGAAAAACAACAAAGCAAAACAAAAATGGGGGATAAATGATGAAACAATGTGAGGAGTAGATAGGATAGGAAATGGGTAGGTATGGAATATGGAAAGTAAATGGGGTTGGAAGGTATGAACTTGATAGGTGGATTGTCAGGTCACAGGGAACAGGTGTCTGCCACCCTGGTAGTTATATGTCAAAAATGGGGTTGTGACCTGTCCACTTGTTTTTGTGTGAATGCACCAACATGCCTCCATCCCATTGGGTACAGAAAAAGTGGAGGATAGAGGTGGGACTTTGTGTGAATTTGTCTTCTACTTTTTACCTCCTTATTTTCTGTTTTCCCTTTAGTCATACCATATACCTATTCAGGGCTATAGCTAATTACCTCCACACTCTCTTGCTTAATGATTTCATTCATTGCAAGATTGTGTGGCTATTATGTTACTTTCTCTGCCAACCATTGCTTCTAATCAGGGCAGAGATAACTAGCCTTTATAAGGCTTGATTATTTTGTTGATTTTGCTTTTTCCTTTCACTTTCCTTTTTTCATTTCCATAGTATTCACACCTTATTCTCCTCGATCATTCATATTATTTATCTCCCATTCCCTTGATGAAGTTGGTGCCGGGACCTATCTGGTCTTTTCCCGGGGTTGCGATGCGCCCAGTCCATGACCCGCCACCCGTCCCACTACTGACGGGGGCGGGCCCTGGCCTCGACGCATCGGCGTCATGACTCCCACGTCCCGCCTCTGGCGCCTCCGGCTGCCGTAGGCGGAGCCTTCGGTGATTTACCAACCAGGGCCTTGACGCTGCGGGGCTGGGAGGTGGCCGCAGGATGTTCCTAGCTGCCCGCCCCCCCGTCGCGTCATTATGTCCGCCCATGACGTTGGCGTGAGCACGCCCCTAGCCCTCGACTTTATAACGGCCGTCATTGGCCAGGCACCTCGAGCGCTCACCATGTCTCCTTGGGGCTTGTCACCTGGCCCGGCAGTCTCACCACAGGTAATCTTCTTGCACACCTTCACACTTCTCCACTGACACCTGCAGTGGCTTCCCTTTTTCTCTTTTCTTTATTTATTGGGTTGAGTTGTTTTCCCTTTAGTCAGACAATATAAACTGATTCAATTCAGGGCTAAAGCTGTTCTTTGTTTTTGTTTTTATTCATCTTTTTACCTTCATAATTTGTCTTCTACTTTTTACCTCCTTATTTTCTGTTTTCCCTTTAGTCATACCATATACCTATTCAGGGCTATAGCTAATTACCTCCACACTCTCTTGCTTAATGATTCCATTCATTGCAAGATTGTGTGGCTATTATGTTACTTTCTCTGCCAACCATTGCTTCTAATCAGGGCAGAGATTACTAGCCTTTATAAGGCTTGATTATTTTGTTGATTTTGCTTTTTCCTTTCACTTTCCTTTTTTCATTTCCATAGTATTCACACCTTATTCTCCTCGATCATTCATATTATTTATCTACCATTCCCTTGATGCAGTTGGTGCCGGGACCTATCTGGCCTTTTCCCGGGGTTGCGATGCGCCCAGTCCATGACCCGCCACCCGTCCCACTACTGACGGGGGCGGGCCCTGGCCTCGACGCATCGGCGTCATGACTCCCACGTCCCGCCTCTGGCGCCTCCGGCTGCCGTAGGCGGAGCCTTCGGTGATTTACCAACCAGGGCCTTGACGCTGCAGGGCTGGGAGGTGGCCGCAGGATGTTCCTAGCTGCCCGCCCCCCCGTCGCGTCATTATGTCCGCCCATGACGTTGGCGTGAGCACGCCCCTAGCCCTCGACTTTATAACGGCCGTCATTGGCCAGGCACCTCGAGCGCTCACCATGTCTCCTTGGGGCTTGTCACCTGGCCCGGCAGTCTCACCACAGGTAATCTTCTTGCACACCTTCACACTTCTCCACTGACACCTGCAGTGGCTTCCCTTTTTCTCTTTTCTTTATTTATTGGGTTGAGTTGTTTTCCCTTTAGTCAGACAATATAAACTGATTCAATTCAGGGCTAAAGCTGTTCTTTGTTTTTGTTTTTATTCATCTTTTTACCTTCATAATTTGTCTTCTACTTTTTACCTCCTTATTTTCTGTTTTCCCTTTAGTCATACCATATAATTATTCAGGGCTATAGCTAATTACCTCCACACTCTCTTGCTTAATGATTCCATTCATTGCAAGATTGTGTGGCTATTATGTTACTTTCTCTGCCAACCATTGCTTCTAATCAGGGCAGAGATTACTAGCCTTAATAAGGCTTGATTATTTTGTTGATTTTGCTTTTTCCTTTCACTTTCCTTTTTTCATTTCCATAGTATTCACACCTTATTCTCCTCGATCATTCATATTATTTATCTACCATTCCCTTGATGCAGTTGGTGCCGGGACCTATCTGGTCTTTTCCCGGGGTTGCGATGCGCCCAGTCCATGACCCGCCACCCGTCCCACTACTGACGGGGGCGGGCCCTGGCCTCGACGCATCGGCGTCATGACTCCCACGTCCCGCCTCTGGCGCCTCCGGCTGCCGTAGGCGGAGCCTTCGGTGATTTACCAACCAGGGCATTGACGCTGCGGGGCTGGGAGGTGGCCGCAGGATGTTCCTAGCTGCCCGCCCCCCCGTCGCGTCATTATGTCCGCCCATGACGTTGGCGTGAGCACGCCCCTAGCCCTCGACTTTATAACGGCCGTCATTGGCCAGGCACCTCGAGCGCTCACCATGTCTCCTTGGGGCTTGTCACCTGGCCCGGCAGTTTCACCACAGGTAATCTTCTTGCACACCTTCACACTTCTCCACTGACACCTGCAGTGGCTTCCCTTTTTCTCTTTTCTTTATTTATTGGGTTGAGTTGTTTTCCCTTTAGTCAGACAATATAAACTGATTCAATTCAGGGCTAAAGCTGTTCTTTGTTTTTGTTTTTATTCATCTTTTTACCTTCATAATTTGTCTTCTACTTTTTACCTCCTTATTTTCTGTTTTCCCTTTAGTCATACCATATACCTATTCAGGGCTATAGCTAATTACCTCCACACTCTCTTGCTTAATGATTCCATTCATTGCAAGATTGTGTGGCTATTATGTTACTTTCTCTGCCAACCATTGCTTCTAATCAGGGCAGAGATTACTAGCCTTTATAAGGCTTGATTATTTTGTTGATTTTGCTTTTTCCTTTCACTTTCCTTTTTTCATTTCCATAGTATTCACACCTTATTCTCCTCGATCATTCATATTATTTATCTACCATTCCCTTGATGCAGTTGATGCCGGGACCTATCTGGCCTTTTCCCGGGGTTGCGATGCGCCCAGTCCATGACCCGCCACCCGTCCCACTACTGACGGGGGCGGGCCCTGGCCTCGACGCATCGGCGTCATGACTCCCACGTCCCGCCTCTGACGCCTCCGGCTGCCGTAGGCGGAGCTTTCGGTGATTTACCAACCAGGGCCTTGACGCTGCGGGGCTGGGAGGTGGCCGCAGGATGTTCCTAGCTGCCCGCCCCCCCGTCGCGTCATTATGTCCGCCCATGACGTTGGCGTGAGCACGCCCCTAGCCCTCGGCTTTATAACGGCCGTCATTGGCCGGGCACCTCGAGCGCTCACCATGTCTCCTTGGGGTTTGTCACCTGGCCCGGCTGTCTCACCACAGGTAATCTTCTTGCACACCTTCACACTTCTCCACTGACACCTGCAGTGGCTTCCCTTTTTGCACACTCACATCTCGGCTCACACACCTCTTCCTTTTGTGATGGGTTACTTCACACATTCATACTCATGCACACCATGGGCCCCATTCCTTGTCTTTCCTTCTATATTCACTCCCCACCTCTCACCCAGTTCATTCACATTCACATCTCCTCTTTTCATTCCCAGTGTTTCTCCTATTCCCTTGGCCTCGTCATCTGTCCCCGCTTGGTGGCCCGTGTAGGTGCTCCGGCCACCCTGTCGGTCGGGGCCGATGGTCTTTCGGGGCGTGCTCTCTGCCTCAACCCCGGGGGAGATTCAGTGGACCCGGACCAACATTGCACCATAATGTATGGGTTATCATTCACCCATGCATCATTTGTGAGTATATCAAAATAAATTTGTATCTTTATGCGTCCATTTTCCCCATACTTCTACTGACACATAGCTATTTTTTCAATGCAGCTACACTGCATCAGACTCCTGATGATTGGTTTCAAGCCAAGAAACGCGTAGAGTTAACATCTATTGATGCATACATCTATCTACTGTACTATGTACCATGTATTACACCACTTTACCATGTCCTGTACATGTATAATCATCATTCGAACCATGTCTGTAAACCTACTTATGTTAACATGTTTTATCGTAGCCTAAATGTGTTCCTTTTATTATGTATTTGGTTTTATGATCTTGTGGTATTAAACTGTATACCATTTTCTTGCAACATATTCTGTGGGTACCATCACTCGATACAGGATCCACTTTAGACATCCTATCACAATATTTTTTGTAATGTGGACATATTCACCAATATGCCTCACACAAAGTCCCGCCTCTATCCTCCACTTTTTCTGTACCCAATGGGATGGAGGCATGTTGGTGCATTCACACAAAAACAAGTGGACAGGTCACAACCCCATTTTTGACATAGGGAGTAAATAGTCCTTTTCTTTTTTGGCTATAAGCTTAATAGGTGAGCCAGATGATAGGTATAGTCCCTCAGCCCACATTTTCTCATAAAGATGGTGTAATGTGCCTAGGGTTAAACTCTGTCATCAATTTGTATAATTCCGCAGTAAAGCCGCGTCCCAGAGCTTTCCACATTGACAAATATGTGATTGTGAGTTGAACGTCTTCCACAGTGATAAGGGAATTATGCTAGTTGGGCAGAGGATTCCTCGGAGTAACGACGATTAACAACGTCAATGAGGTCTTCCACATAGAAAGATGTATAATAAGTGGTGAGAAGGGTACTAATCTCAGAAGGCACAATGACAATAGAACCATAAGGGGATCGAAGGGCCCCTATGTGGGTTGTAGGATGTTGGCCAGAGCATAGCCTCTCCAAAAGTCTACCTCCCCTTTTTCCATGCATGTGAATTTATGTAGCCGAGTGAGATTGTTTGATCTCTTCCTGCTGTTCAGTCCAATGTTCAAAAGTGTGTTTGGCTGCTTGCCAGGCTCTAATATTGGCTGTGAGGTGTGACTCTGACTCAGGGTACAATGGGCTGAATGGAGAGAATCACTGACTTGTTACTACTTGAGATGGGATTGTTTTTTGAATTGGGTAGAGTAGGAAATAATGTGCTCTCTGAGAAAAGCCTTCCCAGCTTCCCAAAATAGATTTGGGGTAGTAAGATGGGTTCTGTTAGTCTCAACTAAAACACCCAAGGCCGACGGTAACATGTGTTTGAAATCTTCATTCTCAGCAAGGTATGAGGGAAAATGCCAGACGTTTACAGGTCGAGGTGAGTTGAACCCAGACAGCTGCTAACTAATAAGGGAATGATGAGAGATGACCATGTCTTCTATATCGAAGGAGGTCACTAGGGGAATTAGGGCCGGGGAGCAGAATAGGTGATCAATACAAGGAGAAAGAGTCATGTGGGGGAAAAGAAAGTGTACTCATACGGAATAGGATTGGAAGTACGCCATACATCAGTAAGCGTAGAGACCGAAGGGGCAAGCATAGTGAGATCAGCAGTTTGAAGAGGTCGTCAATTAAGTTCCTAAGTGCGATCTTCAGAGATATGCAGAAATGAAGTCTCCCCCAAAGATATGGCAGGATTCTAGAATGAGTAAAGCCCAGGATACCAGGTCCTGAAAAAAGCCTGCTCAGGAGAGTTAACAGCATATACAATAGAGATAGCTATGTCACAAAAGGGAAACTTTAGATGGAGAGTGAGCCTGCGACCCCCTTAGTCCATCTCAGCAGAGCAGACTGTGTGTTTGAGATTTTTTTGGATCAATATGGCTACCCTTGCCTTGCATCCTACAGCTGGAGAGCCATAAATATTGCCTACCCACAGTTTACAGAGGCGTGAGAGGTCGTCCGCCAACAGATGAGTCTCCTGAATAGAGCAACATCTGCCTACAGGTGTTTAAGATGTCTCAAGATTTTCATACATTTATTAGGGGAACAGAGCCCCTTAACATTCTACAAAATTACCTTCAAGTGATCCCCAGCATTTGAAGAAGCCATGACCATCTCAATGAGAAGTAGTAAGGCAGCAAAAAAAGGGGAAACACCATGCTGGGCGTTGCCCCAAGGGATCCGGTATCACTGTTCCTTTGGTAGAGTCCTAACAGGGGGAAGAGAATAGAACACCATCAAGTAAATCAAGAGAAACAGGGACCAACAGGGACTTCACTTTTTTGCCTATGGAGTACACTCCGAGAGCGCACCTGCCAAAATGTGCATCTTCTATGACATTAACATAAAATTATCCCGATGAAGGGAGAAATAGAGGACCGAAGATGGGGGGAGGAGATGGGAGGTGAAGGGTAGACATAGGGAAGAAGAAGGGGAGGGAGAGGAAGGGAGAAAGAGGGGGAAGAGGATGGGGAAAGAGGATGGTGGAAAGGGAGAGGGTACCCCAGTAGGTAAAGTAGTAGTGCGACCATAAAAGTAGCAACTAAAGGAGGTATTTGCAAGTCCATGGGGGCTTCCCTAGGTGAGAGCAAAGTGCGCGGGGGTACCTCGGGCACTAGGCAGACTGTAAAGCGGGCAGGTGAGGAGCGTTGCGGGAGCCGAGATTCCCTAGCTCCTGTCTATAGGGCACCAGAACTAGAAGTGCAAGGGTTAAATCAATTTTATTGTTCAGCACAAGCACAGACACTTCATTCAGGATGCTCCCGCTAATGATTTTTACCCCCTACTGGGGCTTAATCATGAGTCTATGAAGACCCAGTAGGAGATGAAACCTATTCAAGATAAGATCATGGGTGGAGTGTCTGTGTTTGTGCTGCACAAGAAAGTTGATTTTACCCTTTGGAAGTGTGTACCTCCAGAACTTTGCAGAACTATCTTTTGGAGGAATGCTTCCCAGAGGAATGAGAAGCTGGAGCTGAAGACTGCAAAGGTTTTAGAACTGATTTAACCTTTTGAAATGAACGTATTTGGCCATAAAAACAATTATGACCATGCTGTGTGGCTTAAAGGGGTTGTAAACCCTTGTGTTTTTTCACCTTAATGCATCTTATGCATTAAGGTGAAAAAAGTTCTGTCACTGACCAGCCACCCGCTTTACTTACCTGAGCCCATTTATTCCCATACCGGAGACGCGCTCACCCTCTCTGGACATTGTCTTGGCTCTTGATTGGATAGATTGATAGTAGTGCAGCCATTGGCTCCCACTGCTGTCAATAAATCCAATGACGCAGGCTCAGGGGGGCAGGGCTGAGTCCAGGATTCTGTGTCTATGGATGCAAATGCTGGACTCGGGAGCGTGCCTGTGTGGTAGCCCCCAGGGAGAGCGCTTCTCCTAGGGGGTTTCCCGATGCGGGGAGCACCATTGGGGGACCCCAGAAAACAAGGATCAGGGCCACTCTGTGCAAAACGAACTGCACAGTGGAGGTAAGTATGATTTGTTTGTTATTTAAAAAAAAAAAAAAAATTTTAAAGGAGCTGATGACCAGGGCTACCTGAGTAAAAAAGTATGGTAAAGTTTCCCTTCAAATAGTTGTAGCATACACTAAACAGTATACTATTCCATTAATGCAAATGGGAAAATCTGTATAGGGATAGAAAAAATATGAAAGTAGGGGAATATGTTTGAATTCCCCAATAATATCAACTGATTGTGTATATTAATAAAATTAGGTGAAAAGAGAAGTTTACTCAAAAATAGAGCAGACCAGCAAATAATTGTTTAGCTTGGTGATCCATTCAGGTTAAAGTGGTGTTCCAGACGATTTTTTTTTTTTAAGTCAGCAGCTACAAACATTGTAGCTGCTGACTTTTAATAAGGACACTTACCTGTCCTGGGAGCCCGCGATGTCGGCCCCCTGAGGCTAATCCGTCCATCAGGTCGGGTGCAGGCGCCACCATTCCAACTAAGGGAAACCGGCAGTGGAGCCTTGCGGCTTCACTGCTGGTTCCTGACTGCACATGCACGAGTCCCACGGTGCTTTGTGAATGGCCGGCTTGTCTTCTGGGATACACACAGGTCCTAGAAGACAATGGGGGTGCTCGCCGAAGAAGAGGATGTTACGTCCTGGGCCACAGCCTGGCTGAATCCAAAATACATTTGTACTTCCAAAAAAGGTACTAAGGGGAAAAAAAAATTCAATATCCAAAAAGGAGGGGTGGAGAGGTGGTCTTTCATTTAAGACCACCTCTCAAAAGTGGGTGGAACTCCGCTTTAAGAGAGAAAATGTAATTATATTTTTATTTTAACTGGCATGTTTTGAGAAATCACCTCCTAAATTTTAAAAGCTTTGCTCTGGGTATGACAAACAATGATTCTTGCACTACTGTTTATCAAAGCTGTGTATTGGGGGAAGTATGGATCATTATTGGTTAGAGCTTAAAGCACATGGTTTTAATGAACTCCAGTATTTATTCATAAATGTATTCCATGTAGACACAGATTTAAAGTTTTTTTTTTCTGAGAAGATTTGTAAATGAAGACATCATTCTAATCTGTAATCTGTACAAAAATGCATCTCATACACTGGAAGGAACAGTTGTCTCAGGGAGAGAAAAAAATTCACAAAGCTTAGTTAAGAGCTGTAAAATGCTATTAGCAAGGCCTTGTCAATACGATATGTCAATTTGCAGTTCACAGTGATTTCTCAAGCATCTATCCTTTTTTCCCTAGATACATGAGGCCAAATATTCGTTAATCTTCAATGAAATAAGTTCCACAGAAGCTCAGTGTGTTTTTTAATGAAATGCTAAAAATATTCCTGATATATGCAAATTAAAGCAACTGTGTTTTATACACAACTCAGAAATGAACTGATAATTTACTATTATATTTGTATTAAAGGTAAAACAGACAAATTAAATTGGGTAATAAAATCCATGATCAGCATATTTATTATAATTTCCTGCATGAAATCCTAAAAGCCACTTTAATGATATCAAATGTTGTAACAAAAATATATGGAATTAATAAAGCATATAAATACAAACTTACACATTTGCACCCCAGTGATAGCCACCAGTGAAACATTTCCTATTGATGCATTAGTATTTTTTCATGTTCATATACCGTATTTATCGGCGTATAGCACGCACTTTTTTCTCCTGAAAATAGGTAGAAAATCGCGTGTGCTTTTTTTATACGCCGACAGCATACCCCAGAGGGGAAGGAGGGGGACAAGTGCCGCCGGAAATCACCGAGCCGTCATCTCCTTTCCAATCAGCTCGCCACTTGGCTCTCATTCGGCTCACACGTCACACATACAGTCCCGGCATTGGACCAGTGTTCTGTCTATCACAGGAGCTGGTCCAATGCCAATGGCAGAAGCGGGACTGTGTGTGTCATTGACGAATGAGAGCCGAGGAAACAGATGATGGCTCAGTGATTTCATATGAGATGGGGAGCTCCATTGATGGGGGCACAGAACAGGCTGCAGATGGGCACATATCAGGCTGCACTAAAGCTGCAGATGGGCACAGATTAGGCTGCACTGAGGCTGCAGATGAGCACTAATCAGGCTGCATTGATTCTCTCTGACCATTATTTTGCTTCAAAGTGGTTTATTTAAAAAAAAAGTTTTTTTTTTTCTGAAACTTCCCTCTTAAATTGGGGTGCGTGTTATACGCTGGCGTGTGTTATACGCCAATAAATTTGATGTGTTAACCCTAACAATGATATTTTGTCATTTGCTCTCGTCTGGCTTGTTAAATATCACATTGAAAATCATTTTGTTATATCCATTTATCCATTTGATAAACCCCAAAAAACAAAAAAAATGCTGATTATGCCAAACGTCTTGTAACTTCCTGTGCTGCTCTGTTATGCGTTAGCATTGTTCCCAGTTTTCTCTTTAGACTACAGAGCATCCTCTGACTGTTATGGTGCTGATGTGAGGGATAGGTGTTCTGTAGCCCTAGCACACTTCCAGCCTTATGGAGACAACACTGCTCCATCATAGACACGAGACTTTGACTGAACATTGTCACCCTAGTAAAAGAAGGGTACTTGCTAGATAGCAAGGTGGAAATAAAAAAAAAATTAGCTTATTAGCATTAATACATGCAGTAGGGATGGAATAGGGCCGATAGATACATGCCCCTAAAATACTGTATTAAAAAATTGTGTAAAAAGAAAAACTCTTTTCTATTTAACCACTTGCCGACCAGCCGCTGCAGTTGTACTGCGGCAGAATGTCACGGCTGGGCGAAACAAAGTTATATAACATCGCTTCGCCCTGTGGCCACTAGGGGCACGCGTGCATGCCCCCTGCTCACCCACAGAGCTAATGCGAGTGCCCGGCCATCGCGATCACTGCTGGGCTCCCGCAATTGCTCGAGTCACACCGAGAACCAGAATCTGTGTGTGTAAATACTCAGTTTCCGGTTCTCTGAGGGGAGAAAAGACAAATCGTCTGTTCATACAGAGTATAAACAGTGATCTGTCATCTCCCCTACACAGTCCCCTCCCCCGTCAGTTATAACACACACTAGGGAACACAATTAACCCCTTGATCGCCCCCAGTGTTAATCCCTTCCCTGTCAGTGACATTTTTACAGTAATCAATGAATTTTTATAGCACTGATCGCTGTATAAATGCCAATGGTCCCAAAAATGTGTCAAAATTGTCAGATGTGTCCGCCATATTGTCGCAGTCCCTATAAAGATCTCAGATCACCGCTATTACTAGTAAAAAAACAAATAATAATAAAAATGCCATAAAATTATCCCCTATTTTGTAGACACTATTACTTTTGCGCAAGCCAATCACTATACGCTTATTGTGATTTTTTTTACCAAAAATATGTAAAAGAATACATATTGGCCTAAACTGAGGAAAAAAATATTTTTTTTAATATATTTTTGGGGAATATTTATTATAGCAAAAAGTAAAAAATATAGCTTTTTTTTTCAAACTTGTCACTCTTTTTTTGTTTATAGCGCAAAAAATAAAAAACGCAGAGGTGATCAAATCACAAAAAGTGCTCTGGTCAGGAAGGGGATAAAATCTTCCAGGGCTGAAGTGGTTAAACAATTATTTAAAAAAAAAAAAACACGTTTTATTTTTGTTGGGAACCTTCTAGTTGGTTTGCTGCTGTTTTTTTCTCAAGATTTTATTTACTTTATTTATTATTTTTTCAATGTAAAGGAAACACTTTTGCAGATGCATTGGAAAGAATTGCCCAGCCATAAAAAGCATATCAATTGGTCTAGCCAGGCTATGAACATGGGATGGCAGTTGGAAATGTGGGCTTTATCTGATCTTCAAATGACCATTTTCTAACAAAAAAGTGAATACATGTGCATACTTTGTAACCCAAATATCCTGCCTCAGGAATTTCCTAAAGAGAACAGTGCAGTCTAATTGGAACAGCCATCCATTTAGCGCCCAAAAAATATTCAGCTCAGACTTTCATAAGATTTCCATTAACATAACAATTACCAGCGAATCCATCTAAACTCAGACAACTGCTGTCTTATATCTATGAGAACATCCACTTAAAAGATTATAGCCATTGTTTACTGATCTTGGAATAAACTGACTTACTGATGCACCTGGAATTTCTATACCATTTACCCTTTTAGATCTTGTTGTGTTCTTCTAGTTCACTATAAAGAATGATAAAGTAAAAAAAATGTGAGGATACATCGGAATACTATTTCTTATATTTACAATAGGGACATATTTAAAATCATTGCATTGTTGTTTTCCTGAAATGCTGGTTACACATAAAACTAGGATTTTCATGCCAATAAAAAGAATATGTCATTGGGTGCAAAATACCTGCCTTAGGAGCCTATGATAAGAACTGACAGTCTTTGAATTTCAGACTACATAATAGCTACAGATCAGTGAAACTGAGATTCTGTAACTGATGTTACTTCCTTGGAATTCACATGTAAGGTGTGTGAGAGGTTAGGGAATGACTGCTTCTAGCACAGGCTTCTGATACAGGTGTATGTTTTTGTGATAAAGGGGGTTATTTACGAAAGGCATATCCACTTTGTACTACAAGTGCAAACTACAAGTGCAAAGTTCACTTGAAATTGCACTGAAAGTGCACTTGGAAGTGCAGTCGCTGTAAATCCAGGGTGAGGGTAGATCTGAAATGAAGGGAAGCTCTGCTGATTTTATTATCCAATCATGTGCAAGCTAAAATGTTGTTTTTTTTTTCCTTGCATGTTCCCCTCAGATCTACAGTGACTGCACTTCCAATATCACTTTCAGTGCAATTTCAAGTGCACTTTGCACTTGTAGTGCAAAGTGGATTTGCCTTTAGTAAATAACCCCCAAAGACCACAATTAAAATGGGATATCCTACATGTGTCCAGTTCATAAACATAGTTATAGGCTCAGTATTGTTTACATTGCCCAGAGTACTACTGTCTATCTCAGTCAGTTGAAATGCATTTCTGAAAGTCATAACTGACAATTAGAATTAAAGTTTCTGGTAAAATTAGACAGCTGTGGGAGGCAAAACACATGTATATGCTAATACATGGAGTCATTAACAAATAGGAGATTTCCAATAAAAATGAAAGTTCACTTTAAAATTGAATTTCAGGCAGATATAATAAAAACACCAATGAATGCATTTATTTGTTAATTAAACAATTGTTAAAGTTGAACTCTGGGGAAAAGAAATCCTTTTCATTCTAAGCAAAATAAGCAACTAACTGTTGCAATGGGGGAGGGGGCGGGGGAAATCACTGCAATGGTTAACTGCTTTTTTTGCCTAGGAGAATATGAATAAGGTGATATGCTTCCTTATTCATTGCTCCTGGTTTTCTTCTCGTCTTGTAAATAATCCCCCAAACCCTCTTCCCTTAAGTGCCCAACTGGTCATAGCTCTCTGAAACCATCCCATACAATGTTGGACCAACAGTCCTGCATTGTATGTAAGAATACTAAGGGCTCTCCCCCAAATCAGTTGCATTGGACAAGGAGAGCTTTGGCTGCTGGTGGAGTGAGTCATAAGGTCACTATATTACCTAGCTCATCATCCCCTGGGCAACACATGCAGTTAACACATGCAGTGGGGAATGGCTTCATCCACTTCAAGAGTAAAGGTTTCTCTTTTTTAGAGTTCAGTCTAAAATGTATGTTTAAATACTAGTTGATATACTTGTGATTAACTTGGTATCAGCTTCTTGTAATTCACCTATACAGCTTGGCTCAGACCAAGAGAGTGAGAAGCAGCATTGAGATACTGTTGTCCTGCAACACTCATACTGATAGAAGCAGAGAACATAGTGACCAAAGGGTGTGCTCCATTGTGTGCTGCTACCCTTTTACTGTCCAGTCACAGGCTTAGGACAATGGTGTGACTAAATTATATTGTCTTACCTCAGTAAAGAAAAGACAGGTTATTTACTTGGCTCTGCTCTCTAGCAGGGCAGTCTAATTTTCAGGACTATACTGACAGTTATACAAAAATACTGGCAGGTAAAACAGCTCCCATATATGAATAGCAATGGTTTATGTAACTGCCTGGAATTCAACTTTAAATCATCTCAAAGAAAAATTGGTTAAATAATGCAACTCTAAACATTTCGTCAGGGGTCACCATGCACGTTTCCTAAAGTGACTAACATGTCTTTAAATTATTTTCTGTTGGACAAGCAACCATTAGAAAGCAGGCTTTTAATCTACCAAAAAAACAGGGAGTGCGATCTGTGATTATGAATCCAAGTGGAACCAGTATCATGAGAGCATCATGGCAGATTCAGTACAGCACTGATCTCCATGAACTATTTATGCAAACTGTAGGGTTTCTGAATGCATCAATAAAACAGGGCAAATCTAAGCTGAAAATCTCACAGGATTTTGTAACTACTCACAAATGCCCTTAGGACATCAGACAGTTTGTAATTGATAATTATTAATATAACTTATTTCATTGAATAGATGCATAGTTATACACGCTCACATCTTGTGGACATGTAATAAGTCATGAAAGCTGGCACTATATGTGGCAATTCCAATGGATAAGAAAGGGTAGTTGATAATTTTCATGTTGGGAGAATCAACCTTTTATCCAACTGTATAACTTTCCATTTGCTTTGGTTATTTTACATTATATAGTTGAAATGTTAGAGAATAGGCATTTAACACACCTATGGGTATGTCTAGGCCAGCTCAGTGAACTTGCATGTATTGGTCCAATCATATAAGAAGAACATAGAAAAAAACTGCTCATCGTTATCATGCAGCATTACTTAGATATTTAGATCAGCAATCAAATAAACATTCGTTGTTAGCTGCCAAGAACTAGCAGAAAAATAATTAAAATAAAATTCTTACATTGCAATAAACAATAATCTGATTGCTTTAGCCCTACATCATTTGCATAATTTCATGCCTGAAAATAATAATAGCAATATAAAGAACCCACAGTCATTTCTGATGAAGAGTTTATTACTGGCTGAACAGAAAAGGTCTAAGCATCTCTATGCCTTTCTACTGCCTGGTGATTATTTCCAACCAATTAACTTTATAAACAACACTGTTTGCTAAGAGTCCCTCTCGCACTGCAGAGGTTCAAAAATAAACAGGAACATATGCGTGTGTTTTTTTTTTTTTTTTAACCATACAAAATTCTTAGGGATTCCTGGATTAAATCAACTGAAACTTACTTTACAGAATGACCTACAAAATACCTAAAATCTTTTAGCAGGCTTTTTCTACAATGAGCTCTTTCTAATTGCAAATATTCATTTTCTTTGACTAGATCTAAACAAAATAATTAGGGAAGTAATTTTGTTTTTCTCATTATATGCAAGCCTGACCTTGAAAAAAATGGTTATGTAGAGAACTTCTGTTACATCTGTTGTTATATATATGTTGTGTCATAAATGTGCGTCATTAGAATAGAAAAACTGCCTGAAACTGTTCCAGGCTGTCAAATGCTAACAGTGACTTTATGCATGCATGAGCTTTAAAGACAATTATTGTACTCATCTGATTCAGTCATTTAAGAATTTGTTTATTATCTTCTGCTGTTTCAGGAAAACACATCAATTTGCACCAAAGTGTCACTTTTCTCATTTTCTGCAGATTCTGCAGATCCTGCATTTTATGTAGTGTATGAAATGCCATGACTGGCAAAACTGTGAAGAATCTTCTTTTAGAGAAGCAGGTTAACAGCCATTTTTAAACACATATATGTATGTATTTCCAAGACCAGTTAATAATATTTTTTTGCTTACAAATGTGACAAACAAAAAATGTTGGGTACACAATAGTGGGTTTAATATTGTAAAATATATGCATATGGTATATAGGTTAAACCTTATTCAGGTGGAAAAGGTGAAGTCCCCAAAATGTACTTGATGCAACACTTCAAAAAAAAAAAAAAAAAAAAAAAAATATATATATATATATATATATATATATATATATATGTGTGTGTGTATCATTATTTTTCTAAATTTAGGACATTAAAATATTCCCAAGCACAGCTGGAGCACCACTGAACAAAAAAGCCATTACCCTTACAGTGTATTAAGAAAAAGTGTTTTTTTTTTTTGCTTAGAATTAAGTCGTCACTGGGGGATATTCACCCCTCTTTTTTGTTTGGCTCATTTTGCACACATTGTTTCTTATTTCCTGTTGGAAAGTGAAGGGACATCTCTCAAGCAAGACACAGACAGCAACAATATCCTAGCAGGGGTTTAAACCCCTGCTCTGTCTAAACCTAAAAAAAGATTTGGCTTTACAAACACCTTAAGCACCTGGCATACCAGTAACCCTGCTTGGAATTCAGTCCTGATATGTGTTGCCCCCTGTAGAGTACAGTCGATATCTGCCTTATTGCACATAAAGCTGCCTACTGGTTTTCTGAAATGATTTTGCTCCATGATCTTTATGAAAGATCTATAAAGTGATGTTTCATGAATGTAGTGGGAGATCGTATTATCTGTTTATAGAGTATGCTGCCTCTGAATAGACATTTGTCATTGGGGACCTAGAAGGACTAAGGCGATCTTTAGCAGAGATGTTTTGAATCTTTGCCAGATTCTTTTGATTGTTTCCAGCATAATCATTACCAATCTTATCTATATGACTTTGATTCCTGAATTATGTATGGTACCCCTGGAATTCATGCCATACCTCTCTAGGACAGGTTAGAATGTATACCAACTTTGCACTGAACAGTTTCACCTTTGTACAAAACTTAGTCAACATTAAAGGGTAAGTTCACCTTTGTACACTTTTCTATTCTTGTAAATTCCAGCTCCCATATGCACCAATATAGCATTCATATATTTTTTTTGGCAAAAATAGCAAAGCTTTTCATTAAATCTACAGTCATTTACTTTTCTTGTCCTAATCCAACGTTTCCAGACGTTTCCATTAGTAATGTCTTCTTCCTGATCAGACTTACTTTTGGTCATGACACAGGAAGAAGTTGACCAGCTAACCTCATTAGCACACACCCTGCATCATCTACCCACCCATTCTCAGGTGCACATTGTTTAAATGAAATGCAATCAATTAGTGATCATCCTTATCACTAAATACACAATTAGATTGCATAGTGTATGGCCATCTTTATACAAGTACATAGGAGGGAGTGGACAGAAACACTCAGCTGTCAAGCAGCATTCACAACTCGGCATAGTGGGAACTTGCTTTCTCAGATGCATTTTTTTTAGTGAGGGGGGAGGCGTTTTGGAGCATTTTCACTCATCACACATAGGGCAGCCCATCTACCTGAATGGGCTGCCCTACACAAAGCAATCGCCCCAAATAAGCTTCAGAACTATTTTTTAGAGTGGCGCTTGGTGTGTTTTTTACTGCGATTTTTGGTTCAGAGCATTTCTGAAATGCAAGGAAATGCACAGATGTGAATGGAGCCTTGCTGTTTTTGTGTTATCACACCAAATTCACTTCCAAGCCCCATTCACATCTAACATAGTGAGAGCACACATTTTGTGTTTCGTTTTTCCTGTGACACGCATAGGGCAGCCTGTTGATTTCAATTGGCTGCACTACTGGTTAATGAGACATTTTGGCGTTTTGTGGGTTGTGTGTTTTTTACTGTGCACTTTGCAGTATTTGCCCCTCGTTTTTTCACATGGCAAAATGTGTGTTTGCTTCTGTGTTTGGTGTGCCGTTAACAATTAATTGCACTGAAAGCGCAACTAGTAATTTTAGGTGCATAAACATGGCCATACACTATACAATCTGATTGTATATTATGTATTTAGTGAGAAGGGTGATCACTTATTAATTGCATTTCATTTACAAAAAAGGTACACCTGGGAATGGGAGAGTGGATGATGCAGGGTGTGTGCTAATGAGATCAGCTGGTTGACTCCTTCCAGTGTCATGACCTAAAGTGTGATCAGGAAGAAGACATTAATAATGGAAACGTCTGGAAATGTGGATTAGGACAAGAAAAGTAAGTGACTTAATGGAAAGATTTGATATTTTTGCAAAAAAAAAAATACATGAATGCTATACTGGTGCATAGGGGAGCTGGAATTCAGAAGAAAAAAAAGTTTACAAAGGTGAACGTACCCTTTAACCTTTTTAAGTGTACAGTCTGTACACCTTTGGTCAACCTCACAGAGACCAAGCAGTGAAATTTTAGCTTTCAGTTTTAGTAGTGCCCCATCTATGTTTTAAAATACTTAGTTTGCTTGTTTGGACCCTAAAAATAAAGCTTTCACATGTTCAGAGATTGGATTGTGTGTCCATAATAATAGTTTGGTTATTTTGTTGTAAAATTAAATGTATATAATTTATTATATTACTGCTTAAATGTTATGTTACAAAATATAATTTTTTAATTTACCTTTATATTGTGTTATTTGTGCCCTGATAATCCTAATCCCTTGCCTATAGTTAAAAAACGTCATGATTTGAATATGATTTATTGAATGAATCTAAAAGTCTGAAAATCAAGGACCTACAGAAGAATAGAAAGCATTGTAACTATACATTGACATGTGTATGGATCTCTTATAATAACTCAAAGAGAAACATTTGTGAGTTATATGTTATTCAATATACCTTACAGTTGGCCTTCCAAGTAAATTATTTTTAAACCATTAAATTCAGTTAAACACTATTAGCAACAGCATATCTATCCCAGCTTAAATACTTTTTTCAATCTTTAACATAAGAGGACACCTTATTATTTGAACTCTTGCAAGCAACTGGTATTTATATCTAAGTGGGCAGCACTTAACATATTCCCATACCTTTGTCTAAAAAATAAAATAAAAATATTTAATGTGCCACGCTTCTAATGAACAAAATTTGGGATCTTATTCCCTAATAAAGTATCCAATTGTTGATATATATTAACACAATAAAAACTAGATAATATGAAAGCAACGCAATGCCAAAATAAATATATCAGTGCTAATACAATAATTCCTTGCTACTAGTATCAACCCAATCTGTTGAGTCAATTATTTCAACTCTACTAATAAAAATATGAAATAAATTATAAAGTGCTGTGCAATTTAATTAATATACAATAGTGCAATACAAAAAATTAGTCCATATAGTAAAATCTCCAATATGTAAAATGTGTGGTGCAAACATAGAGTGCTTCAATAAAGTGCTGTAATTTCAAATATCTAAAGGTGCCTCCTTATTCCTTCATGCATGTGTTAAAACACCTCCTTGTGCTCCCCATTAGGTGTGTGCTCACATGGAAGTATGTGACCTCACACTTAAGCTCTGTCAAAAACAGCTTTTTAGTCTCTGAGGACTAATATAACAGATATCTGTTCCATCTTCCACTGCTGTTGTTGTATCTCTCATGTATAGATGGTTGCCGAATCATGTGTGTAAAGAAAGGAGCTCCATTGACATGTGCATGAATCTCTTATATTAACTCAAAGAGAAGCATTTGCGAGTTATATGTTATTTAATATACCGCACTGTTGGCCTTTCAAGTACATTTTTTTTAGACCATTATTTTCAGTTTAACACTGTTAACAACAGCATGTCTATTCCAGCTTAAATCCCTTTTTCAATCTTTAACATAGGAGGACACCAAATTGATTGATAGATAGAGCATCTTTTAGCATTTTTTAGGATCCACAAAGTTTTATATTTAAACCAAACCCTAAGTTTTACCATGTTACTACTATTTTATGTCAGACTACCAAGCTAGATATACCAAGCTATACAATCTCTGTTTCCACTAAAACAACTAATTGTTACAAAATGTCTTCATACATTTTCAAAAGTTGTCCAATCGCATGTTCCCCAGATATTTTTTTTTATAACTTATTTTCTCTCACTAGGGGGAGCTGTAGTAATGTGCAAATACTACTAGGATCTACTATTAATAGTATTTGTAGATTATGTACATTTCTTGAAAATAAATGTAATGTAGATAATGCTTAGTTAATGCTTAGATATTGAGTCACTCGCTTTTAGAATACATGATATAGTATGTATTTCCCCTCTGGGAGTCAAATTACTTTGTGTGTCTTACACCTTAACCTTTTATGCTTTTATTACCTATAGTTTAACTACATCTATATGGCTCTAATTATTACAAAACATTTTTCAAAAATACTATAGGTTTAAATTTGGGTGAATGATTTTACTATAGCTTCTATTTTGTGTATAATTATTATGTTCAAGTATCTTGAACAATCTCATATAATTCAAGTAAAACATTTGAGCTTGTCCAAGTGTACCCTGATTATAACTATACCAACTATGTGTGTTAGTGTCAATTTGTCGATTTAAATAGTTTAGTTTTATTTTTTTTAATTTTTTTAAATTTATTTTTGTGTTTATTTTTGCTAGGAGTCTGCTATAGGCTCTCCCAAGACTTCTATTCACAGGGTTAAGCAAACATGACATTATACTTAATATTTTCTTGTTAAGAAAGGAAACTGCAAAGTGTGCCCAGTTTCAACATGACATACAATGGCCAAAGTGCTGAGACCTGAATTAATAATTTCTGGGGAAGATAGCACTCTTCACAGAACCTGAAACAGCAGACTTGAAATAACCGGCCTTCATTAATGTAGGACTCCAGTATCAGTGGAGTCCTTTGAAGTATTTAAACCTAAGACTCCACAGGAAAAACACGCACTGTAAATATATATATATATATATATATATATATATATATATATATATATATATATATTATATATTAAAAAGTAATATATATTTTTTACTTGAACACAGTCAGCAACATCAGAAAAAAGATCAGATTCAAACATATATTCTATATTTTGATATATTAACATTTATAATATATATATAAAACACCTGTCCCCAGAGCTGCTTGCTGTAGTATCTTGCTCAGCTTTAGTCTGTGCATACCAAACGAGTGAATGAACTGATGTCAAGAGGAAAAGGATAGAAATAAGTAAAGCTTTCTAAAAATAAACTATTTGTTAAAGCTGTTAAGTACATTGTACATCTAAAATGACAATTGACCATTTACAGTTTTGATGTTAAAGTCATGAATGAATGGGGTGTCATTCGTACATTTTTATGATACAATTTTTTTAGTTGATGATCATTTACTGATTATAGTGCAATCAGTATTACAATATAATACTTTAAGATCATCCCTGTCTTTCCTTCCTATACCTGGTGGTGCATTGGGGGTTATTTACGAAAGGCAAATCCACTTTGCACTACAAAGTGCACTTGAAATTGCACTGAAAGTGCACTTGGAAGTGCAGTCACTGTAAATCTGAGGGGTAGATCTGAAATGAGGGGAAGCTCTGCTGATTTTATCATCCAATCATGTGCAAGCTAAAATGCTGTTTTTAATTTTCCTTGCATGTCCCCCTCAGATCTACAGCTACTGTACTTCCAAATGCACTTTCAGTGCAATTTCAAGTGCACTTTGCCATTGTCCCTAATATTGGGAATGTTTGAAGTTTTTTGATTAGGGTGTACCAAGATGTCCTTGTGATGCCAAGGTTTGTTCAGGAGAATATGGGACCATATTAACGTACATGGGCAGATGTATATCCTACTATAAGGCTACCATACACAATCCTTATAGTCTAATATTTTATCTTATTTAAAAATATATGCATGCACACATTTTCATGTTGTATCTTGTATGAGTATTTATTACAATACAAACATTTATTATTCCACCTATAACTCATGTGTAATGCTAGCTGCAGGATGACAACAAAATATGCTATATATTATGGCACTTTACATAGTTGCCAAGTGCTTAATTTCTCCTGGAAATTTGCTATTTTTTTCTAATACAACAGAGTGCAGTAACACAGCAGCATCAGTAGATGGCATTAAGGCTATTTTAAGTCAAAAGTGTGCTTAGGGTATAGGTCATTCAAGTGGACCTCTGATGCACTTGTAAGTTTTTAGCTATGACACTTCAAACACATTCTACATCAAAAGGCATGACTCTGCTGTCACTTTATAGTAAAACGTGGGACTGCATGAGAATTCTATTTATATATTTTTTAATTTATTCAGCTATATCTATGACCACACAAACTGACACAGTGGTCTTTCCTTTATTATACAGGAACTCTTGGATTCCTATGGAATCATAAGATTGAGATAGGAGCCACTTATCCATGCTATATTACTTGCAGGTTTTACCCTTACTGGGCATATACCTTTTCTCTACATGAAAATAGCACAGCTTGGACAAATTATTTGATAGAAAATTTGAGTAATGCTACTTTATTTTTTGCAGATTAATGTAATTTTTGTCTCAAATGATTCTTGTAAAGACATAATTGGTTATATATCAAGGAATAATGCAAAACAAAGTTAAAGGAGGTAAAGCTCAGTATGCATGAATTTCCACATCAGTACCGGTTTATCAATATGTATCAGTGTCATAGCAAATATGTACTGTTACTGCTCAGAAAACAAAGTGATCTCCTCTCTTCAATAAGTAATATTCTCGCTTCTTCACTAAAAATGTAACAGACTCTATCGTTTTCCCCATGAAAATGTTGAATATTAACATAAATATAATTTATTTTAGTTTGTGAAGTAAAAAGAAGACTAACATTACAACCATTTTGTTTTCTATAAAGAGCACTGAGCTATAATAATGTCACATTTGATTTGTAATGTTGCATTCAACAGCTTAATCCTCTTTAGCCAATCTAACTCTTAATATGTTTTGAAACCTCTTTTCACTTTTTACCTTCTTAAGAAAAAAAAAGCCTTTTTATAAAACATCAAGAAAGATTAAACTATGCCATGGAACACAAATGGCAGTTGGCAATCTGGCTTATCAGTGACTCTTTCACAGTGAATGTTTCTGGAGCTAGACTATAGGAATGCTGTGGGGTTCAAGGGATAATTCTGCCTTTCAACTTCGACAATTTATTTAGTGGCTGAACACTGTCATTATAAGACGACAAGATGAAAAGCATTGTTGTGTAAAGGACATTAAATGAAAACCTACTTGAGCCAGCAGGATAGAGTATTATGTTTGGATCAGTAATGATTCCTAGGATATTTTATAATCCTTGTAGAAAAAAATGCACAATATGACCACCTAATATAAGTGGCTTTTCCAAGGTTGGAAAATACTATGGGAGGCTGATGATAACTTATACAAGTGAAGGAGATTGTTGATTGTCAGCTAAATGCAAAGCCTTCAACTAAGCCCTGTTTTACAATAAAAAAACATAAATGAAAGCATAAAAAATAAGGATATATATACAGTATTCTGAAGCGTTCTATATTTTTAAATTAAGGAAACACATATAGGGACTTTTGCTTTTTGTTTAGCCAATTAAATAATGGCATAAACAACTGTTAATGGGTCAGTAAATCTAAAATACGAGTTACGTTTGTGTTAATTATATCAGTTCACAAGTTTAAAGAAAATTTTACTCTGTTCAGGTTGAAAGAATTAGCCATTGTACCAACATTCAATATGAAACTAAGGCTGCTAATGACATATCCAGAAAGTGTTTGCCAATTTGTGCATAGCTTGCAGCTACTACATAATGCAAGACACTTTTTCAAGTTGAATCAGCTATTCCCAGACTAGAATATAATCAAACATGCTTAAAAAATCCACTGAAACCCATATTTACTCTTGCTTTCCCCAACAATCAATCTCTGTGCATGTGACATATGTGGAAGCACATATAGTAGGTAGCATGTCACCATAGTAGGAAATATTTGGTAGGTAGCCAAGGGAGTAACCTAATAAAGGAAGCATTCAGTACATATTAGGCAACAGTTTGTAGCAGGTAGGTAGCAAAGGAAAATAATCCACTCTTCGGAGGTTTTCAGTGATAGATGTATGGAAAGCAATTGGCTAGCACACCATCAATACATTCATTTTTTAATGCTAATGTATAAAAAATTTGTGTGTGTGTATATATATATATATATATATATATATATATATATATACACATATATATACAGTCAGGTCCATAAATATTGGGACATCGATACAATTCTAATCTGTTTTCTCTATACACCACCACAATGGATTTGAAATGAAACAAACAAGATGTGCTTTAATTGCAGACTTTCAGCTTTAATTTGAGGGTATTTACAGACAAATCAGATGAACGGTGTAGGAATAACAACACTGTATATATGTGCCTCCCACTTTTTAAGGGACCAAAAGTAATATTTGCTTGGTTGCAAATCCTTTGCAGTCACTTACAGCCTGAAGTCTGGACTGCATAGACATCACCAGACACTGGGTTTCATCCCTGGTGATGCTCTGCCAGGCCTCTACTGCAACTGTCTTCAGTTCCTGCTTGTTCTTGGGGCATTTTCCCTTCAGTTTTGTCTTCAGCAAGTAAAATGCATGCTCAATTGGATTCAGGTCAGGTGATTGACTTGGCCATTGCATAACATTCCACTTCATTCCCTAAAAAAAAGTCTTTGGTTGCTTTCGCAGTATGCTTCAGGTCATTGTCCATCTGCACTGTGAAGCGTTGTCCAATGAGTTCTGAAGTATTTTGCTGAATATGAGCAGATAATATTGCCCAAAACACTTCAGAATTCATCCTGCTGCTTTTGTCAGCAGTCACATCATCAATAAATACAAGAGAACCAGTTCCATTGGCAGCCATACATGCCCATGCCATGACACTACCACCACCATGCTTCACTGATGAGGTGGTATGCTTTGGATCATGAGCAGTTCCTTTCCTTCTCCATGCTCTTCTCTTCCCATCACTCTGGTACAAGTTGATCTTGGTCTCATCTGTCCATAGGATGTTCCAGAACTGCAAGGGCTTTTTTAGATTTATTTGGCAAACTCTAATGTGGCCTTCCTGTTTTTGAGGCTCACCAATGGTTTACATCTTGTGGTGAACCCTCTGTATTCACTCTGGTGAAGTCTTCTCTTGATTGTTGACTTTGACACACATACACCTACCACCTGGAGAATGTTCTTGATCTGGCCAACTGTTGTGAAGGGTGTTTTCTTCACCAGGGAAAGAATTCTTCGGTCTTCCACCACAGTTGTTTACCATGGTCTTCTGGGTCTTTTGGTGTGGCTGAGCTCACCGGTGCATTCTTTCTTTTTAAGGATGTTCCAAACAGTTGATTTGGCCACACCTAGGGATGAGCCGAACACCCCCCGGTTCGGTTCGCACCAGAACCTGCGAACGGACCGAAAATTTGCATGAACGTTAGAACCCCATTGACGTCTATGGGACTCGAACGTTCGAAATCAAAAGTGCTCATTTTAAAGGCTAATTTGCATGGTATTGTCCTAAAAAGGGTTTGGGGACCCGGGTCCTACCCCAGGGGACTTGTATCGATGCAAAAAAAACTTTTAAAAACGGCCGTTTTTTCGGGAGCAGTGATTTTAATGATGCTTAAAGTAAAAAAAAAAAAAGTGAAATATTCCTTTAAATATTGTACCTGGGGTGTGTCTATAGTATGCCTGTAAAGTGGCACGTGTTTCCCGTGTTTAGAACAGTCCCTGCACAAAATGTCATTTTTAAAGGAAAAAATCTCGTTTAAAACTGCTTGCGGGTTTAATGTAATGTCGGGTCCTGGCAATATGGATGAAAATCAGTGAGACAAACGGCATGGGTACCCCCCAGACCATTACCAGGCCCTTTGGGTCTTGTATGGATATTAAGGGGAACCCCGCACCCAAATTAAAATAAGGAAAGGTGTGGGGCCCCCAGGCCCTATATACTCTGAACAGCAGTATACAGGCGGTGCAAACAAGACAGGGACTGTAGGTTTGTTGTTAAGTAGAATCTGTTTGTAATTTTTAACGGGTACATTTTTAACGTGTTTAGCTCCAGCCAAAAAATCTTTTTTAAGCTTTTTGGAAAACATAGGGAAGGGTTATCACCCCTGTGACATTTGTTTTGCTGTCTTTCCTCCTCTTCAGAAGATTTCACCTCACTTTTTGTCCCAATGACAAATGTTTTTTGAAAATTTGGGTTTTTTTGTGGAACAAGGATTGGAAAGCATCAGTGGAAAGAAGAATTTCCCTTCCTAGGGGTAGATTTCATCTCACTTCCTGTTGTCTCCTTCCGTTTGCAAGTAGGAGTCGTTTGTAAGTTAGATGTTTGAAAGTAGGGGCCTGCCCTATATACTCAGCAGAAATTTGGGCTTTAGGTGTTGTTGTGGCAACAACACTGTAAGCCCTCACAGGGCCCTGCTATGAAATATTAGATCAAGAATTGTAATTACATGCCCCTGTTGAACAAGGGCAGAAAAATTGGGCCTTTGGTGGTGGTGGTGGTGGTGCTGGTGCCACAACACTGTAAGCCCTCACTCGCTCTTGGTGGGTTCAGAAATGAGCCCTGCTGCAAAGTATTGCATCAAAAATTGTAATTACAGGCCCCTGTTAAACAGGGGCTGAAAAATTGGGCCTTAGGCACTGGTGCTGGTGCCACAACACTGCAACCTCTCACAGATACCCTAGTTGGAACGCAGAAATGAGCCCTGCTGCAAAGTATTGCATCAAAAATTGTAATTACATGCCCCTGTTAAACAGGGGCTGAAAAATTGGGCCTTAGGCACTGGTGCTGGTGCCACAACACTGCAACCCCTCACAGATACTCTAGTTGTAACGCAGAAACGAGCCCTGCTGCAAAGTATTGCATCAAAAATTGTAATTACACGCCCCTGTTAAACAGGGGCTGAAAAATTGGGCCTTAGGCACTGGTGGTGGCGCCCAGAACCAAAAATGTTCTTACAAGCTATCAGCATGATGATTGAGGAGGAAGAGGATAATTACTCAGGGATAGTCACTCAGCATCAGCATAGGCAGTTTTTGAAGGGATCTGAGATTTCAAAAAAAAATCATTTGGTTACATCAGCATCAGGTGCTTGGTAGCTGGTGGTGATCCAAGACTGATTCATTTTTATGAAGGTCAGTCGATCGACCGAGTCGGTGGACAGACGCACCCTGTGATCGGTTACCATGCCTCCAGCAGCACTGAATGTGCGTTTCGAAAGAACGCTGGATGCAGGACAGGCCAGTAGCTCAATTGCATACTGTGCAAGCTCTGGCCAGTGATCCATCCTCAAGACCCAGTAACCCAGAGGATTTTCAGTGGGAAAAGTGTCCAAGTCAGATCTTGCCCCTAGGTATTCCTGCACCATGTAAAACAGACGCTGGCGATGGTTGCTGGAACCGATCATACCTTGGGGCTGCGGACCAAAAAATTGTCTGAATGCATCGGTCAGACGGCCACCTTCTCCACCGCTCCTTTTTTGACTGACCGAAGCCTCAGCAACACGTTGTCCAGAAACAGGAGTTTGTAACCTCCCAGTCTCTGGGAACGCATTGCACAGACCTTTCTGCAAGGCCTCCCGAAGATGTTTCATCCTCTGCTCCCTCTGCGATGGCAAGATAAGGTCCGCAACCTTACCCTTGTAACGTGGATCAAGGAGGGTTGCCAGCCAGTATTGGTCCTTCTCCTTGATACCACAAATACGAGGATCCTTCCGCAGGCTTTGCAGGATCAGGGAGGCCATGCAGCGTAGGTTTGCTGAGGCATTCGGTCTGGAGTCCTCGGGGTCACTAAGGACGACATGGTCCACAGCCACCTCCTCCCAGCCACGTACAAGTCCATGTGTTTCTTGGGACTGATCCCTTAAAGACTGCTGCTGATGCTGAGTGCCAGGCTCCACCTCCATACAGACACAATCTTCCTCCTCCTCCTCCTCCTCCTCCTCCTCCTCTTCCTGTGTGATTTGCGGGCATGCAGGAACACTGTCTGGATAAAGGGGGCCTTGAGAGCTAAGGAAGTCCTCCTCTTCCTGCCTCTGTTCTGCCTCAAGTGCCCTGTCCATTATTCCACGCAGCGTGTGCTCCAACAGGTGGACAAGGGGGACAGTGTCACTGATGCATGCACTGTCACTGCTCACCATCCTCGTGGCCTCCTCAAATGGTGACAGGACAGTGCATGCATCCCTGATCATGGCCCATTGGAGTGGGGAAAAAAACCAAGCTCCCCTGACCCTGTCCTGGTGCCATAGTCGCACAGGTACTCATTGATGGCCCTCTGCTGCGTGTGCAGCCGCTGCAGCATGGCCAACGTTGAGTTCCACCTGGTGGGCATGTCACAGATTAGGCGGTTGTTGGGCAGGTTAAACTCCTTTTGGAGGTCCGTCAGCCGAGCACTGGCATTATATGACCTGCGGAAATGCACACAGACTTTCCTGGCCTGCCTCAGGACATCCTGTAAGCCCGGGTACCTGCCCAAGAACCCCTGCACCACCAAGTTAAGGACGTAAGCCAAACAGGGCACATGGGTCATTTGTCCCTGTCGGAGGGCAGAGAGGAGGTTGGTGCCATTGTCACAAACCACCATTCCTGCCTTAAGTTGGCGTGGCGTCAACCACCTCTGAACCTGCCCCTGCAGAGCTGACAGAACCTCTGCCCCAGTGTGGCTCCTGTCCCCCAAGGACACCAGCTCAAGCACCGCATGGCATCTTTTGGCCTGCGTACTTGCGTAGCCCCTTGAATGGCTACGGAGCACCACTGGTTCCGAGGACAAAGCACAGGAAGAGGCCATGGAGGAAGAATCAGAGGAGGGGGTGGAGGAGAGAGGTGTGTCACAATCATTAGCATTTTGGAGGCGTGGTGGCGGAACAACCTCCAACACTACTGCACCTTGTCCTGCATCCTTTCCAGCTGCCAGCAGAGTCACCCAATGCGCCGTGAAACTTAGGTAACGTCCCTGTCCATGCCTGCTGGACCATGAGTCAGCGGTAATATGCACCTTACCACTGACTGCCCTGTCCAGCGAGGCCAAGACATTGCCTTCCACATGCCGGTAGAGAGCCGGAATCGCCTTCCGTGAGAAAAAGTGGTGTTTGGGTACCTGCCACTGAGGAACCGCACATTCCACAAACTCACGGAAGGGGGCAGAGTCTACCAACTGAAAAGGCAGCAGTTGAAGTGCTAGCAATTTTGCCACGCTAGCATTCAACCGCTGGGCATGTGGATGGCTGGGAGCAAACTTCTTTCGGCGGTGCAGCAGCTGGGGCAGGGAAATTTGCCTGGTACAATCTGACGTCGGTGTACCAAAAGCAGATTGCCCACAAGTACTTGGCTGTGACACACCTAATTCTACACCTTCATTCCTCTCAGTGCAGGTCTCAAAGAGGACTGAAGGTATAGTGGGGTTGGAGATCTCAGCTGATGAGGAGCAAGGAGAGGTCCTCTTTGTTCTTTGGTGTGGGTCTTTTAGATACGCTTGCCAACGAACTGCATGGCAGGTCAACATATGTCTGGTCAAGCATGTAGTACCCAAGTGGGAGATGTTTTGGCCACGCGAGATATGCTTGAGACATATGTTGCAAATAGCAGCGGTGCGATCTGATGCACTCGTCTCAAAAAAGGCCCAAACCAAAGAACTTTTTGAATAACGTGCAGAGACAGCAGCGCCCTGCACATGTGGAGCTTTGGGGTGTGATGCAGTCAGTGTGCTGCCTTTAGGCTGGCCCCTGGAGGGCATCCTGCCTCGTTGGTGATGTGCCGCCTCCTCCTCCTCCTCTCTCCTATCAGGCACCCACGTTGAGTCAGTGACCTCATCATCCCCTCCCTCCTCATCACTGGAGCAAACCTGGCAGTATGCTGCAGCAGGGGGAGCATGACTGCCAGATTGCTGTCCTTCTTGGGCACCCCCTCTGTCCGTGCTCACGTTACTGCCTTCATCGAGCTCAGTATCATCATCAGAGCCTTCCAAACGCTGGGCATCCTCCTGGAGCATGTACCAAACACTGTGGTCAAACAGTTCGAGGGACTCCTCAGGAGAACATGGTGGGGCTAGGGAAGGAGTTACTGATGACATTGAGCAAAGGGAAGAGGCCGCTGCTTTGCCAAAGTACCCTGGGCATGGGTGAGAGAGGATGAGGAGGATGAGGACGGCTTGGTCATCCACTCGACCAATTCTTCCACAGGTTGCGGCTCAACACGGCCAGCTGCCGAAAAAAAGGCCAAGCGTGTCCCACGGCCACGTGCTGATGAGGATGCACCGTCTCCACGACCAGCACTAGACACAGAGCCTGCTTGCCCTCTCTTATTGGCTTCTGACTGCCTGCCTCTCCTTCTTGGCCTTCCAGACATACTAATGGCCTGTAGCTGCACTAAGCTGGGATATATATATATATATATATATATATATATATATATATATATATGTACTGATACTGCAGCTAGCAAAATCAACTGCCTGCCTGTAGTATGAGAACACCACCAACCTTCTACAGGTAGCTTTAGCTGAACACTGTGCAGAGCTCACAAAAAAATAACTTGTAGCTTTTTTAGCTGCCTGCAGTAGTGATAGGATCAGGAAAACACCACCAACCTTCTACAGGTAGCTTTAGCTGAACACTGTGCAGAGCTCGCAAAAAAATAACTTTTAGGTTTAGCTGGACGCTGTGAGGAGGACGGACCACACTACCTTGTAGTTTTAGCTGAACACTGTGAGCAGGACGCACCGCGCTAACTTGTAGGTTTAGCTGAACACTGTGAGGTGGACGTACCGCACTAACTTGTAGTTTTAGCTGAACACTGTGAGGTGGATGCACCACACTAACTTGTAGTTTTAGCTGAACACTGTGAGCAGGACGCACAGCACTAACTTGTAGTTTTAGCTGTACACTATGAGCAGGACGCACCGCACTAACTTGTAGGTTTAGCTAAACACTGTGAGCAGGAGGCACTGCACTAACTGTAAATAGTCTAGCTGCCTGACTGTGGTACTAATAGGATCAAAAGAACACCAGCAATTTTCTTCAGGTAGCTGTAAATACTGTAACAAGACAAGCCTGCCTGTCAGTAAGAAGATAACAGGAACGGATCTAGCTGAACACTGTGAGCAGGACGCACCGCACTAACTTGTAGGTTTAGCTGAACACTGTGAGGTGGACATACCCCACTAACTTGTAGTTTTAGCTGAACACTGTGAGCAGGACGCACTGCACTAACTTGTAGCTTTAGATGAACACTGTGCAGAGGTCTCACTACACTAACTTGTAGGTTTAACTGAACACTGTGAGCAGGACGCACAGCACTAACTTGTAGTTTTAGCTGAACACTGTGAGGTGGACGCACCGCACTAACTTCTAGGTTTAGCTGAACACTGTGAGGTGGACCTACCTCACTAACTTGTAGTTTTAGCTGAACACTGTGAGCAGGATGCACTGCAAACTGTAAATAGTCTAGCTGCCTGACTGTGGTACTAATAGGATCAAAACAACACCAGCAATTTTCTTCAGATAGCTGTAAATACTGTAACAAGACAAGCCTGCCTGTCAGTAAGAAGATAACAGGAACGGATCTAGCTGAACACTGTGAGCAGGACGCACCGCACTAACTTGTAGGTTTAGCTGAACACTGTGAGATGGACGCACCACACTAACTTGTAGTTTTAGCTGAACACTGTGAGCAGGACGCACAGCACTAACTTGTAGTTTTAGCTGAACACTGTGAGCAGGACGCACCGCACTAACTTCTAGGTTTAGCTGAACACTGTGAGGTGGACATACCCCACTAACTTGTAGTTTTAGCTGAACACTGTGAGCAGGACGCACTGCACTAACTTGTAGCTTTAGATGAACACTGTGCAGAGGTCTCACTACACTAACTTGTAGGTTTAGCTGAACACTGTGAGCAGGACGCACAGCACTAACTTGTAGTTTTAGCTGAACACTGTGAGGTGGACGCACCGCACTAACTTCTAGATTTAGCTGAACACTGTGAGGTGGACATACCCCACTAACTTGTAGTTTTAGCTGAACACTGTGAGCAGGATGCATTGCAAACTGTAAATAGTCTAGCTGCCTGACTGTGGTACTAATAGGATCAAAAGAACACCAGCAATTTTCTTCAGGTAGCTGTAAATACTGTAACAAGACAAGCCTGCTTGTGAGTAAGAAGATAACAGGAACGGATCTAGCTGAACACTGTGAGCAGGACGCACCGCACTAACTTGTAGGTTTAGCTGAACACTGTGAGGTGGACGCACCACACTAACTTGTAGTTTTAGTTGAACACTGTGAGCAGGACGCATTGCACTAACTGTAAATAGTCTAGCTGCCTGACTGTGGTTCTAATAGGATCAAAAGAACACCAGCAATTTTCTTCAGGTAGCTGTAAATACTGTAACAAGACAAGCCTGCCTGTCAGTAAGAAGATAACAGGAATGGATCTAGCTGAACACTGTGAGCAGGACACACTGCACTAACTTGTAGCTTTAGATGAACACTGTGCAGAGGTCTCACTACGCTAACTTGTAGGTTTAGCTGAACACTGTGAGGAGGACGCACAGCACTAACTTGTAGTTTTAGCTGAACACTGTGAGCAGGACGCACTGCACTAACTTGTAGGTTTAGCTGAACACTGTGAGGTGGACACACTGCACTAACTTGTAGTTTTAGCTGAACACTGTGAGCAGGACGCACCGCACTAACTTGTAGGTTTAGCTGAACACTGTGAGGTGGATGCACCACACTAACTTGTAGGTTTAGCTGAACACTGTGAGCAGGATGCACTGCACTAACTTGTAGGTTTAGCTGAACACTGTGAGGTGGATGCACCACACTAACTTGTAGTTTTAGCTGAACACTGTGAGCAGGATGCACTGCACTAACTGTAAATAGTCTAGCTGCCTGACTGTGGTACTAATAGGATCAAAAGAACACCAGCAATTTTCTTCAGGTAGCTGTAAATACTGTAACAAGACAAGCCTGCCTGTCAGTAAGAAGATAACAGGAACGGATCTAGCTGAACACTGTGAGCAGGATGCACTGCACTAACTTGTAGCTTTAGATGAACACTGTGCAGAGGTCTCACTACACTAACTTGTAGGTTTAGCTGAACACTGTGAGCAGGACGCACAGCACTAACTTGTAGTTTTAGCTGAACACTGTGAGCAGGACGCACCGCACTAACTTCTAGGTTTAGCTGAACACTGTGAGGTGGACATACCCCACTAACTTGTAGTTTTAGCTGAACACTGTGAGCAGGACGCACTGCACTAACTGTAAATAGTCTAGCTGCCTGACTGTGGTACTAATAGGATCAAAAGAACACCAGCAATTTTCTTCAAGTAGCTGTAAATACTGTAACAAGACAAGCCTGCCTGTCAGTAAGAAGATAACAGGAACGGATCTAGCTGAACACTGTGAGCAGGACGCACCGCACTAACTTGTAGGTTTAGCTGAACACTGTGAGGGGGACGCACCACACTAACTTGTAGTTTTAGCTGAATACTGTGAGCAGGACGCACAGCACTAACTTTTAGTTTTAGCTGAACACTGTGAGCAGGACGCACTGCACTAACTGTAAATAGTCTAGCTGCCTGACTGTGGTACTAATAGGATCAAAAGAACACCAGCAATTTTCTTCAGGTAGTTGTAAATACTGTAACAAGACAAGCCTGCCTGTCAGTAAGAAGATAACAGGAACGGATCTAGCTGAACACTGTGAGCAGGACGCACTGCACTAACTTGTAGCTTTAGATGAACACTGTGCAGAGGTCTCACTACGCTAACTTGTAGGTTTAGCTGAACACTGTGAGGAGGACGCACAGCACTAACTTGTAGTTTTAGCTGAACACTGTGAGCAGGACGCACCGCACTAACTTGTAGGTTTAGCTGAACACTGTGAGGTGGATGCACCACACTAACTTGTAGGTTTAGCTGAAAACTGTGAGCAGGATGCACCCCACTAACTTGTAGGTTTAGCTGAACACTGTGAGCAGGACGCACCCCACTAACTTGTAGTTTTAGTTGAACATTGTGAGCAGGACGCACTGCACTAACTGTAAATAGTCTAGCTGCCTGACTGTGGTACTAATAGGATCAAAAGAACACCAGCAATTTTCTTCAGGTAGCTGTAAATACTGTAACAAGACAAGCCTGCCTGTCAGTAAGAAGATAACAGGAACAGATCTAGCTAAACTGAATACAGTATATATATATATGCAACACCTGGGATGCATATATATACACAATACACTGTAAGTGCAGCTAACTGACTGACTGTTCTGCCTAATCTATCTAACTCAAATCAAACAACACTGTCTGTCTCTCTCTCTCTCTATCTATGAATGCCGGAACACACACTACACAGGGCCGCCGTGCAGGCGGTCTTATATAGTGTGGGGTGTGTGCTAAATCCCCTGAGCCATAATTGGCCAAAGCCTCCTTGGCTTTGGCCAATTACGGCTCTCTGTTCAGACGGCGCTGTGATTGGCCAAGCATGCGGGTCATAGAGCATGCTTGGCCAATCATCAGCCAGCAATGCACTGCGATGCTGCAGTGAATTATGGGCCGTGATGCGCCACACAAATTTGGCGCGAATGGCCCATATCATTCGCAATTCGGCGAACGGGCGAACAGACGATGTTCGAGTCGAACATGGGTTCGACTCGAACATGAAGCTCATCCCTAGCCACACCTAATGTTTTTGCCATCTCTCTGATGGGTTTGTTTTGTTTTTTCAGCCTAATGATGGCTTGCTTCACTGATAGTGACAGCTCTTTGGATCTCATATTGAGAGTTGACAGCAACAGATTCCAAATGCAAATAGGACACTTGAAATTAACTCTGGACCTTTTATCTGCTCCTGGTAAATGGGATAATGAGGGAATAACACATACCTGGCCATGGAACAGCTGAGCAGCCAATTGTCCCATTACTTTTGGTCCCTTAAAAAGTGGGAGGCACATATACAAACTGTTGTAATTCCTACACCATTCACCTGATTTGGATGTAAATACCCTCAAATTAAAGCTAAAAGTCTGCAGTTAAAGCACATCTTGTCCGTTTCATTTCAAATCCATTGTGGTGGTGCGTAGAGCCAAAAATATTAGAATTGTGTAAATGTCCAAATATTTATGGACCTGACTGTATATATATATATATATATATATATATATATATATATAGTGGGGACGGAAAGTATTTAGACCCCCCTTACAATTTTCACTCTTTGTTATATTGCAGCCATTTGCTAAAATCATTTAAGTTCATTTTTTCCTCATTAGGCCCCTTTCACACTGGGGCGGTTTGCAGGCGTTACTGCGCTAAAAATACCGCCTGCAAAACGCCCCTAAACAGCCTCCACTGTTTGTAAAGTGTGAAAGCCCGAGGGCTTTCACACTGAAGTGGTGCGCTGGCAGGACGGTAAAAAAAGTCCTGCGAGCCGCATCTTTGGAGCGGTGAAGGAGCGGTGTGTTCACCGCTCCTAAACTGCTCCTACCCATTGAAATCAATCACCCTTTTTCGGCCGCCAGCGGGGGTTAAAACCGCACCGCTAGCGGCCGAATACAGCCGCAAAAACGACGGTAAAACAGCGCCAAAAATAGCGCTGTTTTACCGCTGACGCCCCCACCGCCCCAGTGTGAAAGGGGCCTTAATGTACACACAGCACCCCATGTTGACAGAAAAACACAGAATTTTTGACATTTTTGCAGATTTATTAAAAAAGAAAAACTGAAAGATCACATGGTCCTAAGTATTCAGACCCTTTGCTCAGTATTTAGTAGAAGCACCCTTTTGACCTAATACAGCCATGAGTCTTTTTGGGAAAGATGCAACAAGTTTTTCACACCTGGATTTGGGGATCCTCTGCCATTCCTCCTTGCAGATCCTCTCCAGTTCTGTCAGGTTGGATGGTAAACGTTGGTGGACAGCCATTTTTAGGTCTCTCCAGAGATGCTCAATTGGGTTTAAGTCAGGGCTCTGGCTGAGCCATTCAAGAACAGTCACGGAGTTGTTGTGAAGGCACTCCTTCGTTATTTTAGCTGTGTGCTTAGGGCCATTGTCTTGTTGGAAGGTAAACCTTCGGCCCAGTCTGAGGTCCTGAGCACTCTGGAGAAGGTTTTTGTCCAGGATATCCCTGTACTTGGCCGCATTCATCTTTCCCTCGATTGCAACCAGTCGTCCTGTCCCTGCAGCTGAAAAACAGCCCCACAGCATGATGCTGCCACCACCATGCTTCACAGTTGGGACTGTATTGGACAGGTGATGAGCAGTGCCTGGTTTTCTCCACACATACCGCTTAGAATTAAGGCCAAAAAGTTCTATCTTGGTCTCATCAGACAAGAGAATCTTATTTCTCACCATCTTGGAGTTCTTCAGGTGTTTTTTAGCAAACTCCATGTGGGCTTTCATGTGTCTTGCACTGAGGAGAGGCTTCTGTCGGGCCACTCTGCCATAAAGCCTTGACTGGTGGAGGGCTGCAGTGATGGTTGACTTTCTACAACTTTCTCCCATCTCCTGACTGCATCTTTGGAGCTCAGCCACAGTGATCTTTGAGTTCTTCTTTACCTCTCTCACCAAGGCCCTTCTCCGCCGATAACTCAGTTTGGCCAGATGGCCAGCTCTAGGAAGGGTTCTGGTCGTCCCAAATGTCTTCCATTTAAGGATTATGGAGGCCACTGTGCTCTTAGGAACCTTAAGTGCAGCAGAAATTTTGTGTAACCTTGGCCAGATCTGTGCCTTGCCACAATTCTGTCTCTGAGCTCTTCAGGCAGTTCCTTTGACCTCATGATTCTCATTTGCTCTGACATGCACTGTGAGCTGTAAGGTCTTATATAGACAGGTGTGTGGCTTTCCTAATCAAGTCCAATCAGTACAATCAAACACAGCTGAAGTCAAATGAAGGTGTAGAACCATCTCAAGGATGATCAAAAGAAATGGACAGCACCTGAGTTAAATATATGAGTGTCACAGCAAAGAGTCTGAATACTTAGGACCATGTGATATTTCAGTTTTTCTTTTTTAATAAATCTGCAAAAATGTCAACAATTCTGTGTTTTTCTGTCAATATGGGGTGCTGTGTGTACATTAATGAGAAAAAAAATGAACTGAAATGATTTTAGCAAATGGCTGCAATATAACAAATAGTGAAAAATTTAAGGGGGTCTGAATACTTTCCGTCCCCACTGTATATATACAGGCTCAAAGTTTCTAGTTCTGAGCTACTAGCCAGGCCTCAAGGGTTACTCGCCACCAGTTGCCCCGTCCAACCCTTACCTTACCCCACTCCTAATTCTGCCACTAATCATGCCCTCATAAATTATCTCATGAAATTACACTTAAATGTTTTATGCAGAATTAAGTTACAAAAATAATTATTAACAACAACTTTATCAGTTCCCCTCAGCACAGCCTCACCAGTGAATGAATGAATGAATGAATGATTTGTAAAGCACAGCAAATGCGAACTGAATCGCCTCAGGGCACTGAGGTACATTCTCTGTTGTCAGCTTGTTAGAAGAGGAAGGTCTTTAGTTTTTTCCTGAAGGCCTGGTGGTTTTCTTCCATGTCAGGGCTGGGCTCAGCCCTTCCTTCTCTAAACTGGCCGCTCAGCTGTTGGCTAATTGCCAGCTCCCATCTCTCTCCACCGTTACCCAGCTGTTTATGATCCTGCTCGTCAGTCCTGCCTACTTAAGCCGTCCAGTCCAGAGGAGCTCTGCCTTCGCCTTGGACAACATCACAAGAAACATCTCCTGCGTTCCTGTTTAAAGACTAGCTTTGCTGACATCCCTTCTGTCTCCAGATCCTGCTTGCTGTTCCACTACTTTGATCCCTGACTTCTGGCTTGGCTGACTATCCGTTCTGGTTACGGAACTTTGGCTATGTTTGTTCATTTTGCTTTTCTTATTAAACAAGTGTGATTTAACTGTGCTTCTGTCTCGGTCTGATTTCAGGGTTTCTGACATGCCCATCAATGCAGGCTCACCTGTGCCCATCATTGCAGCCTCACTGTGCCCCCCATTGCAGACTCACCATGCCCCCATTGCAGCCTCACCGTGCCCCTTGCTGCCTCACTGTGCCAACATTGCACCTCACTGTGCCCCCATTGCAGCCTCACTGAGCTCCCATTGCATCCTCACTGTGTCCCCATTGCAGACTTGCTGTGTCCAACATTGCAGCCTTACCAGGGTGGAGGAAGAGAGAGGGTGGCCGGACACATCCCAGCATTGGACCCGCATTGTGTCTATCACAGGTGTGGGGTTAGGAGGAGGTGGGGCTGTGTGTGATGGCGAGCAGAGCGGAGGCAATTTCATGTAAGTGGTAACAGTGTGCTATACCGCTCAGTAACCCTGTGGCTCTCCTCTTCCTCCATGCTCTTTTCCACTGGGAGAACAGCTCCCGATCAACCCCACCTGCCGACAGTGCTTGCCCCCCCACTCCCAGGCAGCCCAGCTCACAAGACCTTTTTTTCCAGTCGCAAAATGTGAGTAGGTGAGTGGAAAATTTGAGGGCTGTATATATATATATATATATATATATATATATATATATATATATATATATATATATAGCAAAGTGGCCATATTTTACATAACAATTATGTACATATATCAAATAAGTATACACATTAGATGCAGCATAAAGCAATATGTCACATAGCGATACAAAGTACCAAGCATTGTTATCTCAAATAAAAGCACAAGGAGCAGAGGGAGAAGGTGAGGTCTCAAAAAAGGGACATTTCTTGGTGCAAGACCCTTACTCAGCAGAGATGTATTGAGCATGTGGCAACCCAGCTCCAAAAATTGCTGCTGACTTATGTGGACTGGCCCAACAAGTGCAACATGAATAGGAAGTGATGTTGCAAACACACTTGATGTCCACTTTCTGTGCAACAAGGTCCTCCTGACCTGTGCCAACCAGGAAGTAGGGCAGCATAGACAGGCTGCCAATCATGGGCTGAAGCAATGGGCACATTGGGACCAGAGACCTCCATCCAGTGGTCAATAATAGTAGCAGCAAAACATACACTCAAAAGACAGCAAGCAAGATATAATTCATAGCTGGGAGTGGGAGGGAGCCAGAAGTAATCTTGGAAGCCATGGGAAAAGTAAAGTATTTGTATAAAAAAGAAATGCACAGATTAAGAGTAGTACACCAAAAGTGTGTAAACATACTGTATACATAATGTACTAAACATAAAAAATAGGAGGCTACAGCAGACCAGTCACTTTACAAAAAGACCAACAAACTGCATCTGACATTTGTAACGTACCTGGAGTGGGAGTCTTAAATGCAGAGGTAGGGTAGGCCTCTCTTACAGCTATGGCTCAGGAGCCCTGGCAATGTAACAGGGAATTGCTGGAGTGTCACAAGTAAAGTCTTCTGACAGCAGGTACAGATGTGTGTTGTGACGTGCAGAGGAGGCTGGATAGATGCACACAGATGGAATGTCCAGGCTGGAGACAGGCACGGATCAGAGGGTGCAGATGCAGGTATGCAGGCTAAGACAAGATCAGACAGTCCAGGTTGGTAATGTTTGACTAGATAAAGACACAGAAAGTAGGCAGCTATCCTGGAGCCAGGCCAGTGTCAGTAGCAGCAAGGCAGATAAGGTAGAATCGCTTATGACAATGTCACAAGATGTCCGGTCGCTTACCACTCTGATAGCGTGATGTCATGGGCTCGGCTCCTCCCCTCTGTACCCCAGTATTGCTTTCCTCACTTTGTTGACTATGAGGGCTAGACCATTGCTTCTGAGAGATTTTTGTCCACAGTAGTAGATAAAGTAGTCATCTGAGTTGAATTTGCCCATTCCAGTCCATTTTAGTTCAGTAATTCCCAACATATCGATCTTCAATCTTGCCGTTTCCTGTTTGACCACATCCAACTTACCTCGATTCATTGATCTTACATTCCAGGTTCCTATGCAGTATGATTCTTTACAGCATCAGACTTTCCTTTCACTCCTACCATCCACAGCTGAGAGTCCTTGCTACTTTTGCCCAGCCATTTCATTAGTTCTGGAGCTACTTGTAATTGCTCTCTGCTCATCCCCAGTAGCACATTGGACACCTTCCAGTCTGGGGGACTCATCTTCTGGTGTCATATCTGTTAGCCTTTTGTTTCTGTTCATGAGATTTTCTTGGCAAAGACGCTGCAGTGCATTGTCATTTCCTTCTCCAGTGGTTTACGTTTTGACAGAATTCTCTGCTGTGACCTGTCCGTCTTGGCTGAGCCTACACGGCATAGCTTGTAGCTTCACTGAATTATGCAAGCCCCTTCGCCACGGCAAGGCAGTGATCCATAAAGGGGGAAGTTAGTATACAGTAACCAAAATGTCCACACATGTGCACAAATGTCCACAAATGGACACTGTAACTAATGCTTTGGGAAGACTTCCCAATGTGAACTACTGCATAACATAGAAATTGTAGTTGCTGGTTTCTCTAGATTATTTGATTGTCTTTATTGGAAAGGCCCAGAGAACTTGAGTTAGGAGTGGGTCATGCTCGAGGTTCTATTACTGGACTTTTTAACTGCAGTCTATTTCTCTGTACAGTATCTTTTTTTTATAGCATCACTTCTTCAATGCCTTCAACTGGTCATATTTGAGGAGTTTTCTCTATAAAAACAGCTGTGGTAATCAGTAAAAAACTGACTGACAAAGAAAAGGTAGCATGAATGTGTCCCTTTAAAATAGAAAAGACGATAAATATAAACAACCATTTTAAAAATGATGCAGAAATGAAAGGTTTTGTCCCTACGAATGAAAATTAAAGTTTTGTGAACATGATAAAGACCTAGATTATACAGTATTCAGTAATAAAAAGAGAGTCAACATTTTGCACAAAAAAGGTATAGGAGAAAAAAAATGGTTGAAATAGGTCGTAGAGACACAGAAGACAAGCAGGATAACATGCTTTCCTGTATGTAACAAGAAGGTTAACAGTTAAGCTAAAAGGCAGCATAATAAGTTCAGGGCACATTTTATGGTGATGATGTGGTGGTAGTGACATGAAAATCAAGACATTCTAAGTGACAATATGAACAAACTACTGCAGTAAATAATACAAATCTAGACTGTGAGTTTAGGAAAGACTACATAGATAGGCATGAAAATGAAAGAGCATATTGAAAAAGGTGAAGGAAATGTCTTGTGATAGAATGGATATAATAGAATTAATCCATTTCTATACCTGGGTTCCACAATAAAGGAAAAGAATGCATCCAGGGGAGATAAAAGTAAGATTAGCTGCTATAGAGAGAAATTTTTATTCACTAAAGATTTTTATGAGATCAAATACTTTACCACAGAAATATAAACTTTAACTATTCTCAAACCTATTCTTACATATGCAGTGAAAACGTACAAAAAACAGAAGACGTAGGCAGATTACTCAGGATTAAACAAAGGGATGTATTGTGACATTTTGTGGGGTAGTTGATCAATGGATAATGAAAAGTAAGCACAAATAAAGAATTACAAATCAGGAATGAACTTCTAACCATTGTAGCATATATAAAAGCACCTGGAACAAGATATGTTGAGGTAAATCCAGGAAGAAGAAAGAACATTGATGGATTGGTACAGAGTGAAGAGAGCTGGAAAGCCGGAGAAAATTGAAAGCAATGGATACAGTGCAATTGGCTAAAACATTGTAAAGGAGGTCAGGGTCCTTCAAGGACCACAGTGCAAAAAAAATATAGACAGTCTGCAAGAAATAAGGGGGAACTGCAGCAGTTACCTTCTGGTTTATCTGATCTTTACAGTGTTGAAATTACAACAGATGGTACTATCAGTTATATGGAATTGTTAAAGGAAATTGATGCATACTCAGGGGAAAATACCAGTGAATACATGAATTAACTGAAATTCCCACAGTTGCTAGGAACAATACCTGTCATAGGTGACAATGCTACAGTAGGGAAAGCTTAAAATACATCTAAAGCTAAAACATTTTTTCACATCTGATAGAGTAGGGAATTATTAAAACCCCTGTTAGATGTTTTTATCATGTATGTCCCACTAAGAAAATGTCTCTTCACTCCCTATGCATTAGACACAACAGGAAGTGATAAAACATTTTCTAAAGTAAGGTGAATCACTTTTTAGGCAGTTGTGACTAGAATGTGTGTATACATTGAACGATTTCCCATAACTTTCAGTCAATGGCCATCAATAAATATGAGTGAATCTCCCCAGTAAGGGAAAAAAAAACATGGTTTCTAACCCCGTGCCACGCTAATATGAAAAGAAAAAATGTACTTATGCCCGGTACACACGACCGGAATTTCCAGCAGACGGAGTTATGGTGGACTCCCGAATGAAAGGACTTGCCCACACATGGACTAAAGTCCGTTCATTTTGAACGTGATGAGGTACGATGGGACTAGAAAAGTAAGTCAATCTCGCCGCTTTTATCAGCGAGATTGGCACCTTGCAAGCCCCGTCGCAGAGCATACCAGGCCCTTAGGTCTGCTATGGATTTTAAGGGGAACCCCTACACCAAAAAAATGGTGTGGGGGTCCCCCAGAATCCATACCAGACCCTTATCCGAGCACACAGCCTGGCAGGTCAGGAAAGGGGGTAGGGATGAGCGAACGCCCCCCTCCTGAACCGTACCAGGCCGTATGCCCTCAACATGGGGGGGTGGGTGCTTTGGGGGAGGGGGCTCCCCACCCACTCCAAAGCACCTTGTCCCCATGTTGATGAGGACAAGGGCCTCTTCCCGACAACCCTAGCCATTGGTTGTCGGGGTCTGCTGGCAGGGGGCTTATCGTTATCCGGGAGCCCCCTTTAATAAGGGGGCCCCCAGATCCAGTCCCCCCACCCTATGTGAATGAGTATGGGGTACATCGTACCCCTACCCATTCACCTGGGGGAAAAGTGTCAATAAAAAAACACACTACACAGGTTTTTAAAGTAATTTTTTGGGCAGCTCCGGGGGTCTTCTTGCAAATTCGGGGGTCTCTTCTGACTTCTGACTCTCCAGTTCTTCTCCCACTCTCTGGCCTCTTCTCCCGGTGTCCGGTTCTTCTCCCGCTCTCCGGTTGTTCTGCGGGGCTCCTCCGCTATCTTCTGCTCTTTTGCCGCTCTTTTGCTAGTGGTGGCCATTCTGCGGGGCTCCTCAGCTATCTTCTGCTCTTTTGTCGCTCTTTTGCTAGTGGTGGCCCGGTCTTCTCCACCGTCTTGTTCCCTCTTCTCTTCTTCCGATGTTGATACGATGCTCTCTCCAGCTGTAATGCTGTGTGAGCGGTGCGCAATGACTTATATAGGCATGGGGTGTGGTCACCGGGTGATGTCATCTGGTGACCCCGCCCCTTATGACGGCACAGTCCTATCATGCCCCGGGACTGTGACGTCATAAGAGGCGGGGTCACTGGTTGTTGGGAAGAGGCGCTTGTCCTCAACATGGGGACAAAGTGCTTTGGAGTGGGTGGGGGGGCGCCTCCCCCAAAGCACCCACCCCCCCATGTTGAGGGCATGTGGCCTGGTACGGTTCAGGAGGGGGGGCGCTCACTCGTCCCCACCCCCTTTCCTGACTGGCCGGGCTGCGTGCTCGGATAAGGGTCAGGTATGGATTTTGGGGGGACCCCCATGCCATTTTTTCAGCATAGGGGGTTCCCCTTAAAATCCATACCAGACCTAAGGGACATTGTCACCTCCCTCTCACGCTCGCTGCAATAGGAAAATGCGTTTTTCCTATTTCAGCGAGTGCGAGATGTAAAGTACCCTGTCGCTGAGAACCAGCGCGAGAAACATTCTCGCGGGCAGGTGCTGTAGCTGCCACGTGGTACTTGGTCCGTCGGACCAGCATACAGACGAACGGGATTCCCGATAGGAACTGGGTCCGGCGGAGTTCCGGTGGGAAGATTTGAAACATTTTTCAAATCTAAAGTCCGTCGGATTTTCGACCGAAAAGGTCCGTTGGAAGTCCGATGAAGCCCACACACGGTCGGATTGTCCGCCGGACTCGGTCCGTTGGACCAGTCTGGTCAAAAAGTCCGCTCGTGTTTACGCAGCATTAGGAGACAATGAACTAGGGCTAAACAAGGCAAGTTAAACTCTGACAACTATGGCCCAACAGAGGACCAATACATATGTAGGTCAGCTCTATAGCTTAATTTTGAGGGCAGTTATTGGCCAGAGACATCAATAAACTCACCTGTATGAAATTAAAGTGTACCTATTTCATTTAATTTTGAATAGACCATATAATGGTAAAACCCGCCTTTTTTTTCCAATCTGTTTGGCAATGGGGGAATTTCTCTTCACTTCCTGTCCTTTATACACAACAGTATCTAAGAGAACATCTTTTAAAGTGAGAGAAAACCCTGACAGATGCTCTAATCCTTCTCTATTATATCTAAAACAAAAAAAGTTTTGGCTTTAAATACACTTAAAAGCATGAAAGCATGCATGACTTTCTTGGGATACTTAAAGTGATTGCAAACAATCACCTTGTAAAACAACCCATTCAGTTTAAAATAGAAATGAAAGGCTAAAAATGTTTTTATTGATAAAAAAAACATTATAAATACCCGTTTCCCTTTTTTTTAATAAATGATCACATTCCCTCTGTTCTCACCTGCTTAAGAGCTGGGGGGAGGAGGAGCAGCAGCACACTGAGCAGTGGTGGCATGTCAGGACAAGTCAGACCATTGGAGGAGAGCAGGCTGAGTTCCCAGCATAGCTAGAGAACTGACCACATTATGTTTTCCTGCTTAGTGTGGTCAGTTTTTAATAGGAAAGCAGAGGGACTGGCAGAAGCATCAGCTATTTCACACAAAGGAAGCAATACACAGGAGGCACATATCAGGAATTTGAAGTGTTGGGATAACAAACGCTTTAAGGACAGGAATTGATGAAACACTGCACAAATTGTAGGACAGTTTAGACTTGAATACTCCAAATTGAAGTTGCTTTCAAGTTTTAGGCCTTGTTCACATGAGGGTGTATGAATCTGTACCCCTTGTGAGAGGTGAACAATGTTTCTTAGGAAAAAACATTTATATACATCAATGTAAATGCATTAATGTGTAAGTTCACCTTTACAGAAAATCTGTAAGGTGATCTTACACTGTCCCGCTGTACCAGTTTGCCGTAATCCCCCGATGTTAGACACCGAAAAGCAGTTTCACTGGTCTTGGGATTTAAAACCCCATGACTTATTCTCATGTCCATATTGCTCATCCAGTATGGACTGCAGTGATTCTAATTGGTCAACACTGTCACATGGACGGCGCTGACCAATCATAAGCTGTCTAGCCCATTCTGTCAGCACTGCGAGGAGAGGAGGGAAAGTCACTGAGATTTCAAATCCCTGGACCTGTGAAGCAGCTTTTTAGTGTCTGACAGAGGGTGGGTCACGGCAATCTGGTACAGTGGGACCAGGGGATGGAGTCCAGTGTAAGGTTACCTTAAATATTTTCTGTAAAGGTGAACTTACACTTTAAATAGCACTGCATTATAGATAGAAGATAAAAGTTTATTATCACTAGATAATAAACTGTGTTAAAAACTAAGTTAAAAACACAATCAATAAAATATTCACATAGTTTATACCAGTGTTTCTAAACTCCTGTCCTCAAGGCACCACAAACAGGTCATGTTTTCAGGTTTTCCATTATTTTGCACAGGTGATTTGATCAGTTTTACTGCCTTAGTAATTACCACAGCCATTTCATCTGAGGGAAATCCTAAAAACATGGCCTGTTGGGGCGCCTTGAGGACTGGAGTTGAGAAACACTGGTTAATACATCACATTACAGTGAGTCCATTACATACAAAAATCCTTCAATCACTGTGCAGAAAACAGAACCAAAAATCCAAAAAACATATAATATAAAATGTATGTGAATCATGCTCAAGTGACAATGAGTCCATTCTCCAGACACTGTGCCTTTGAGAAGTATTGTGAAATGGCTTTTCACATAAGTGCTCCACCACATGTGGGAAGAGTGCTCACCCACCAAATACCAAATAAAAATTACCACTAAAGGTGTCAATAGCTCTTCATATGATTATAGGAGGTCTGTTTAACTATTCAAAGAATTAAAAAAAAAGGATGGGATAGATACACAGTTGTTCATGCACTCCACACAGATGCTCTTTCATAGGTGATGAAAACCACAAACCCAAAAGGATAATATGATCATGGTGCAGCATTTTATTAAAATTGGGGAATTAAAACAGATTTATTGCACTTACATTTTTAAGGTGCTCTACAACACAAACAGTCTTTTAAAACTCTAGCACCGCCGATCCTACAGAACCAGCATTACTTCCAACAAACTGCAAGTGACGTAAGATGTTTACCCAGAGGTGATGCATCTCCCACATATAAAACTCCACTCTTTCAAGGAAGGTCATGGTCCTTCTAAGTGGATGTAGGACATTCTTAGCTACCATATTTCTAATACCCAGGGGGCCTTCCTATAAGTAAAAGTAGCTTCTAAGAAGAATATCTTTCAACAAAATGGTTGTTACCTACTATGACTGGTAATTGCACTGTCATGCAATGCTGTACCCAAACCTGCAGGGAGAAAAACACGTTGCTGTTGTCTGTAGAGAGCCCTGTGTTGTTTACCAACACAGGGCTCTTTTATGTCATTTGTCAGATGTAGTTTTGGTGGTGTTTCTGACTCATTGAAAATATAAATAAATAGTTGGAACATTTTTTAGCAAAATAATCTCTAACATTGTATCTCTCTAATTTTATCTGGAAGGGTAAAAGACCTAGATACGCCTTCTCTTTACTTGGAAAGCATGTCCTGTCAGTTGGCAAATCTGTACCTAATATTTCTTATTATTATCTAGCTTCTCAAACCTAGTATTAGTGAAACACTGGACCACATCATTTGGTCAACACTGAAACACTGAACCACATAATTTGGTAAATTTAGAAACTTTGCTTCTCCCAACTAAAAGCTCCAGGACCTCTCTCATGGCAGCCCTAAAAAAATAGATTTTTATACTTACCTGTAAAATCTATTTCTGGTATACAGGAGGCACAGATTAGGTAATAAACATGACTACCTTGGTTATGCCCTACCTATAGGTGAATGGACACTGGTAGGCAAAACAGACAGGAATTCCAACCCCTACATAACCCATCCCACTCAGGAAGCTCCTCAGTTTTGTCGCAAGCAATGAACCTCCAGATATAGCGGAGGGACCTCTGTGCCCCATGATGTACTCCAAGAAATGAATTTTACAGGTAAATCTGGTTTTACTTTTCAAACATCAGAGGAAACAAAGCAGGTCATAATTAAGCCTACCTGGGAAGTCCCAAAACAATGCCATAGAGGGGAGGGAGACAGATATGCCACCAGCAGGCCCAAGTAACTACACTGAAGCCCTCAAAACACTGCAGCTAAAAGAAGCATCCTCAGCAACCCTTGCATTCACTTTGTAAAACCTTGTAATGGTGTGTATTGAAGACTAGGTTGCAGCCTTGCAGACCTGAGTCACAGGAGCCTGATGCCAGATAGTCCATGAGGCCCCACACTCTTGGTAGAGCAAGCATTTATCTGAAAAGGTGGAGCCTTACCCTTCAAGCAATAGGTATGACCAATAAATAGATAGACCCAATTAGAAATGGTCTACTTTGGTCGACTGACCTTTCCTAGGACCTTGCGGAAGGATGAATAATGAATCTGACTGTATGGCCACTGCAGTGATTTTAGGATAAACCTTGATAGCCTAAACCACATCCAGTGTGTGCAGGGCTGAGCTGAGACTGATTGAAGACTAGGAAAAAAGGAAGGTAGGAAGGTAGGATAATGTCCTAATTTAAATGAAAACTCAGCACCACCTTCAACAAGAACGAAGGATGAGGATGCAGTGCCAACTTGTCATTGTAGAGATCTAAAAAAGTGGCTCCCTACAGGAAAAAGCTGCCAATTCTAAAACTCTCATCAAGTTATACTTGCTAGAAACACCACTTTTCGAGTCAACAGCACCAACAAAATTTCCGGACACAGGAGATTCTTAACAGGCAGGCAATCATATGGGTTACCCCTGCAGAAAAGCTTGTACCAATGAATGCGAGGCAATTGGCTTCCGGAAATAAATCTCCAAAGCAGGCATTTGACCTTTAATAGTGCTAAAATCCAATATTCATTAATAACTTTGTTGGTCTTGGAGGATAAGGCCAAATGTTTCAGACGCACTTTCTCAAGGTTCCATCCACAAATCTTTTCTCCTGCTGGTGCTGGTTTCTTCTTTGTGAAGCAGAAGAGTGGTGAACTGAGGCCTTGTATTAATTATAGGGGTCTCAATCGTCTCATGATTAAGAATGTCTATCCAATTCCATTGATTACAGAGTTATTTGACCGCCTCAAGGGAGCAACGGTTTTCATGAAGCTTATTTGAGAGGGGCATACAATCTCATGAGGATTAAGGAGGGTGACGAGTGGAAAACTGAGTTTAATACCAGAACAGGCCATTATGGGTACCTCGTAATGCCTTCTGGCCTTTGTAATGCCCCAGCAGTTTTCCAGGAATTTATTAACAATGTCCTCTGAGATTTGTTGCAGTTATGTGTGGTGGTTTATCTTGATGATATCATATTTTCCAAGTCCCTGGAGAGCCACCACACAGATGTCTGTCATGTGCTTCAGAAACTAAGAGAGAACAATCTCTATTGTAAACTGGAGAAGTGCGAGTTCCATCTTCAACAGTCCTACAGTGGCCTGACCCGTGGGTTTATGTCCTCTGCAGCGTTTCCTGGGCTTTGCCAACTATTATCGGAAGTTTATTTGTAACTTCTTGTCTCTAGTCAAGCCCCTGACTGATATGACCAGAAAGGACGGTAACCCACAGAGTTGGTCTCCGGAGTCCATTAAGGCCTTTCAGAGTCTCAAGGCTGCCTTTGTTTCTGCTCCTGTGTTGGCCGAACACCCCCCCGGTTCAGTTTGCGGCAGAACATGCGAACAGACCAAAAATTTGTACGAACACATGAACCCCGTTAAAGTCCATGGGACTCGAACGTGAAAAATCAAAAGTGCTAATTGTAAAGGCTAATATGCAAGTTATTGTCATAAAAAGTGTTTGGGGACCCGGGTCCTGCCCCAGGGGACATGTATCAATGCAAAAAAAAGTTTTAAAAATGGCCCTTTTTTCAGGAGCAGTGATTTTAATAATGCTTAAAGTGAGACAATAAAAGTGTAATTTTCCTTTAAATATCATGCCTGGGGGGTGTCTATAGTATGCCTGTAATGTGGCACATTTTTCCCGTTTTTAGAACAGTACCTACACAAAATAACATTTCTAAAGGAAAAAAGTAATTTAAAACAGCTTGCAGCTGTAATGTAATTTTGCCCCCCCCCCCCCAGCCCATTACCAGACCCTTTGGGTCTGGTATGAATATTAAGGTGAACCCTGCACCCAAATTTAGAAAAAAAGGCGTGGGGCCCCCAGGCCCTATATACTCTGAACAGCAGCAGTATACAGGCGGCCCCTGGGTTACAAACAAGATAGGGACTGTAGGTTTGATCTTAAGTTGAATGTGTTTGTAATTTGGAACAGGTACATTTTGTAAGTGTAGCTCCAGCCAAAAATTATAATTTTAAGCTTTTTGGATAACATAGGGAAGGGTTGTCATCACCCCTGTAACATTTGTTTTGCTGTCTGTGCCCCTGTTCAGAAGATTTTACCTCACTTTCTGTCCCAATGACAATTGGATTTTGAAAATTTTGGGTTATTAGGGAAACAAGGAATGGTGATAAAGCATCAGTGGGGAGACACCTTTTTCCCATATTAACTCTTACAGGAGAGAATTTCTCTTCCTAGGGGTAGATTACCTCTCACTTCCTGTTGTCTCCCTCTGTTTGTAAGTAGGAGTCGTTTGTAAGTTGGATGTTTGAAAATAGGGGGCATAAAAATTGGGCCTTAGGTGGTGGTGGTGGTGGTGGTGGCACAACACTGTAAAGCCTCACAGATACTTTTGTTGAGCGCAGGAACAGGCCCTGCTGTGAAATATTAGATCAAAAATTGTAATTACATGCCCCTGTTAAACAGGGGCATACAAATTAGGCCTTAGGCGGTGGTGGTGGCACAACACTGTAAAGCCTCACAGATACTTTTGTTGAGCACAGGAACAGGTTCTGCTGTGAAATATTAGATCAAAATTGTAATTACGCGCCCCTGTTAAACAGGGGCAGAAAAATTGGGCTTTAGGTAGTGGTGGTGGTGCCCTGAACCAAAAATATTCTTAGAAGCTAACATCATGAAAATTGAGGAGGAATAGGATAGTCACCCAGCATAATAGGATAGTCACTCAGCATATGCAGTCTTCAAGGGATCCCACATCCATAGAAAAATCATTTGGTTACATCAGCATCAGGTGCTTGGTAGCTGGTGATCCAAGACTGATTCATTTTTATGAATGTGAGCCGATCAACAGTGTCTGTGGACAGGCACACTCTGTGATCAGTTACAAAGCCTCCAGCAGTACTGAATGTGCGTTCAGAAAGAACGCTGGATGCAGGACAGGCCAGTAGCTCAATTGCATATTGAGCAAGCTCTTGCCAGTGGTCCATCCTCAAGACCCAGTAACCCAGTGGATGTTCTGGGGAAAGGTCTCCAAGTCTGATCTTGCCCCTAGATATTCTTGCACCATGTAATTCAGATGCTGGCAATGGTTGCTGGAACTGATCAGACCTGGACGCTGAGGAATGAATAATTGCCTGAGGCATCAGTCAGCTGGCCACCTTCTCCACCGCTCTTTCTGTGACTGAACGAACCCTCAGAAACACATTGTCCAGCACCAGGAAATTACAACCTCCCAGGCTCTGGAAATGCATTGCACAAACCTTTCTGTAAGACGTCCTGAAGATGTTTCATCCTCTGCTCCCTCTGCGAAGGCTGGATAAGTTCTGCAACCTTACCCTTGTAACGTGGATCAAGAAGGGTTGCCAGCCAGTAATGATCGCTTTCCTTGATACCACAAATCCCAGGGTCCTTTTGCAGGCTTTGCGGGATCAGGGAGGCTATGCAGCGTAGGTTTGCAGAGGCATTCGATCCTGAGTCCTCTGGGTCACTAAGGATCACATGATCCTCAACCACCTCCTCCCAGCGACGTACAACTCCATGGGTTTCTGGGGACTGCAAATGATCCCTTGAAGACTGCTGCTGATACTGAGTGTTATCCTCCACCTCCATGCTGACACAATCCTCCTCCTCCTCTTCTTCTTCCTGTGTGATCGGCAGGCCTGCAGGAATACTAGTATCTGGATAAAGGGGGCCTTGAGAGGTAAGGAAGTCCTCCTCTTCCTCCCACTGTTCTGCCTCAAGTGCCCTGTCAATTATTCCACGAAGCGTGTGCTCCAACAGGAAGACAAGAGGGACAGTATCACTGATGCATGCACTGTCACTTCTCACCATCCTCGTGGCCTCCTCAAATGGTGACAGGACAGTGCATGCATCCTTGATCAGTAGCCACTGGCGTGGTGAAAAAAGCCAAGCTCCCCTGACTCTGTCCTGGTGCCATACTCACACAGTTACTGATTGATGGCCCTCTGCTGCCTGTGCAACCACTGCAGCATTGCCAACATTGAGTTCCACCTGGTGGGCATGTCACAAATGAGGCAGTTCTTGGGCAGGTTGCATTCTCTTTGAATGTCAGCCAGTCGAGCACTGGCATTATATGACTGGCAGAAATGACCACAGCCTTTCCTGGCCTGCCTCAGGAGCTCCTGTAAGCCTGGGTACCTGCTCAAGAACCACTGATCCACCAAATTCAGGATGTGAGCCAAACAGGGAACATGGGTCAAGTGTCCCTGATGGAGGGCAGAGAGGAGGTTGGTGCCATTGTCGCATACAACCATTCCTGGCTGAAGCTGGCATGGCATCAACCACCTCTGAGCCTGCCCCTGCAGATCTGACAGAATCTCTGCCCCAGTGTGGTTCCTGTCCACTAGCAGACCAAATCAAGCACCGCATGGCATCTTTTTGCCTAAGTGCTTACGTAGCCCCTTGAACGCCTACGAAGCACTGCTGGTTAAGAGGACAAATCTGCAGAGGAAGAGGCCATAGAGGAAGAAGAAGAGGAGGGGGTGGAGGAGAGAGCTGTGGCAGAATCACCACTAGCATTTTGGAGGTGTGGTGGCAGAACAAGCTCCAACAATGCTGAACCGTGTTCTGCATCCTTCCCAGCTGCCAGCAGAATTACCCAGTGCGCCGTGAAAGAAAGGTAACGTCCCTGTCCATGCCTGCTGGACCATGAGTCAGCAGTAATATGCACCTTACTGCTGACCGCCCTGTCCAACAAGGCCAAGACATTGCCTTCCACATGCTGGTAGAGAGACAGAATGGCCTTCCGTGAAAAGAAATGGCATTTGGGAACCTGCCACTGAGGTACCACACATTCCACAAATTCATGAAAGGGGGAAGAGTCTAAAAGCTGAAAAGGCAGCAGCTGCAGTGCTAGCAATTTGGCCAAGCTAGCATTCAGACGCTGAGCATGTGGATGGCTGGTACTGAATTTCTTTTGACAGTTTATCAACTGGGGTAGAGAAATTTGCCTGCTATAATCTGATGTTGGTGTACCACTAGCAGACTGGCCACAAGTACTTGGGACACCCATTTCTATACCTTCATTCCTCTCAGTGCAGGTTTCTGAGAGGACTAGAAGTATAGTGGGGTTAGAGATCCCAGCTGATGAGGAGCAAGGAGAGGTCTGCCTTGTTCTTTGATGTGAGTCTTTTAAGTGCTGTTGCCAACGGACTGCATGGGAGGTCGTCATATGTCTTGTCAAGCATGTGGTGCCCAAGCGGCTGCTGTTTTGGCCACGCTTGATACGCTTCAGACATATGTTGTATTTAATATATATATATATATATATATATATATATATATACAGATAGTCTCATATATATATATAAAAAACAGTACACCGGGAATGGCCTGCAGTCAGATATAGCTAAACTGGATACAGTGGATATATATATATATATATATATATATATATATATATATATATACAGGGCTTTTTTTCTCAGAGAAAAGGTACAGGAACCAGGAACTCACCCTCTCTGTCCAACTCTCCACCCCAACCACACCCAACCCCCGCCCCCCAGCCACACCCAAACATGCCCCCAGCCACACCTTCCTTAGAGGAGAGATTTACAGCGGCGCCAAATTTATCACATAAGGCAAATTCCCCAAGATCCCCCCCAGTTCTCCTCATCACAAATCCCCTCCTAGCTCTCCTCTCATCACAAAGCCCCCCAGCTCTCCTCTCTGCTGACCTCGCCCTCCACCTCCACACACATACTTTCTCAGCTCCCCTTTCATCACAAGTTCCCCCAAGCTCTCCTCTGTGTACAATACTCTCCCCTCTGCTAAATGCACACGAACTTTACCTCTCTGCACATATTCCCCCTCCCCCACACACTTTCACAGTGCACTCCTCTCTGAATGAACTCAGTCTCTGCAAAGCTCTCCCTAAAAAAAAATCCCCCTTCCCAGCACAAATCTTCCACCTCACAAATCCATATCCCAGCACAGCTCCTCATCCCAGCAAAAATACCCCACCCAAACATCCCCCAAGCATAAATCATCCTCCCAGTACAAATTCTCTCCCCCAAATCTCCCCTTCCAGCACAACATGTTCCCCATCCTGGAACAATTCCTCTCCCCTTGTCCTCATTCCTCCAAGCCCCTCTTACACAAGTCCTCTCCCCAGTTCCATCACATATCTTCCCACCTAAATCCCCCGCCAGTAAAACTTTTCCCCCACAAACACAAATCCTTTCCCCCTTTCTAATCCAAATTCAAACCTCCATACTGTCCCAGTTTTAATGGGCCTTTCCTGAGATTTAAACAAAATCCCAGCATCCCATGAATCCAGGCTGAGTCCTGGAGCCCAGTGCTGGAACAAGTTCTGGCACTAAGTTCCACTAACTTGTCAAGCAGGAGCTAGTGTGGGCCTCCAAGGTAAATGCCCTCCATCTCTCAGGGTCCCAGATGCCATGATCATGCCTTCTGTGAGAAGGAAAATATATGGGAGGGAGAGGGTTAGTGCTGGAAGAGGGAGAGAGGGCTAGTGCTGGAAGGAGGGGGGCTAGTGCTGGAAGGGGGAGGGGGGAGAGGACTAGTGCTGAGAGGGCTAGAGCTGGAAGGGGGGAGAGGGCTAGTGCTGGAAGGGGGGGAAGGCTAGTGCTGAAAGGGGGAGGGCTAGTGCTGGAAGGGGGGAGAGGGCTAGAGTTGGAAGTAGGGAGGGAGGGCTAGTGCTGGAAGGGGGGGAGAGAGGGCTAGTGCTGGGAGGGGGAGGGCTAGTGCTGGAAGGGGGGGAGAGGGCTAGTGCTGGAAGGGGGGGCTAGTGCTGGAAGGGGGGCCTAGTGCTGGAAGGGGGGTTGGAAATGTGCTGGGGGAGAGGGGGGCTAGTGCTGGAAGGGGGGGTTGGAAATGTGCTGGGGGAGAGGGGGGCTAGTGCTGGAAGGGGGTGTTGGAAATGTGCTGGGGGGAGAGGGGAGCTAGTGCTGGAAGAAGAGGGGGTTGGAAATGTGCTGGGGGGAGAGGGGAGCTAGTGCTGGAAGGAGGGGGTGGAAATGTGCTGGGGGGAGAGGGGAGCTAGTGCTGGAAGGTGCTGTCAGGTTTCAAATTAATCCCACACTGATTTCTGGCATATTTTTTGTACACTAGGAACAGCCTGCAGTGAGATATAGCTAAACTATATATATTAAATACACTGCAGCTAGCTGAATCACCTGCCTGCCAAAAGTATATTAGAAAGAGTACACCAGGAACAGCCTGCAGTGAGATCTAGCTAAACTGTATGCATTGGATATATATATATATATATATATATATATATATATATATATATATATATATATATATATATATATACAAGACTATCTATATATATATAAAATACACTGCAGCTAACTGAATCACCTGCCTGCCTGAAGTATATTAGAAACAGTACACCAGGAACATGGACTGCAGTCAGATCTAGCTAAACTGGATACAGTAAAAAAATAAATAAATATATATATATATATATATATATATATATATATATATTAAATACACTGCAGCTAACTGAATAATCTGCCTGCCTGCTCAATCTAAATGACACTATCTCTCCATCCACGCCGGCAACGACACACTACACAAGGTCGACGTGCAGGCGGCCTTATATAGTCTGAGCCATGATTGGCAAAAGGCACCCTGTCTTTGGCCAATTATGTCTCTCTTAGCTGAGGGTACTGTGATTGGCCAAAGCATGCAGGTCATGGTGCATGCTCTGGCCAATCATCATACAGCAATGCACTGCGCTCCCGCAGTGCATTATTGGCCATTACGCGCTGCTCGAATTTGGCGTGAGCGGCCCATAATGTTTGGTTTTTGATGAACGGACGAACAGCCAATGTTCGAGTCGTACTCATGTTCGACCCTAACAGAAAGCTCATCTCCAGTTGGCAGATCCTGATCCTACGTTACTTTTTATCCTTGAGGTTGATACTTCTGAGACTGGTGTTGATGCCCTTCTGTCTCAATGTCCTACCTCTGAGAGCGCTATGCATCCTTGTGGCTACTTTTCCAAGAAATTGTCACCTGCGGAGTGCAATTACGAGATTGGTAACAGAGAGCTGTTGGCGATCATTTTAGCCCTAAAAGAATGGAGGCATCTCCTCTCATTCTTACTGACCATCAGAATCTCACATTCTTGTCTGAGGCTAAATGCTTCTCTCCCAGAAGGGTGCGATGGGCACTTTTCTTGTCAAGTTTCAATTACATTTCTCATTCTTACCCGGTACTAAGAATGTAAGGGCTGACGCCTTGTCACAAAAATTTTCCTCCACTTCCAAGTTGGAGTCGGTTCTGGTTCCTGTGATTCCTCCTGATCGTATTCTGGCTTTGGTTCGCACCAGTCTCATTTTTCCTTTGAGTGACAAAATTCTTGCTGCTCAGGTCCATGCTCCTCCTGAGAAACCTTGTGACCGCTGCTTTGTCTCAGAGAGTCTCTGTACTGCCATGGTCCAGACTTACCATTCTCCAAAGGCAGCTGGCCACCCTGGGAAGAATCAACACTTTGGGCCCTTTTCCAACAATTCTGGTGGCCTAGTCTACATGCTGATGTAACTGCCTTTGTAACTGCCTGTTCTGTGTGTCACCGGTTCTCAAAGATGTGTCACTGTATTTCACTTAAGAAGTTGCCCACTTCTAAGGAACTGGCCTCCATTTTTGCTCGCAAGATCTTTCACTTACATGGGCTACCCAAGGTGATTGTCTCGGACAGGGGTAGTTAGTTTGTGTCCTGGTTCTGGCGAGCCTTTTGTGCACAGTTGGGAATTCAGCTTGCTTTCTCCTCTGCGTATCACAAGCAGTCTAATGGGGCCACAGAACGAGCCAAGCAGTCCTTGGAGCAATTCCTATGTTGCTATATTTCTGACCATCATAACAACTGGTCAGACCTATTACCGTGGGCAGAGTTTGCTCACAACAGTGCCTTGAATTCTGCTTCCCGATTGTCCCCATTTAGGAAGAATTATGGTTTCCAACCTTCCATGTTGCCTGACTCCTTTGTTCTGCAGAGTATTCTTGCGTTAGAGGAGCATCTCCGTGGTCTTTATTCTACTTGGGCACAAGTCCAGGAGGCTTTGCGTCATGCCAATGATAGGTACCGACTCCATGCTGACCGCAGACTCCTGCCTGTGCCTTCCTACCAGGTTGGGGACAGGGTCTGGCTGTCATCTCGCAACCTCCGACTACGTGTTCCCTCACTGAAGCTTGCACCTCGGTTTATTGGGCATTTCTGTATTCTTCGCGGGATTAACCCAGTGGCTTACGCATTAGACCTTCCTTCTAATATGTGTATTTCAAATGTATTTCATGTCTCCTTATTAAAACCTTTGGTCTGCAACTGCTTTACCACCTAGGTGCCATGTCCTAACCCTGTACAGGTTGAGAACCATGAGGATTATGAAGTACAGTCCACTGTTGACTCCCGTAGGTTCCGTGGGTGCATACAGTACCTGGTGCATTGGAAAGGGTACGGTCTGGAGGAACACTCTTGGGTCTCATCCTTGGATGTACATGCCCCTGTCCTCCTCTGTGATTTCCATAGACATTTTCCCCTCAAGTCTGGTGGTCCTCCGAGGGGGAGGGGTCATTGAGGAGGGGGTAATGTCAGGGCTGGGCTCAGCCCTTCCTTCTCTGAGCTGGCTACTCAGCTGTCAGCTAATTGCCAGCCCCGATCTCTCTCCACAGTTACCCAGCTGTTGATGATCCTGCCCGTCAGTCCTGCCTACTTAAGCCGTCCAGTCTAGAGGAGCTCTGCCTTCGCCTTGGTCACATCACAAGAAACTATCTCCTGCGTTCCTGTTTAAAGACTGGCTTTTCTGACATCCCCTCTGGCTACAGATCCTGCTTGCTGTTCCACTACTTGATCGATGACTCTTGGCTTGGCTTACTATCCATTACGGTTACTGAACTTTGGATATGTTTTGACTACGTTTGTTCTTTTTACATTTATTATTAAACAAATGTGAAGTAACTGTACTTCTGTCTTGGTCTGATTTCATAGTTTCTGACAGGATCCCTTGTTCTGGAGACAAACCTGTCCAGCTTCGTATTAAATCTGAACACAAGAAGATCCACCTCTGGTGTGTCCTAATGCTGACCATTCCCTGGAAACCAACAGCTGACAACTGAGAAAATCTGCCTGCCAGTTTTCTACACTCGGGATATGCATTGCCAACAGGGCCAGAAGTTGATGTTCTGCCCAAGTCAAAATATGATCCACTTCCATCTGGAAAGCCCAACTCATGGTGCTGCTCTGATGGTTGATATATGTTACGATCGTGGCATTATCTGACTATACTGTAACTGGAAACCCCCGCAGCTGACTCGACTGGTGAGCCAGGGCAAGACGGACCGCTAGAAGCTCCTGGAGGAAACCATGTCTGCTGTACTGACCAGGGGTTCATGACCACCCCCATCCTGTCAGACTGGCATCAGTAGTCAGAACCTTCCAAAAAGCAAGAAGAAATGACTTGCCCTTCTCCAGATTTTGAGGAACAACCAATTTAACATCTGGAGCATACTAGGCATACTGGGAGCATACTCCTGTTCCATTCTGATAAGATGTTTCTCTGTAATGGTCTGCAACGGAATTGTGCATATGGCACCACCTTGAACATGTCCACTATCTTAGCAGTCCCATGCAAAGACAAACAAACAACATTCTGAGACTTGTAAAGCCGCATACACACGAGCGGAATGTCCGACAGAAAAAGACAGACGGAAGCTTTTCATTTTTCATTGTCTATTCCGATCGTGTTTAGGCCTCATCGGACTTTTTTTTTTGAAAATTCTGACGGACCTAGAAATGAAACATATTCTAAATATTTCCGACGGAACCAATTCCTATCAGGAAAACCGATTGTCTGTATGCTGTTTGGATAGACCAAAAATGACGCATGCTCTGAAGCAAGTACGCAACAGAAGCTAATGGCTACTGGCTATTGAACTTTCTTTTTCTAGTCCCGTCATAAGTGTTTTACATCACCGTGTTCTTAACGGTCGGACTTTGGTCGGACTTTGGGTCGACCATGTGTAGGCAAGACCGCTTGAATGGAATTCCGTCAGAGTTCCGTCGGAGAAACCTTCGGAGTTTATTTCGACGGCAAAACCGGTCGTGTGTACGTGGCATTAGATTTATCACTTTATTAATCAGAGAAGCACTCTTCTGCTGAAGCAAAAATATCTTTGCCTCAACCATGTCTAAGATTAGGCCCAGATACTCCAGGCTTTGCACTGGGTCCAATTCAGATTTTTCCAGAATCCAGCACAGACTCGTTAATGTATAGTGCCTTAAAAAAGTATTCACACCCCTTTAAATTTTCCACATTTTGTCATGTTACAACCAAAAACGTAAAAGTATTTTATTGGGATTTAATGTGATAGACCAACACAAAGTGACACATAATTGTGAAGTGGAAATAAAATGATAAATGGTTTTCAATTTTTTTTTACAAATAAATATTTGAAAAGTGTGCTTTTATATTCAGCCCCCTTTACTCTGATACTCCTAACTAAAATCTAGTTTAACCAATTGCCTTCAGAAGTCACCTAATTAGTAAATAGAGTCCAACTGTGTGTAGTTTAATCTCAGTATAAATACAGCTGTTCTTTAAAGCCCTTAAAGGTTTGTTAGAGAACCTTAGTGAACAAACAGCATCATGAAGGCCAAGGAACACACCAGACAGGCCAGGGATAAAGTTGTGGAGAAGTTAAAAGCAGGGTTAAGCCTCGTACACATGGTACGATTGTTGGCCGACCGAGCTTCTGATTTTTGTCAAAAGGGTGTGTGTCAGGATCTTGTCTTGCATATCAACGGTACGCAAATTGTCATTTGACAAACACGAACATAGTGACATACTACGAGACTATAAAGAGGAAGTTCTTTTCTCAAGCACCACCCTTTGGGCTCCTTCTGCTAATTTCGTGTTAGTAGAAGTTTGGTGAGTGCTGATTCGCGCTTTTCAGTTCGTTTCTGAGCAGCCGTTTATCAACCAGCCATGTTGCGTAATCGGAGAAGAGAACGTAAGATTATTGGGCTAGGAGTTATTGCTTTGACCCAAGTCCAGTCCAGGAACAGGAGGAGGAGGAGTTCTTGGATCAAAAATTGGTTGCTTAATCGTGACCAATTATGTCATATGCCATTGCTGTGGGAGCTCCAGGAGAATAATCCGTATGATTTTCGGATTTACAGAATGATCTCCGAATGACGGATCCCTGCTTTCGCCACCTCTTGGCATTGGTGACCCCCCTATATTAAGAAGCAGGACACATGTATGAGGCTTTTCATCACTCCAGAGCAAAGGCTCATAGCCACCTTGCGGTACTTGGCGATGGAGAGAAGTGTCCAGGACCTTAAGTTTATTACTGGGATCTCCCACCAGGCTCTGGGAGTCATTATTCCAGAGACCTGCTCAGCCATCATTTAAGTCCTGCAGCAGGACTATATTAGGGTATGTTTTTACCTTTAAGATCACATTCTATGTATTTATGTTTGCTAATGTATTTTATTAATTTGTTTATTACATAATACTCAATATTGTAATATGCTGTGAATGTCCTCTTTTTTTTTTTTTTCCAATTTTTTTATTGAATTTTAACAGAGTACAATTATAGACAGTAATCATTGTCATACAGTTATATATATTCTTATTGTGTTCAATATACAGGAAAGTATGACATATAAAAACTTAGATATTTGAAATTAAATTCAACAGCGAGATACCCATGTAGGTTTATGGGAAAAAGCTCTGGGTGCCCTCTCTCAACTCCGAACACCCCGAATGGGTTCAAACTGTGTCCGGAGAAGAGAGCTGACCTCTTTCATTTCTGACCTTTATCCGGCCTCGACTTTCTGTGGTATGTAAGGTTAGTGAATACAGAAATTGAGGCTATTCTAAACTCATTAGAATGTTGCATAGTGAAAGAAGGGGCCGAATATTTACTTATGAGAAAAGGGTGTTTATTTGAATTAGATATCTCTAGAGTGATGTAGGCAGAGATAAGAGGTAAGAGAGAGGGGGGATAAAACACAGAGGGGGAAAGGGAAAAGTGGAAGGGCCTGGATAAATTATGAGGGGGGAGGAGGGGAGCACGTATTGTTTGGGATCCTCTCCGGCTTCCATCCTCCCATTTATTGAGACAATTTGAGGATCTGTTTGAGCGGGGCATATTACGATTAGGGTAATGTGATGGGTGATAAAGGAATTATTTTGGAGAGGGGCTTAGAGAATTAAGGCTAATATACTTTGTTTTAGGTATTTGAACTGTGTTTATTATTTCGCTGTGTTATTGAGTTTACTATATTCGGATGACGATTGAAAGTGGAGCCAACAACTCCATTTTTGGGTGAATTTTGAAGGGTTTTCTTGAGCAATATGAATTAGTTCTTCCATTTCTGATATTTTTCGGATTTTAGCAAACCATTCTCTTAATGTGGGTGTTTGTGGAGAGCTCCAGTGTTGGGGAATGCATTGCTTCGCTGCGTTTATCAAATGCATTGCAAGTGATTTGTGGTATGTTTTGTGTGGTAGGGGGGGGATATGACGTAAGAATTGGGCTGGGGAAAATTCCAGATCATAAGTTGTGATTTGTGTGGTGATTTTATGTATCTCCCTCCAGAATGTTTGTATGAGGGGGCAAGACCACCAAATGTGTAGTAGAGTTCCCTCATCTGCCTGACATCTCCAGCAGTTCGCCGATGTTTCAGGATAGATTTTGTGTAGTAGGGAAGGTGTACGGTACCACCGTGAGAAGATTTTGAAGCCATTTTCTTGTGTAGTAACGTTTCTTGAACCTTTATGTATATTGAGGAATGATTGTTCCCATTGATTCGCTGAGGGTGAGATGGAGAGTTCTTTTTCCCATTTTTGACAAGCTATGTTCTGGTTAGATTGTACGTTTGTGAAAAGGAGATTGTGAATTATAGAGATTAGGTGAGCTTGGGTATTTGTTTGGTTGCATAAGGTTTCAAAAGGGGTAAATGGTCTCGAACAAGCAGATTGTTTGTCTTTTGATTGCAGATAATGAGCAAGTAGAGTGTATGTCCATGGAGAAATGGGTGGTTTTCCTGTTTGGACGGATATTTGGGATGCAGTAAGGATTTTCCCTTGATGGAAGAATTGGTGTGCCTTTATGTTATCTTGTGGGAAGTTATCAGAGAGGAAGCGTTTGTGCATTCCTGGGGGATAGTCTGGATTGAGTTTCAGAGGAGTTAGAGGGCTTGGAACAGAGGATATATTTACTTGAGAGTAGGGATGAGCTTCGAGTTCGAGTCGAACTCATGTTCGACTCGAACATTGGCTGTTCGCAAGTTCACCGAACAGCGAACAATTTGGGGTGTTCGCGGCAAATTCGAATGCCGCGGAACACCCTTTAAAAGTCTATGGGAGAAATCAAAAGTGCTAATTTTAAAGGCTAATATGCAAGTTATTGTCATAAAAAGTGTTTGGGGACCCGGGTCCTGCACCAGGGGACATGGATCAATGCAAAAAAAAGTTTTAAAAACAGCCGTTTTTTCAGGAGCAGTGATTTTAATAATGCTTAAAGTCAAACAATAAAAGTGTAATATCCCTTTAAATTTCGTACCTGGGGGGTGTCTATAGTGTGCCTGTAAAGGGGCGCATGTTTCCTGTGTTTAGAACAGTCTGACAGCAAAATGACATTTTGAAGAAAAAAACTCATTTAAAACTACTCGCGGCTATTGCATTGCCGACAATACACATAGAAGTTCATTGATAAAAACGGCATGGGAATTCCCCAAAGGGGAACCCCGAACCAAAATTAAAAAAAAAAAATGACGTGGGAGTCCCCCTAAATTCCATACCAGGCCCTTCAGGTCTGGTATGGATATTAAGGGGAACCCCGGCCAAAATTTAAAAAAAAAAATGACGTGGGGTTCCCCCTAAATTCCATACCAGACCCTTCAGGTCTGGTATGGATTTTAAGGGGAACCCCGCGCCAAAAAAAAAAAAAAAACGGCGTGGGGTCCCCCCAAAAATCCATACCAGACCCTTATCCGAGCACGCAACCTGGCAGGCCGCAGGAAAAGAGGGGGGGACGAGAGTGCGGCCCCCCCTCCCTCCTGAACCGTACCAGGCCACATGCCCTCAACATTGGGAGGGTGCTTTGGGGTAGCCCCCCAAAACACCTTGTCCCCATGTTGATGAGTTGTGGGGGTCTGCGGGCGGAGGGCTTATCGGAATCTGGAAGCCCCCTTTAACAAGGTGACCCCCGGATCCCGGCCCCCCCCCTGTGTGAAATGGTAAGGGGGTACATAAGTACCCCTACCATTTCACGAAAAAAGTGTCAAAAATGTTAAAAATGACAAGAGACAGTTTTTGACAATTCCTTTATTTAAATGCTTCTTCTTTCTTCTATCTTCCTTCATCTTCTGGTTCTTCTGGTTCTTCTGGCTCTTCTGGTTCTTCCTCCGGCGTTCTCGTCCAGCATCTCCTCCGCGGCGTCTTCTATCTTCTTCTCCTCGGGCCGCTCCGCACCCATGGCATGGGGGGGAGGCTCCCGCTCTTCTCTTCTTCTTTTCTTCTCTTCTTCTCTTCTTCTTTTCTTCTTTTCTTCTCCGGGCCGCTCCGCAATCCATGCTGGCATGGAGGGAGGCTCCCGCTGTGTGACGGCGCTCCTCGTCTGACAGTTCTTAAATAACGGGGGGCGGGGCCACCCGGTGACCCCGCCCCCTCTGACGCACGGTGACTTGACGGGACTTCCCTGTGACGTCACGGGGAATGCCACAGGGAAGTCCCGTCAAGTCACCGTGCGTCAGAGGGGGGCGGGGTCACCGGGTGGCCCCGCCCCCCGTTATTTAAGAACTGTCAGACGAGGAGCGCCGTCACACAGCGGGAGCCTCCCTCCATGCCAGCATGGATTGCGGAGCGGCCCGGAGAAGAAAAGAAGAAAAGAAGAAGAGAAGAAGAGAAGAAAAGAAGAAGAGAAGAGCGGGAGCCTCCCCCCCATGCCATGGGTGCGGAGCGGCCCGAGGAGAAGAAGATAGAAGACGCCGCGGAGGAGATGCTGGACGAGAACGCCGGAGGAAGAACCAGAAGATGAAGGAAGATAGAAGAAAGAAGAAGCATTTAAATAAAGGAATTGTCAAAAACTGTCTCTTGTCATTTTTAACATTTTTGACACTTTCTTCGTGAAATGGTAGGGGTACTTATGTACTTATGGACTTTAACGGTGTTCGCATGTTCGAACGAACTTTTTTCCTGTTCGCATGTTCTGATGCGAACCGAACATGGGGGTGTTCGGCTCATCCCTACTTGAGAGCATACTTTGTTAAAGCACTTAAGAGTGGGTCCTATTAAAGGATGGGAAAGTAGTGTCACAGGGATGTGCTGTGAGTCCATCCATGGCAGGGAAGCAAAGGTAGTGTTGTATGGGATGCTTCCAGGGCAACCCAGTCTTTGTGATGTGAGTGAATATTCCAGTCTACTATTCTAGTAAGGTGAGTTGCATTATGGTAGTTGAGAATGTTTGGCAGACCTATGCCACCTAGCTGTTTTGGTTTGGTGAGTTGTTTAAAGCTAATTCTGGGTTTACTTGGTCCCCAAAGGAATTTAGAGCATGCTGATTGATGTGCTTTAAAGAACGTGTGAGGAATTAAGATGGGGATAGTTTGAACAATGTATAGCACTCTTGGTAAGGCGTTCATCTTTAGTATTGCGGCTCTGCCGAACCATGAGAAGGATGGGTTATTCCAAAGTTTAAAGTCTGAAATCAGTTTGTTTAATATGGGTGTATAATTTCTTGTGTATAGGTCTGAAAGTTTAGAGGGGAGTTGTATTCCCAAATAGGTTATTGAGTCTTGTCTCCAATGAAAGGGAAAATTTTTTTTGCATAGATCTACTATTTGGTGAGGTAGGGAGATGTTGAGTGCGAATGATTTTGCAAAATTTATTTTGAGGTTGGATATTAATTGAAATTGTTTGAATTCTGATAGCAGGACCAGTAAGGAAATCAAAGGTTGTGATAGGAACATTAATATATCATCCGCAAAGGCGGCATACTTGTATTCCTTAATGGGTGTGTTTATACCATGAATGTCTGGGTTAAGTTTTAACTTTCGGAGGAGGGGTTCAAGGGTAAGAACAAAAAGGATCGGGGACAGGGAACAGCCTTGTCTTGTCCCATTATGTATATGGAAGGCATTCGACAGAGTGTTGTTGACCCTTACTTTAGCTGTAGGATTTGTATATAGGGACAGAATCAAACCAGAGAAGTAAGGTCCAATTCCTATGGCTTGTAGGACTGCTGCCATATAGTCTCATGCCACTCTGTCGAATGCCTTCTCGGCGTCTAGTGATAGAAAAAATCCTTTTTGGTTGGTTTGAGTGGTTATATGATGTAAATTGATTGCCTTGACTGTGTTGTCTCTAGCTTCTCTACCTATGACAAAACCTGCTTGATTTGTGGACACAAGGGAGGGAAGAAGGGGAGTTAGTCTATTTGCCAATATTTTGGAGAATATTTTGACATCTACATTCAGTAGAGAAATGGGTCTGTAGTTTCCTGTGTTTGTGGGGTCTTTACCTTCTTTGGGGATGACTGAGATATGGGCTTCTAGCATTTCTTTTGCAAGTGGATTAGTAGGAGATAGTGTGTTAAATGCATTAAGAAAAGGGCTTTTAAGTATGTCTGCAAACGTCTTGTAGTAGACTGCTGATATGCCGTCTGGACCTGGACTTTTGCCAGGTTTTAACTGTTTGATTGCTTGTTCCCATTCCTCTGGGTAGATTGGAGATTCTAGGGAGGTAGAAATTTCGTCCGTGATTTTGTTTGGGGAGAATTTCTCTAAAAAGACCTTAATTTCGTTGTGTCTTTTGGACGGGTGTGTAGGCAGAGGCTTTGTCGCGTTTAGGGAGTATAAAGATGTGTAATAGCTCTCAAATTCTTTCGCTATGTCATAATTTTTTGTGATTGCTGAACCTGTGTGTGAGTTTAGTCGATGTACTGTGTTATTGTTTTTTTTTGTGCGGAGGGCTTGGGCGAGCAGGCGGCTACATTTGTTTCCAAACTCATAGAAAAGTTTCTGAGTGCAAATTTCTTCTTAAGTTTGTGTCCTAGCTCTTCCTGTATTTGCGTGCGTGTTTCTATTAAGTCTAGATGTGTTTTCTGAGCTAGGTTTTTTTTTATGGGAGGCTTCTAGTAGTTTAAGTTTGGAAAAAAGTTCTGACAGTACTTTTTTCTTTTCTTTTTTTATTGCCGCTGCCATGGAGATGAGTTTTCCTCTTATTACACATTTATGTGCTTCCCACTGTGTCAATTTAGTGGTGTCTGGGGTGTCGTTTTCTTTAAAGTAGTTGGTTAGAGAGGCACGAATTTCTATTTCATTTAATTTGTCTGTTAGGATAGATGGGTCTAGTCTCCAAATGGGAGTGTAGGTAGTCTTTTCTGGGAAGACAAGAGTGAGCGAAATGGGATGGTGGTCGGATAATGTCATTGATCCAATGGATGCAGCCTTTAGTGTTGGTAGGTCTTGTTGTGTGAGAAAGAAGTAATCTAGACGGGAGTATTTATTGTGAGGGGTAGAAAAAAATGTATAATCTTTTTCTTTGGGGTGTAGGGTACGCCAGGTATCATGCAGTAGTAGCTCTTGGAGGCACCGTCTGATTTGTTTGATCGCTTTGTAAGGTAGGTGGGATGTGCCTGAAGAGGTATCTACTAAAGGGTTGAGTGGGACATTAAAGTCTCCCCCTAATATCAGGATTCCTACTTGGAAAGAAGAAAGAAGGTGGGTAATTTTGCGGAAGAACGGCACCTGGGCCGAATTGGGGCTGTAAATATTCGCAAGTGTGATTGGTGTGTTTCTAAAGGTGCCATTGAGGAAGATGTATCTGCCCTGTTCGTCAATTAGAGAGTCTGTAATTTTGATTGGCACATTTTTGGATAGAAGTATAGAGACCCCTTTGGATTTCGAGATTGGCTTCTTCTTTCTTCTATCTTCCTTCATCTTCTGGTTCTTCTGGTTCTTCTGGCTCTTCTGGTTCTTCCTCCGGCGTTCTCGTCCAGCATCTCCTCCGCGGCGTCTTCTATCTTCTTCTCCTCGGGCCGCTCCGCACCCATGGCATGGGGGGGAGGCTCCCGCTCTTCTCTTCTTCTTTTCTTCTCTTCTTCTCTTCTTCTTTTCTTCTTTTCTTCTCCGGGCCGCTCCGCAATCCATGCTGGCATGGAGGGAGGCTCCCGCTGTGTGACGGCGCTCCTCGTCTGACAGTTCTTAAATAACGGGGGGCGGGGCCACCCGGTGACCCCGCCCCCTCTGACGCACGGTGACTTGACGGGACTTCCCTGTGACGTCACGGGGAATGCCACAGGGAAGTCCCGTCAAGTCACCGTGCGTCAGAGGGGGGCGGGGTCACCGGGTGGCCCCGCCCCCCGTTATTTAAGAACTGTCAGACGAGGAGCGCCGTCACACAGCGGGAGCCTCCCTCCATGCCAGCATGGATTGCGGAGCGGCCCGGAGAAGAAAAGAAGAAAAGAAGAAGAGAAGAAGAGAAGAAAAGAAGAAGAGAAGAGCGGGAGCCTCCCCCCCATGCCATGGGTGCGGAGCGGCCCGAGGAGAAGAAGATAGAAGACGCCGCGGAGGAGATGCTGGACGAGAACGCCGGAGGAAGAACCAGAAGATGAAGGAAGATAGAAGAAAGAAGAAGCATTTAAATAAAGGAATTGTCAAAAACTGTCTCTTGTCATTTTTAACATTTTTGACACTTTCTTCGTGAAATGGTAGGGGTACTTATGTACCCCCTTACCATTTCACACAGGGGGGGGCCGGGATCTGGGGGTCACCTTGTTAAAGGGGGCTTCCAGATTCCGATAAGCCCCCCGCCCGCAGACCCCCACAACCACCGGCCAGGGTTGTGGGGATGAGGCCCTTGTCCTCATCAACATGGGGACAAGGTGTTTTGGGGGGCTACCCCAAAGCACCCTCCCAATGTTGAGGGCATGTGGCCTGGTACGGTTCAGGAGGGAGGGGGGGCCGCACTCTCGTCCCCCCCTCTTTTCCTGCGGCCTGCCAGGTTGCGTGCTCGGATAAGGGTCTGGTATGGATTTTTGGGGGGACCCCACGCCGTTTTTTTTTTTTTTTTTGGCGCGGGGTTCCCCTTAAAATCCATACCAGACCTGAAGGGTCTGGTATGGAATTTAGGGGGAACCCCACGTCATTTTTTTTTTTTATTTTGGCCGGGGTTCCCCTTAATATCCATACCAGACCTGAAGGGCCTGGTATGGAATTTAGGAGGACTCCCACGTCATTTTTTTTTTTTTAATTTTTGTTCGGGGTTCCCCTTTGGGGAATTCCCATGCCGTTTTTATCAATGAACTTCTATGTGTATTGTCGGCAATGCAATAGCCGCGAGTAGTTTTAAATTAATTTTTTCCTTCAAAATGTCATTTTGCTGTCAGACTGTTCTAAACACAGGAAACATGCGCCCCTTTACAGGCATACTATAGACACCCCCCAGGTACGAAATTTAAAGGGATATTACACTTTTATTGTTTGACTTTAAGCATTATTAAAATCACTGCTCCTGAAAAAACGGCCGTTTTTAAAACTTTTTTTTGCATTGATCCATGTCCCCTGGGGCAGGACCCAGGTCCCCAAACACTTTTTATGACAATAACTTTCATATAAGCCTTTAAAATTAGCACTTTTGATTATTCATGTTCGTGTCCCATAGACTTTAACGGTGTTCGCATGTTCGAACGAACTTTTTTCCTGTTCGCATGTTCTGATGCGAACCGAACATGGGGGTGTTCGGCTCATCCCTACTTGAGAGCATACTTTGTTAAAGCACTTAAGAGTGGGTCCTATTAAAGGATGGGAAAGTAGTGTCACAGGGATGTGCTGTGAGTCCATCCATGGCAGGGAAGCAAAGGTAGTGTTGTATGGGATGCTTCCAGGGCAACCCAGTCTTTGTGATGTGAGTGAATATTCCAGTCTACTATTCTAGTAAGGTGAGTTGCATTATGGTAGTTGAGAATGTTTGGCAGACCTATGCCACCTAGCTGTTTTGGTTTGGTGAGTTGTTTAAAGCTAATTCTGGGTTTACTTGGTCCCCAAAGGAATTTAGAGCATGCTGATTGATGTGCTTTAAAGAACGTGTGAGGAATTAAGATGGGGATAGTTTGAACAATGTATAGCACTCTTGGTAAGGCGTTCATCTTTAGTATTGCGGCTCTGCCGAACCATGAGAAGGATGGGTTATTCCAAAGTTTAAAGTCTGAAATCAGTTTGTTTAATATGGGTGTATAATTTCTTGTGTATAGGTCTGAAAGTTTAGAGGGGAGTTGTATTCCCAAATAGGTTATTGAGTCTTGTCTCCAATGAAAGGGAAAATTTTTTTTGCATAGATCTACTATTTGGTGAGGTAGGGAGATGTTGAGTGCGAATGATTTTGCAAAATTTATTTTGAGGTTGGATATTAATTGAAATTGTTTGAATTCTGATAGCAGGACCAGTAAGGAAATCAAAGGTTGTGATAGGAACATTAATATATCATCCGCAAAGGCGGCATACTTGTATTCCTTAATGGGTGTGTTTATACCATGAATGTCTGGGTTAAGTTTTAACTTTCGGAGGAGGGGTTCAAGGGTAAGAACAAAAAGGATCGGGGACAGGGAACAGCCTTGTCTTGTCCCATTATGTATATGGAAGGCATTCGACAGAGTGTTGTTGACCCTTACTTTAGCTGTAGGATTTGTATATAGGGACAGAATCAAACCAGAGAAGTAAGGTCCAATTCCTATGGCTTGTAGGACTGCTGCCATATAGTCTCATGCCACTCTGTCGAATGCCTTCTCGGCGTCTAGTGATAGAAAAAATCCTTTTTGGTTGGTTTGAGTGGTTATATGATGTAAATTGATTGCCTTGACTGTGTTGTCTCTAGCTTCTCTACCTATGACAAAACCTGCTTGATTTGTGGACACAAGGGAGGGAAGAAGGGGAGTTAGTCTATTTGCCAATATTTTGGAGAATATTTTGACATCTACATTCAGTAGAGAAATGGGTCTGTAGTTTCCTGTGTTTGTGGGGTCTTTACCTTCTTTGGGGATGACTGAGATATGGGCTTCTAGCATTTCTTTTGCAAGTGGATTAGTAGGAGATAGTGTGTTAAATGCATTAAGAAAAGGGCTTTTAAGTATGTCTGCAAACGTCTTGTAGTAGACTGCTGATATGCCGTCTGGACCTGGACTTTTGCCAGGTTTTAACTGTTTGATTGCTTGTTCCCATTCCTCTGGGTAGATTGGAGATTCTAGGGAGGTAGAAATTTCGTCCGTGATTTTGTTTGGGGAGAATTTCTCTAAAAAGACCTTAATTTCGTTGTGTCTTTTGGACGGGTGTGTAGGCAGAGGCTTTGTCGCGTTTAGGGAGTATAAAGATGTGTAATAGCTCTCAAATTCTTTCGCTATGTCATAATTTTTTGTGATTGCTGAACCTGTGTGTGAGTTTAGTCGATGTACTGTGTTATTGTTTTTTTTTGTGCGGAGGGCTTGGGCGAGCAGGCGGCTACATTTGTTTCCAAACTCATAGAAAAGTTTCTGAGTGCAAATTTCTTCTTAAGTTTGTGTCCTAGCTCTTCCTGTATTTGCGTGCGTGTTTCTATTAAGTCTAGATGTGTTTTCTGAGCTAGGTTTTTTTTTATGGGAGGCTTCTAGTAGTTTAAGTTTGGAAAAAAGTTCTGACAGTACTTTTTTCTTTTCTTTTTTTATTGCCGCTGCCATGGAGATGAGTTTTCCTCTTATTACACATTTATGTGCTTCCCACTGTGTCAATTTAGTGGTGTCTGGGGTGTCGTTTTCTTTAAAGTAGTTGGTTAGAGAGGCACGAATTTCTATTTCATTTAATTTGTCTGTTAGGATAGATGGGTCTAGTCTCCAAATGGGAGTGTAGGTAGTCTTTTCTGGGAAGACAAGAGTGAGCGAAATGGGATGGTGGTCGGATAATGTCATTGATCCAATGGATGCAGCCTTTAGTGTTGGTAGGTCTTGTTGTGTGAGAAAGAAGTAATCTAGACGGGAGTATTTATTGTGAGGGGTAGAAAAAAATGTATAATCTTTTTCTTTGGGGTGTAGGGTACGCCAGGTATCATGCAGTAGTAGCTCTTGGAGGCACCGTCTGATTTGTTTGATCGCTTTGTAAGGTAGGTGGGATGTGCCTGAAGAGGTATCTACTAAAGGGTTGAGTGGGACATTAAAGTCTCCCCCTAATATCAGGATTCCTACTTGGAAAGAAGAAAGAAGGTGGGTAATTTTGCGGAAGAACGGCACCTGGGCCGAATTGGGGCTGTAAATATTCGCAAGTGTGATTGGTGTGTTTCTAAAGGTGCCATTGAGGAAGATGTATCTGCCCTGTTCGTCAATTAGAGAGTCTGTAATTTTGATTGGCACATTTTTGGATAGAAGTATAGAGACCCCTTTGGATTTCGAGATTGGCGAGGTGGCATGAAAACTGTGGGGGAAGGAATGGTTAGAAAGTTTTGGAGTTGCGTTTGTGCGGAAATGGGTCTCCTGAAGGTATATTACGTCAGCCTTCATTGTCTTCATGGCCGACAGTACTTGTGAACGTTTCTCTGGAGTGTTGAGGCCTTTTGCATTAAGGGACAGTATTTTTAATGAAATATCGGACATTTTGGGCTTCAAGGACGTCATTGTGATGAAAGAGGAGGAGTTGGGGAGTGTTGAGAGAGCTTCTGGGAATGGGAAGCCGGAGAGGATCAGAGAAAAAAAAAAGGGGGGGGGGTAAAAAGGAGAGAAAGAGAGGGTGTGTAGTGGGGTATGTAACTGGATGTGGAGATGTAAGTACACGTCCACTAAAAATATTAAGGGGGGAAAACCGGTAGGTGTCAGCAGTCAAAACAGAGACCGCTTTCTGGAGTAGTGGTAGGAGTCGTTCAACTAGTGGAACAAGGTGAGCGTCTCCACGAGGTCAATGAGAAAGTAAGTTTAGTGCATCTTGTTTATGATCGGGGGACCAGTAAACACGAGAAGAAATTTTGTCCTCCGGCCCTCCAATTTGGCAGTAGATTATTTGTTTGAAATGGATTGGACATGAAGAGAAGTCCGAGAAACCTACAAAGGGGAAGGTCTGTCTGAACTTTGTTTTTGTATGTTATGTATAAGTGAAAGGTATTGTATGCAAACTTAGACTCGGGTGATCATACTCAGAATATAAGCTAGATAGTCAGCTAATTGTGTAAATGACACTTTAATACCTTAAGAAAGCCATCTTGCAAAATATGTCACTCGTTTACTCAATACTGTTAGGTATATCTTAGTGTGGCAACTGGTTGAAACTAAAAGAACTATAACCATTATAATCGTTTTAAACATTATAAACCTTTCAACTAAGGTGATACTGGGTTAGAAAATGTTGCAAAAAGGGACCCATGGGTCACTGTTTGTACTGTCTGAGAGGGGCACGTAAATCTCTAGGCCCATTAGTTGGGGCAGTTTCCCCGAATAGTGATGTCACATGTGTGTAATACTCCAATGCCTTCCTATGGGGAAGGTGTTGTGTGAGAGATTGTTATTGACTACTGTTGAGAGGTAGTTTTTTATAGGTTGAAAATAAAGTGGAACCTTTACCTTTTCGTGGCCCTCTCGGAATTTACCTTATTCGAACATCAGAGTAACATTTAGATATTACAGGTGAAGTATAAAAGAGAATAGTATAAAAGAGAATAGGAGTAAAAAACAAAGAATAGGAGTAAAAACAAGAACAGTTAATGATACTATAACCACCTTATATCTCTATTGTGCTTTCCTCCTATAATGGGGAGTGAGGTGAGGGGTGGGTGAGAGGGGAGCGGGAGAAGGGTGGGAGTGGGAGAAGGGGATGTGGAGAAAAGGGCTGGGATAGGGGAGGAGGGGGGAAGGGAAGGAGAAAATTAGGGTTATAGTGAAGCACGTGTATGGTTGGTTAAGAATGACAAAAATAAGTTCAGCGGGTATTTTTCAGTTGTCTTCTGGAATCAGGTCCTCCGATCCACTTGCCTGTATCGGATTAGTATGGAGCTTGATGGCCTGTCTTCTTTCTGAACTTTTTGCTTGAGAACGACTAGTGTTTTTATAGTCTTGTGTAGTGGATGTGGTTGAGGAGAGTTTGAAACACTGGTAATCCTTTTCAGGTTGTGACATCAGTTTCCTTGTGTCTCGGGTATGATAGCGTCATGTTTAGTCCAGAAAAGTGGGGGTTATCTGAATGATGGTAATAATATAACGTCCAATAATTATTGGGAGATCCGTTTGGTGACCTGGGTGCAATACCGTCAAGGAAAAGGTTTTTAAGGTTATGGAAGTTCTGGTTAGTGGTATCTCGTTCATTGTTTCTTCTTGGGGATATATGGGCGCAGTGTTTTATCATTTGGATGTTAGGAATGAGTAGAATATACCTGTTGATTGTGTAAGAGTGGTAAGTCTTAGGTAAGTGAGGGGAGTACTTGGTGTCATATTCGTGTTGAGCAGCATGTATGAGCTCTATGTATCTTTCTGGTTAGGTTAAGCGTGCCCTGCGATGGGCCGGTGAAGCAGTTGGGCTGCCATTACGGGGTGTTTCTGAGGGTCTCGTATTTGTGCGAGAGGGAAATTGGTGTGGGCGGCGGCAACCCAAGGTGAAATTGCCTGCTTCATCAATTCCTTCCATAGATAGGGCTCTGTTTAGAGGAGGTAGGCGAAAGTCACTGTACCAGTCTGGAACATCTACAAATGGGATGTCCAGGGTACTGAAGAAATGTTCCAGATCTTCTGGTACTCTGAGGTTTGCAGTGCGACCTTGATGGGTCGCAGATAAACAGAATGGGAACTTCCAGTGGTATAGGATTGATCTGGCCCTTAATGCTTCCAGCAGGGGCTTTAGTTCCCTTCTGCGTTGGAGTGTGATATTAGAGAGATCCTGGTAGATTTTAATTTCTGTTCCTTGAAAAAGTATTTGGTTGCGACCTCTGGCTTTTCGGAGGATTTCTTCTTTAAGTGGGAATTCAGAGAGACAGCAGACTGTGTCTCTGGGGGGTCTGTGTCTCTTCCTCTTGGGCGCAATGCTCTGTGGATGCGTTCGAATGAAATCAGGGTTCCAGGGGGCCTTTCAAGGAGATTATTAAAGATGTCTGCAATTGTTTGAGAAAGATGACTGGGGTCTATAGCTTCCGGGACGCCCCTTACTCTCAAGTTGCATCTTCTCCCCCTATTGTCTAGGTCCTCCATATGGCGATTAATCTCCCTGAGATGGATGGCATGAGATTCTGTGACCTGCTGTACTTGGCAGAGAGAGACATCATGGCAGGCCTGTGTTGATTCTATATCGTCTACTCTCAATGCTATTGCCCGGATGTCTGATTTTAAATCAGAGATGGCTGCCTGCAGTGTGCATTTAATATCAGCAGCTACACTGCGTAAGTCATCTAGGTTGAGAGCAGGAGGGGTTGGCGGTGGTCCCTGATCTATGTCTATTGCGGCCGCCATGTGAGCTCCGGAGCGCTGTGGGCTGTAGCTGGGGGAACGGGACGTACGAGCGGAGGTGGCTTGTGAGGCCTGCCCTCTTTCCCTGGGCCGTGAGCGGAAGATCTCGGGGATCTGAGCACTTAGCTGTGTCCTCGGAGAGCGGGAGCGGGTCGCTGACATGCTCCTCGGCGTCCTCACCATGTCCCAGGAGCTTTTGAAGGGGAAAGTTCAGTTCAGCTGCAAGACGGTAATGTATAAGGACCTCGTGGAGCGGGAGCTCTTGTCTCACACGTCCATCTTGGATCGGCTCCAGGCCACGCCCGTGAATGTCCTCTTTGTCCTCGTGCATGCTGTAAGCTTTTCCTGCTCCTTTTTGGCCTACATGCATATTTTCCTTCAAAAACACCCCCAGCATGCTATCCTGGGCCCAAACACCTAGCCTGGTAACTTAACAATGTTTTTTGTCAGCTACATTTTTTGGATTACCCTAAACAACCCCTAAAATGTGTACAAATGTTATTGGTGTCCTCAAATTCAGGCAGCGTGCAAGAGGCCATTTTTTTGGGCCCAAACTCATTTGGAACCCCCCAAAAATGCAAAGTCAACATATCCAAATACATAGAGTATGAGGAGCCTCAGTACCTAGAGATGTGCTTATGAGAGTGCATTTTTTTTAAAGAAATGCTCCTAGGGGCTGCCAGGTCAGCTGGAACCCCTACCTGCACCATTCGCTGAGATACAGCTCTATCCAGATCTCTCTAGATACACCTTACAACAACGCAGACAACTAAGTCCTATCACCAAGGCCATGCATAACCATAGAATTCAATACAAATGGCGTTACCCAGCAACCCTGCTAATCACAAATAATGGCTCCGATCATACTATATCCCCCCTTATAGGAGGTCTGAAACTCTTATACACTTGGGGTATTATTCTTGACCAACCGCAGGACACCAGCCTTCCTTTTCCACAACGTAATTCTCCATACAACCATCGCAACCAACAAAAGAACCATGAATTACACCTGCGGCCTTATAACCGTGGATGAGCCTTTTATATATACACCTTTCTCTCCCCGGTTACTGAATTATAGCTATCTAATTGATCTGTTTAGCAATTGTTGTTACTGACTGTTCTTCCCACATTGTGGATTCGATATCCCCAGTAGGGATGAACCAAACATCCCGGTTCGGTTCGCACCAGAACCTGCGAACGGACCGAAAATTCGCGCAAACTTTAGAACCCCATTGACGTCTATGGGACTCGAACGTTCGAAATCAAAAGTGCTCATTTTAAAGGCTAATTTGCATGGTATTGTCCTAAAAAGGGTTTGGGGACCTGGGTCCTGCCCCAGGGGATATGTATCAATGCAAAAAAAACTTTTAAAAACGTCCGTTTTTTCGGGAGCAGTGATTTTAATGATGATTAAAGTAAAAAAAAAAAAAGTGAAATATTCCTTTAAATATCGTACCTGGGGGGTGTCTATAGTATGCCTGTCAAGTGGCGCATGTTTCCCATGCACAAAATGTCATTTTTAAAGGAAAAAAAGTCATTTAAAACTGCTTGCGGCTTTAATGTAATGTCGGGTCCTGGCAATATGGATGAAAATCAGTGAGACAAACAGCATATGTACCCCCCAGTCCATTACCAGGCCCTTTGGGTCTTGTATGGATATTAAGGGGAACCCCGCACCTAAATTAAAAAAAGGAAAGGCGTGGGGCCACCAGGCCCTATATACTCTGAACAGCAGTATACAGGCGGTGTAAACAAGACAGGGACTGTAGGTTTGTTGTTAAGTAGAATCTGTTTGTAATTTTGAACTGGTACATTTTTAACATGTTTAGCTCCAGCCTAAAAATCTATTTTAAGCTTTTTGGAAAACATAGGGAAGGGTTATCACCCCTGTGACATTTGTTTTGCTGTCTGTGCTCCTCTTCAGAAGATTTCACCTCATTTTTTGTCCCAATGACAAATGTTTTTTGAAAATTTGAGTTTTTTTGTGAAACAAGGATTGGTGATAAAGCATCAGTGGAAAGGAGAAACGTTTTTCCCATATTAACTCTTACAGGAGAGAATTTCCCTTCCTAGGTGTAGATTTCATCTCACTTCCTGTTGTCTCCTTCCGTTTGCAAGTAGGAGTCATTTGTAAGTTGGATGTTTGAAAGTAAGGGCCTGCCCTATATACTCAGCAGAAATTTGGGCCTTAGGTGTTGTTGTGGCCACAACACTGTAAGCCTTCACAGGGCCCTGCTGTGAAATATTAGATCAAGATTTGTAATTACATGCCCCTGTTGAACAGGGGCAGAAAAATTGGGGCTTTGGTGGTGGTGGTGGTGCTTGTGCCACAACACTGTAAGTCCTCACTCGCTCTTGGTGGGCGCAGAAATGGGCCCTGCTGTGAAATATTAGATCAAGAATTATAATTACACTCCCATTAAACAGGGGCTGAAAAATTGGGCCTTAGGCACTGGTGCTGGTGCCACAACACTGCAACCCCTCACAGATACTCTAGTTGGAACACAGGAACGAGCCCTGCTGCAAAGTATTGCATCAAAAATTGTAATTACATGCCCCTGTTAAACAGGGGCTGAAAAATTGGGCCTTAGGCACTGGTGCTGGTGCCACAACACTGCAACCCCTCACAGATACTCTAGTTGAAACGCAGAAACGAGCCCTGCTGCAAAGTATTGCATCAAAAATTGTAATTACACTCCCCTGTTAAACAGGGGCTGAAAAATTGGGCCTTAGGCACTGGTGCTGGTGCCACAACACTGCAACCCCTCACAGATACTCTAGTTGGAACACAGGAATGAGCCCTGCTGCAAAGTATTGCATTAAAAATTGTAATTACACGCCCCTGTTAAACAGGGGCTGAAAAATTGGGCCTTAGACATTGGTGCTGGTGCCACAACACTGCAACCCCTCACAGATACTCTAGTTGGAACGCAGAAATGAGCCCTGCTGCAAAGTATTGCATCAAAAATTTTAATTACACGCCCCTGTTAAACAGGGGCTGAAAAATTGGGCCTTAGGCACTGGTGGTGGCGCCCAGAACCAAAAATGTTCTTACAAGCTATCAGCGTGATCATTGAGGAGGAAAAGGATAATTACTCAGGATAGTCACTCAGCATCAGCATAGGCAGTCTTTGAAGGGATCTGAGATTTAAAAAAAAAAATATTTGGTTACATCAGCATCAGGTGCTTGGTAGCTGGTGGTGATCCAAGACTGATTCATTTTTATGAAGGTCAGTCGATCGACCGAGTCAGTGGACAGACGCACCCTGTGATCGGTTACAAAGCCTCCAGCAGCACTGAATGTGCGTTCCGAAAGAACGCTGGATGCAGGACAGGCCAGTAGCTCAAATGCATACTGTGCCAGCTCTGGCCAGTGATCCATCCTCAAGACCCAGTAACCCAGAGGATTTTTGGTGGGAAAGGTGTCCAAGTCAGATCTTGCCCCTAGGTATTCCTGCACCATGTAAAACACACGCTGTTGATGGTTGCTGGAACCGATCATACCTTGGGGCTGCGGACTAAAAAATTGTCTGAACGCATCGGTCAGACGGCCACCTTCTCCACCGCTCCTTCTTTGACTGACCGAAGCCTCAGCAACACGTTGTCCAGAAACAGGAGTTTGTAACCTCCCAGTCTCTGGGAACACGTTGCACAGACCTTTCTGCAAGGCCTCCCGAAGATGTTTCATCCTCCGCTCCCTCTGTGATGTCAAGATAAGGTCCTCAACCTTACCCTTATAACGTGGATCAAGGAGGGTTGCCAGCCAGTATTTGTCCTTCTCCTTGATACCATGAATACGAGGATCCTTACGCAGGCTTTGCAGGATCAGGGAAACCATGCAGCGTAGGTATGCTGAGGCATTCGGTCCGGAGTCCTCTGGGTCACTAAGGACGACATGGTCCACAGCCACCTCCTCTAAGCCACGTACAAGTCCATGTGTTTCTTGGGACTGATCCCTTAAAGACTGCTGCTGATGCTGAGTGCCAGGCTCCACCTCCATAATGACACAATCCTCCTCCTCCTCATCCTCGTCCTCTTCCTGTGTGATCGGTGGGCACGCAGGAATACTGTCTGGATAAAGGGGGCCTTGAGAGCTAAGGAAGTCCTTCTCTTCCTGCCTCTGTTCTGCCTCAAGTGCCCTGTCCATTATTCCACGCAGCGTGTGCTCCAACAGGTGGACAAGGGGGACGGTGTCACTGATGCATGCACTGTCACTGCTCACCATCCTCGTGGCCTCCTCAAATGGTGACAGGACAGTGCATGCATCCCTGATCATGGCCCACTGGTATGCGGAAAAAAAAACAAGCTCCCCTGACCCTGTCCTGGTGCCATAGTCGCACAGGTACTCATTGATGGCCCTCTGCTGCATGTGCCAACGTTGAGTTCCACCTGGTGGTCATCTCACAGATTAGGCGGTTCTTGGGCAGGTTAAACTCCTTTTGGAGGTCTGCCAGACGAGCACTGGCATTATATGACCGGCGGAAATGCACGCAGACTTTCCTGGCCTGCCTCAGGACATCCTGTAAGCCCGGGTACCTGCCCAAGAACCGCTGCACCACCAAGTTAGGGATGTGAGCCAAACAGGGCACATGGGTCAGTTGTCCCTGTCGGAGGGCGGAGAGGAGGTTGGTGCCATTGTCGCAAATCACCATTCCTGCCTTAAGTTGGCGTGGCGTCAACCACCTCTGAACCTGCCCCTGCAGAGCTGACAGAACCTCTGCCCTAGTGTGGCTCCTGTCCCCCAAGCACACCAGCTCAAGCACCGCATGGCATCTTTTGGCCTGCATACTTGCATAGCCCCTTGAACGGCTACGGAGCACCACTGGTTCCGAAGACAAAGCACAGGAAGAGGCCATGGAGGAAGAAGAAGAGGAGGGGGTGGAGGAGAGAGGTGTGTCACAATCATTAGTAGTGGCATTTTGGAGGCGTGGTGGCGGAACAATCTCCAACACTACTGCACCTTGACCTGCATCCTTCCCAGCTGCCAGCAGAGTCACCCAATGCGCCGTGAAACTTAGGTAATGTCCCTGTCCATACCTGCTGGACCATGAGTCAGCGGTAATATGCACCTTACCACTGACCGCCCTGTCCAGCGAGGCCAAGACATTGCCTTCCACATGCCGGTAGAGAGCCGGAATCGCCTTCCGTGAGAAAAAGTGGCGTTTGGGCACCTGCCACTGAGGAACCGCACATTCCACAAACTCACAGAAGGGGACAGAGTCTACCAACTGAAAAGGCAGCAGTTGAAGTGCTAGCAATTTTGCCAAGCTAGCATTCAACCGCTGGGCATGTGGATGGCTGGGAGCGAACTTCTTTCGGCGGTGCAGCAGCTGGGGCAGGGAAATTTGCCTGGTACAATCTGACGTTGGTGTACCAAAAGCAGATTGCCCACAAGTACTTGGCTGTGACACACCTAATTCTACACCTTCATTCCTCTCAGTGCAGGTCTCAGAGAGGACTGAAGGTATAGTGGAGTTGGAGATCTCAGCTGATGAGGAGCAAGGAGAGGTCCTCTTTGTTCTTTGGTGTGAGTCTTTTAAATATGCTTGCCAACGAACTGCATGGCAGGTCAACATATGACTGGTCAAGCATGTGGTGCCCAAGCGGGAGATGTTTTGGCCACGCAAGATACGCTTGAGACATATATTGCAAATAGCAGCGGTGCGATCTGATGCACTCGTCTCAAAAAAGGCCCACACCAAAGAACTTTTTGAATAACGCACAGAGACAGCAGCGCCCTGCACATGCGGAGCTTTGGGGTGTGATCCAGTCAGTGTGCTGCCCTTAGGCTGGCCCCTGGAGGGCATCCTGCCTCGTTGGTGATGTGCCGCCTCCTCCTCCTCCTCCTCTCTCCTATCAGGCACCCACATTGAGTCAGTGACCTCATCATCCCCTCCCTCCTCATCACTGGAGCAAACCTGGCAGTATGCTGCAGCAGGGGGAGGATGACTGCCAGATTGCTGTCCTTCTTGTGCACCCCCTCTGTCTGTGCTCACGTTACTGCCTTCATCTAGCTCAGTATCATCATCAGAGCCTTCCAAACGCTGGGCATCCTCCTGGAGGATGTACCCAACACTGTGGTCAAACAGTTCGAGGGACTCCTCAGGAGGACATGGTGGGGCTAGGGAAGGAGTCACTGATGACATTGAGCCAAGGGAAGAGGCCGCTGCTTTGCCAGACAAAGTACCCTGAGCATGGGTGAGAGAGGATGAGGAGGATGAGGACGGCTTGGTCATCCACTCGACCAAGTCTTCCGCATGTTGCGGCTCAACACGGCCAGCTGCCGAAAAAAAGGCCAAGCATGTCCACGTGCTGATGAGGATGCACTGTCTCCACGACCAGCACTGTTGCCTCTAGACACAGAGCCTGCTTGCCCTCTTTTATTGGCTTGTGACTGTCTGCCTCTCCTTGTTGGCCTTCCAGACATACTAATGGCCTGTAGCTGCACTAAGCTGGGATATATATATATGTATTGATACTGCAGCTAGCAAAATCAACTGCCTGCCTGTAGTATGAGAACACCACCAACCTTCTACAGGTAGCTTTAGCTGAACACTGTGCAGAGCTCGCAAAAAACTAACTTGTAGCTTATTTAGCTGCCTGCGGTAGTGATAGGATCAGGAAAACACCACCAACCTTCTACAGGTAGCTTTAGGTGAACACTGTGCAGAGCTCGCACTACACTAACTTGTAGCTTATTTAGCTGCCTGCGGTAGTGATAGGATCAGGAAAACACCACCAACCTTCTACAGGTAGCTTAAGCTGAACACTGTGCAGAGCTTGCAAAAAAATAACTTGTAGTTATAGCTGAACACTGTGAGGAGGACACACTACACTAACTTGTAGCTTTAGCTGAACACTGTGCAGAGGTCTCACTACACTAACTTGTAGTTTTAGCTGAACACTGTGAGGAGGACGCACTACACTAACTTGTAGCTTTAGCTGAACACTGTGAGGAGGTCTCACTACACTAACTTGTAGCTTTAGCTGAACACTGTGCAGAGGTCGCACTACACTAACTTGTAGTTTTAGCTAAACACTGTGAGCAGGATGCACTACACTAACTTGTAGCCTTAGCTGAACACTGTGCAGAGGTCTCACTACACTAACTTGTAGTTTTAGCTGAACACTGTGAGGAGGACGCACTACACTAACTTGTAGCTTTAGCTGAACACTGTGCAGAGGTCTCACTACACTAACTTGTAGCTTTAGCTGAACACTGTGCAGAGGTCGCACTACACTAACTTGTAGTTTTAGCTGAACACTGTGAGCAGGACGCACTACACTAACTTGTAGCTTTAGCTGAACACTGTGCAGAGGTCTCACTACACTAACTTGTAGTTTTAGCTGAACACTGTGAGGAGGACGCACTACACTAACTTGTAGTTTTAGCTGAACACTGTGCAGAGGTCTCACTACACTAACTTGTAGCTTTAGCTGAACACTGTGCAGAGGGCGCACTACACTAACTTGTAGTTTTAGCTGAACACTGTGAGCAGGATGCACTACACTAACTTGTAGTTTTAGCTGAACACTGTGCAGAGGTCTCACTATACTAACTTGTAGTTTTAGCTGAACACTGTGAGCAGGACGCACTACACTAACTTGTAGCTTTAGCTGAACACTGTGCAGGGGTCTCACTACACTATCTTGTAGTTTTAGCTGAACACTGTGAGCAGGACGCACTACACTAACTTGTAGCTTTAGCTGAACACTGTGCAGAGGTCACACTAAACTAACCTGTAGCTTTAGCTGAACACTGTGAGGAGGACAGACTACACTAACTTGTAGCTTTAGCTGAACACTGTGCAGAGGTCGCACTACACTAACTTGTAGTTTTAGCTGAACACTGTGAGCAGGACGCACTACACTAACTTGTAGCTTTAGCTGAACACTGTGCAGAGGTCTCACTACACTAACTTGTAGCTTTAGCTGAACACTGTGCAGAGGTCGCACTACACTAACTTGTAGTTTTAGCTGAACACTGTGAGCAGGATGCACTACATTAACTTGTAGCTTTAGCTGAACACTGTGCAGAGGTCTCACTACACTAACTTGTAGTTTTAGCTGAACACTGTGAGCAGGACGCACTACACTAACTTGTAGTTTTAGCTGAACACTGTGAGGAGGACACACTACACTAACTTGTAGCTTTAGCTGAACACTGTGAAGAGGTCGCACTACACTAACTTGTAGTTTTAGCTGAACACTGTGAGGAGGATGCACTACCCTAACTTGTAGCTTTAGCTGAACACTGTGCAGAGGTCACACCAAACTAACTTGTAGCTTTAGCTGAACACTGTGAGGAGGGCGCACTACCCTAACTTGTAGCTTTAGCTGAACACTGTGCAGAGGTCTCACTACACTAACTTGTAGTTTTAGCTGAACACTGTGAGCAGGACGCACTACACTAACTTGTAGTTTTAGCTGAACACTGTGAGGAGGACACACTACACTAACTTGTAGCTTTAGCTGAACACTGTGCAGAGGTCGCACTACACTAACTTGTAGTTTTAGCTGAACACTGTGAGCAGGACGCACTACACTAACTTGTAGCTTTAGCTGAACACTGTGCAGAGGTCTCACTACACTAACTTGTAGTTTTAGCTGAACACTGTGAGGAGGACGCACTACACTAACTTGTAGTTTTAGCTGAACACTGTGCAGAGGTCTCACTACACTAACTTGTAGCTTTAGCTGAACACTGTGCAGAGGGCGCACTACACTAACTTGTAGTTTTAGCTGAACACTGTGAGCAGGATGCACTACACTAACTTGTAGTTTTAGCTGAACACTGTGCAGAGGTCTCACTATACTAACTTGTAGTTTTAGCTGAACACTGTGAGCAGGACGCACTACACTAACTTGTAGCTTTAGCTGAACACTGTGCAGGGGTCTCACTACACTATCTTGTAGTTTTAGCTGAACACTGTGAGCAGGACGCACTACACTAACTTGTAGCTTTAGCTGAACACTGTGCAGAGGTCACACTAAACTAACCTGTAGCTTTAGCTGAACACTGTGAGGAGGACAGACTACACTAACTTGTAGCTTTAGCTGAACACTGTGCAGAGGTCGCACTACACTAACTTGTAGTTTTAGCTGAACACTGTGAGCAGGACGCACTACACTAACTTGTAGCTTTAGCTGAACACTGTGCAGAGGTCTCACTACACTAACTTGTAGCTTTAGCTGAACACTGTGCAGAGGTCGCACTACACTAACTTGTAGTTTTAGCTGAACACTGTGAGCAGGATGCACTACATTAACTTGTAGCTTTAGCTGAACACTGTGCAGAGGTCTCACTACACTAACTTGTAGTTTTAGCTGAACACTGTGAGCAGGACGCACTACACTAACTTGTAGTTTTAGCTGAACACTGTGAGGAGGACACACTACACTAACTTGTAGCTTTAGCTGAACACTGTGAAGAGGTCGCACTACACTAACTTGTAGTTTTAGCTGAACACTGTGAGGAGGATGCACTACCCTAACTTGTAGCTTTAGCTGAACACTGTGCAGAGGTCACACTAAACTAACTTGTAGCTTTAGCTGAACACTGTGAGGAGGGCGCACTACCCTAACTTGTAGCTTTAGCTGAACACTGTGCACTACACTAACTTGTAGTTTTAGCTGAACACTGTGCAGAGGTCACACTAAACTAAGTTGTAGCTTTAACTGAACACTGTGAGGAGGACGCACTACACTAACTGTAAATAGTCTAGCTGCCTGACTGTGTTACTAATAGGATCAAAAGAACACCAGCAATTTTCTTCAGGTGGCTGTAAATACTGTAACAAGACAAGCCTGCCTGTCAGTAGGAAGATAACAGGAACGGATCTAGCTAAACTGAATACAGTGTATATATATATATATATATATATATATATATATATATATATATATATATGCAACACCTGGGATGCATATATATACATAATACACTATAAGTGCAGCTAACTCACTGACTGTCCTGCCTAATCTAGCTAACTCAAATGAAATGACACTGTCTCTCTCTCTCTATCTAAGCATGCTGGAACACACTACACAGGGCCGCCGTGCAGGCGGCCTTATATAGTGTGGGGCGTGTTCTAAACCCCCTGAACCATAATTGACCAAAGCCACCCTGGCTTTGGCCAATTACAGCTCTCTCTACTGACGGCACTGTGATTGGCCAAGCATGCGGGTCATAGTGCATGCTTGGCCAATCATCAGCCAGCAATGCACTGCAATGCCGCAGTGAATTATGGGCCGTGACTCGCCACACGAATTTGGTGTGAACGGCCCATATCATTTGCAATTCGGCGAACAATCGAACAGCCGATGTTCGAGTCGAACATGGGTTCGACTCGAACGCGAAGCTCATCCCTAATCCCCAGGTTATTTGATCAGCCACCGGTTATTTCATAATAATCCACCTTCAATACTATCCAGCCCTTTTAAGTTGACTTTTCTTTTTTTTTTTTTTCCTTTTGTCCTTCCTTTTATTTCTTTTGTTTTAGTTATACATAGTTTAGCTCTCCAGCAACACAGTGAAGCTCCACGGATATCTCACATCCGGATCCACTTCATCACAGCAGAAGAACCAGGAACATCAACTGGAACACCTCTACCAGAACCAACCAACTCTAAGTTCCTGCATACTTCACACTGACCATTTCCTCAAACCATGCCACTCAACATCCTATCTATTAACTATCCTGCCAAGTGCCATTCCCTATGGAAAACTGCCCAAAACACCAACTGTGACATTCTATGTGTCCAGGAGACACACTTCTCATCCACAACCCCCAAATGCTCTAACAAATGTTTCCCACACATCTTCCAGGCTTACTTTTCCTCCAAAAAAAGAGGAGTCCTAATTGCAGTCAAAGACTCATTTAACTTCCAGTTTCATCAGGTGACTCTAGACCCGAACAGTCGATATATTATTCTGCAATGCACTATTAACAAGGTCACCTATACCCTGATAACTATATGCACCCAATGTCCACCAAATGCGCTTTCTAAGGCACCTCATGAAATCCATCAAACCTATCCAAAGAGGCCATGTGATTATGTGCGGTGACTTTAATTTGGTACCTGATATTCACATGGACTCATCTACACTGTCCAAGAGAAGGGAATCCCCTCTGAAGAAATTCCTACTTGACCAGGACTTGTTTGACATCTGGCGATGCCACCACGGGTCTTAGAAAGATTACACATCTTTCCCTACTTCACAAAATGTATTTAAAAATTTATCTTTTTCTTGCAGATTCTTCAAAAAGCCACTTCCTTGACTACCCATACCATGTTGTGGGCTGACCATGCGCCCATCAACGTTTCAATTGCAGACTCCCCACCAGAATCTAAAACCAATCTCTGGCGAGCTAACAATTTTCTACTACAACAGCCAACATACTTTGCAGAGATCACCACTTTACTCTCTGAATTCTTTACGAACAACGTGGGATCGGTACCTGACCACAGCATGGTATGGAAGGCACACAAGGTATTTATAAGGGGTATATTAATACAAATTATTTCTTGCATGAAAAAAGATAGGACGCAGCGACTAGACTATCTCAGGACTACCATAGCAGACTTTGAAAAAATCAATAAAGCAAATCCACAGGCCAATCATTCCGGTAAGCTATCCCCAAGACAAGAGCTAACAACCCTCCACTTGCACACCTTTGAAAAAACACAGCGCAAACTGAAGGCTATGGCTTACTCCACCTCAAACAAGGCGGGGAAAGCTCTAGCTAGACGCCAAAAGGGATATCAAGCAAAAACCAAAATAGCCTACCTAATTCATCCCCACAACAAAAGAAAAATTGCTAAACCCCAAGACATTGCTGATGCCTTCAGCTCATATTACAGTGACCTATATAACCTTAAACTTGACACCCTGACTCACCAACCCTCTATTGATGACATTGATGCCTTTTTAAACCACATAAACCTCCCAACTCTAAATAAAACACAACTTGACTCTCTGAACGCACCTTTCACGACCTCAGAACTACAATCTGTCATCAAATCTCTACCTTCGGGGAAAGCCCCAGGTCCTGACGGACTGACTAGCGAATATTACAAGCAATTTTCCTCCATACTCACTAACCATATCACTACCCTATATAATGAAGCAGTGTCCTCTTCTTCATTCCCTCGTGAAATTTTACAGGCACTGATAATCACTCTACCAAAGCCAGGGAAAGAACCTACTACCCCCCAAAATTTTAGGCCAATCTCTTTACTAAATCTTGATTTAAAAATGTATGCGAAAGCTATCACCACTGGACTAAATAACATACTGCCCACCCTTATTTACCATGACCAATCCGGTTTCACCATGGGTTGCCAAGCACCTGACGCTGCCAGAAGGCTTATAGACCTTATCCACCATGCTGAGTCTGGAACGCCTTCTCTGCTTCTATCTTTGGATGCAGAGAAGGCATTTGACAGTCTTCACTGGACTTATCTACACAGAGTCCTTCTTAAATTTGGCTTCAAAGGAAATATTCTGCAAGCTGCCCTAGCTCTATACACGACACCCTCCGCAAAAGTATACCCCTCTGAAATGCTATCCCATTTATTACAAATAACCAATGGCACGCACCAGGGATGCCCATTATCGCCCCTGATCTTTAATCTTCTTATGGAACACCTAGCAGAACACATCAGAACTAACCCCCTCATATCTGGTCTTACAATCAATAGATCCCAACATAAAATTAGTTTATTTGCTGATGATGTCATCCTAATGATCACCAACCCAACCTCTTCCCTAGCTGCAATTCAAGACACTCTCATACAGTTTAGCAAGATATCATATTACAAAATAAATTAAACCAAATCATTCATACTAGGTATAGATGCTATGACTGCACATCTACTACAATCTAAGTTTCCTTACGCCTGGGCAGAAAAAAGTATCTCATATGTTGGTATACAGTTCACCAAATCAGTTAAACAACTTTTCGTGTTTAACTACACAACGTTGTCCAAAAACTTGCAAACTGACCTACAAAAACCATCGCGAAACAAACTTTCATGGTCAGGGAGACTAGCGTCATTTAAAATGAACCATCTCCTACAACTGCTCTACGTTTTTTGAACAATACCCATCCCAATACCTCAATCCTATTTTAAGTCCCTACAAACAATCCAAAGCAAGTTCATCTGGCAAGGTAAGAAGCCCAGCAGTGCCCACTTGAAACTTATCAAACAAAGATTAGCAGGAGGATCAGGGTACATAGACTTCGCAGATTACTACCAAGCCACCATACTAATGCAAATACAAGAATGGTTTAGCCCTACCCCTAACACAAACTGGGGTAAAATATAATCTTCTTCACTTATCAGATCAGACCTAAAAACTTGGATTTTAGGGATCCCACTAGGCATCACCATACCGAATGCCCTTTCCCCTACAATGAAAGCCTCAGCACGTGCATGGAAAACAATTACAGAAAAATAACTACCACCCTCGGAAATCATAACACCCCTCATCCCAATAGGGACTCTCACACAACTCATGCCAGAGCTCTTGCTGTCCCAGTGGACAAGCAAAGGTATCCTCCACATTCAAGACCTGTTCTCTGATTCCAAATTAAAAACCTTCTCCCAATTAAGAAAAGAGTTTGCACTCCCATCCTCTGACTATTTACCCACCTACGGGTAACCCATTGCTTATCCTCCCTACCTAAACCAAAACCAATATACTCCTTACCTTCCACCATATGGTCTTTTGTAACCCATCCATCTCCCACATCATAAGGAATCTCATTGCGCTACAACACCTTACATCAAAAAAGGACTTTATTAAACATACAGTCAGGTCCATAAATATTGGGACATCGACACAATTCTAATCTTTTTGGCTCTATACACCACCACAATGGATTTGAAATGAAATGAACAAGATGTGCTTTAACTGCAGACTTTCAGCTTTAATTTGAGGGTATTTACATCCAAATCAGGTGAACGGTGTAGGAATTACAACAGTTTGTATAAGTGCCTCCCACTTTTTCAGGGACCAAAAGTAATGGGACAGATTAACAATCATCCATCAAACTTTCACTTTTTAATACTAGGTTGCACATTCTTTGCCGTCGATCACAGCCTGAAGTCTGGAATGCATAGACATCATCCCCGATGATGCTCTGCCAGGCCTCTACTGCAACTGTCTTCAGTTCCTGCTTGTTTTTGGGGCATTTTCCCTTCAGTTTTGTCTTCAGCAAGGGAAATGCATGCTCAATCGGATTCAGGTCAGGTGATTAACTTGGCCATTGCATAACATTCCACTTCTTTCCCTTAAAAAACTCTTTGGTTGCTTTCGCAGTATGCTTCGGGTCATTGTCTATCTGCACGGTGAAGCACCGTCCAATGAGTTCTGAAGCATTTTGCTGAATATGAGCAGATAATATTGCCCGAAACACTTCAGAATTCATCCTGCTGCTTTTGTCAGCAGTCACATCATCAATAAATACAAGAGAACCAGTTCCATTGGCAGCCATACACGCCCACGCCATGACACTACCACCACCATGCTTCACTGATGAGGTGGTATGCTTTGGATCATGAGCAGTTCCTTTCCTTCTCTGTACTCTTCTCTTCCCATCACTCTGGTACAAGTTGATCTTCTTCTCATCTGTCCATAGGATGTTGTTTCAGAACTGTGAAGGCTTTTTTAGATGTTGTTTGGCAAACTCTAATCTGGCCTTCCTGTTTTTGAGGCTCACCAATGGTTTACATCTTGTGGTGAACCCTCTGTATTCACTCTGGTGAAGTCTTCTCTTGATTGTTGACTTTGACACACATACCCCTACCTCCTGGAGAGAGTTCTTGATCTGGCCAACTGTTGTGAGGGGTGTTTTCTTCACCAGGGAAAGAATTCTTTGGTCATCCACCACAGTTGTTTTCTGTGGTCTTCCGGGTCTTTTGGTGTTGCTGAGCTCACTGGTGCGTTATTTCTTTTTAAGGATGTTCCAAACAGTTGATTTGGCCACACCTACTGTTTTTACTATCTCTCTGATGGGTTTGTTTTGTTTTTTCAGCCTAATGATGGCTTGCTTCACTGATAGCGACAGCTCTTTGGATCTCATATTGAGAGTTGACAGCAACAGATTCCAAATGCAAATAGCACACTTGAAATGAACTCTGGACCTTTTTTTCTGCTCCTTGTAAATGGGATAATGAGGGAATAACACACACCTGGCCATGGAACAGCTGAGCAGCCAATTGTCCCATTACTTTTGGTCCCTTAAAAAGTGGGGGGAGGCAGATATACAAACTGTTGAAATTCCTACACCGTTCACCTGATTTGGATGTAAATACCTTCAAATTAAAGCTGAAAGTCTGCAGTTAAAGCACACCTTGTTTGTTTCATTTCAAATCCATTGTGGTGGTGTATAGAGCCAAAAAGATTAGAATTGTGTCAATGTCCCAATATTTATGGACCTGACTGTACCTCACATCTACACTGGGAATCGGACCTAGGAGTAACCTTCACAGAGGAACAATGGCAAAAAGCATTTAAATCGATATACCAATGTACCAGTTGCTCAGCCCCATGGGAGCCAAAAATATTTCTCAATGATGGTACCTAACTCCTACCAGACTTGCCTCTTTTGACTCCCAATCATCCGATTCCTGCTGGAGATGCCAAAAGGCAAGGGGAGATCTACTTTATATCTTATGGGCATGTCCCAATATACAGCCTTACTGGTCCACTGTCTTCCAAATCATAAGAAACGTCTCCAATTGTCACATCCCCTTCTCCTCTGCACTGGTGCACCTAAATCTAACAAGAGAATTCATCCCTAACCCCCTAAGAATAATAATCACACACATCCTTTTAGCAACCAGACTCAACATCACTCACTTGTGGAAATTGGTCACAACTTCCACTATTAAAAACACCCTTGAAATGGTACACACACATTGTAATTACGAACTCATGATGGCCTCTAGCAGAGGTAACTATCACAAAACGCTTTCCTTGTGACAACCATGGCTACAATGGTCAGGCGCGGCAAAACACCTGCATCCAAAGAACACCTCCTGACATGTCTTTAACACTGACAGCCCCAATGTATTTACCAGCAGTCTGACTATCTCCAGTTAACTCTGACTACGACTCATAGGCCCTTCTCATGGGCCATGTCACTAGAGAGCTAAACTCACAGGAAAATTCAGTTTCACTCTTGACCTATCCCTACTACCATAAACCTATAAGTCTTAAATAATGCTGACATGTTCACTCCGAAAATATTGGAGAAGGCTCCTAAGATGGCCGTTTCACCACAGTTTGCTCCCAAGGGGGTGACGAACCGAATGCAGTTACCTATCCCCAACTTTAATTTAAGGAGTAGAAGAGAATAACCCTTATATAAAACCAATCACTAAGACTATTAGAGTAAAGTACAACATTCCTCATCCCCTTTATTTTTTTGGCTATTGTTGTTAATGTTTCTGCTTAGTCCTCGAGACAACTTGATGTACCACTGTTCATTTTATGGCACAGCCAGTCTACTCAACTGAACATTGTATATCACTATGTACAACTACCTGATACCCAACGCTTTTGTATTTCTTTGCAAAATATTCAATACATTTATGAATTAAAAAAAAATTCTGTTTAAATTCCCCTAACCATGTAGTGCAAGGGCCTGCCTGATTACCTACAAATTTAAACTTCTTAAGTTTTTGTCTTCTATTATATTAATTGGTTAAATCATAATGTCAAAATGTGCTGCAATTTGGACAGTGTGTATCCAGCTTTTTAGATAATGACACTTCCTACCTGTCCATTGGGCTGCCAATAGTGTAAGTAAGAAGGGGATGGCCAAAGTATCACTGATTATTTATGCAAACAGCTCTCATGGAAGTGGAGAGGGTCACCTATCCAAAACATCTACCCATTACCCCCCTAAAATTTGGGCCACCAGAGTGGGGGAGGAATCAGATAAGTTGACCTTCCACTTTTGTCTTTAACCACCTCAATACAGGGCACTTACACCCCCTTCCTGCCCAAGCCATTTTTCAGTTTTCAGCGCTGTCGCACTTTGAATGACAATTGCGCGGTCATGTTACACTGCACCTTAATTAAATTTTTATCATTTTTTCCCCACAAATAGAGCTTTCTTTCGGTGGTATTTGATCACCTCTGCGGTTTTTATTTATTGCGCTATAAACAAAAGAAGAGGGACAATTTTGAAAAAACACAATATTTTTTACTTTTTGCTTTAATAAATATCCAATTTTTTTTTTTTTTTTAACAAATTTTTTCCTCAGTTTAGGCCGATACGTATTCTTCTACATATTTTTGGTAAAAAAAAATTGCGATAAGCGTATATTGATTGGTTTGCGCAAAAGTTATAGCATCTACAAAATAGGGGATAGATTTATAGCATTTTTATTATTTATTTATTTTTTACTAGTAATGGCGGCGATCTGCAATTTTTATTGTGACTACGATATTGCGGCGGACACATCGGACACTTTTGACACATTTTTGGGACCATTCACATTTATACAGCGATCAATGCTATAAAATTGCATTGATTACTGTGTAAATGTGACTGGCAGGGAAGGGGTTAACACTAGGGGGCGCTCGAGGGGTTAATGTATGACCTAAGGAGGTGATTCTAACTGTGGGGGGAGGGGACTGACTGGGGGAGGTGACCGATCGCTGTCCCTATGTACAAGGGACACGCCATCGGTCTCCTCTCCTCTCTGACAGGACGTGGATCTGTGTTTACATGCACAGATCCACGCTCCTGCTCTGTTAACCGGCAATCGCGGGTGCCCGGCGGACATCGCGGCCGCCGGGCACGCACACCGGGTCCCGAGTGACGCAGCCCCCTAGTGGCTTGGGAGGGCGAGGACGTCATATGACGTCCTCCCAGAACAACAGAAGCCTCGTCCAGCCGTCATATGACGGTGGGCGGTGGCTTAGCGGTTAAATACTCATTTAAGTGTATCCTTATGTTGGTTAAGCATGTTTGTGTCAAATTAATTTTTTAATGCGCAGTTTCCTTCCAACTCAGAGTAATGGCAGGACGTTGCAGCCCGGCTCCATCAGCAGTGAGATTTTCCCAACTATGGTGGTGCTATTGATGGCAAGCATGTCCGGATTGTACCACCAGCCAACTCTGGCTCCTATTATTTTAACTATAATGGATTTTGCAGCATAATCATGCTAGCTGTAGTGTCTGCCAACTACGAGTTGTTGTATTCGGATGTTGGGAAGAACAGCCACAACTCTGACAAAGGAGTAATTATGCAGACAGAGTTCTACAAGCAGCTCCAGAATGGCACCTTTAATTTGAGTAGAGTGTTGAGGGCCTCAATTTTGTTTTCGTGGCAGATGAGGCGTTTGCTCTGGGGGAACATCTGATGAAGCGGTTTCCTATGAGGAACCTCACTCCAGAGCAGAGAATCTTCAATTACAGGCTCTCTCATGCCAGAAGGGTGGTCGAAAACACCTTTGGCATCCTATCGAGTCATTTCAGGCTGTTTTTGACTCCAATCAACGTGGCACTCTGCAAGATAAACTATGTGGTCCTGTGCTACTGTATCCTACATAACTTTTAAGGAGGAATGCTACCAGCTACCTAGCCTCACTGCCAAGTGACGTGGACCCTGCAGTGGCATGCCCAGCTGAAGAGGCAGCAGCTCATCCGTATGTGGGCGTGCTGATGGCTATTAAACATTCCTGCGCTAGATTGCCCTCCAAAATTGTCCTAGATTTATGGCAAAAATACCTTGAATATTTTGTGGGAAGAGGGGCAGGGGCTTGGCAGCAAATTGTAGCTTATCATGTCTAATCTTTTTTTGAGCTCATAAACTCATATTTCATTTGAACTACTGTTGTCTGTGTTTCTTATATGTCTAATATGTTCCCAAATGGGCTTTATTTTGTACACTTGCTCCAATAGTGCAAATGATAATAATTGCTACATGAAGTGACAATATCTTCTTCAGCTATCTATTATGGTGTGCTGTGGGTCTGCTACACACACACACAATGTTTTTGTTCTTAATGGATTTAATGCAAAAAAAACCAAAAACAAAATAAAACATTATGTCTTTACAACTCATCAAATTGTTGTTCACATTTAAGAACACATTGTCACTGTAACTACAACAACTTAGGAAATACACTGGTATTGAGCAATTAAATAATAAGCCACACATTGTTTAGTAAAAAAATTTTTACTCAAAGCACATTCACGTGCATTTTAAGGTTTGTTTTAAAACAAACCATCTTGGTGTATAACATGTATGTTTTGCATTATTTCTCCTTTTTTGTGGCTAAACAGGCATTTCTAAACCATTAGATGCACATCCAAAACTCAGTAACTTACAAAGTTCAAGTTTGGGAAAGTGAAGGGCAACCAAGACATTAGTATCCCAAGACTGTGTGAATGTTGCCTTCCTCTGATGGGGTGGATTCACCCCTCTAAAAGCCAAAATTTGAAGCCACATACACGTAGAGGCCTAACAATTAAATGCCCCCTATGATGCCATGCCTAAAATGTGTGTAGTTACAAACATCTATTTTTCTAAAGACCCAAAACACACAGTGTGTCAACATGTGCTATCTCCCATCATTGGTTACCAATGGACACATTTCAGGGGTGCAACCCCTTCCTCAGAGCTACTTTAGTTATGAGGAAGGGGTTGCACCTCCAAAACGCATCCATTGATACCCTGTGATTGGAGATAGCACATGTTGACACACTGTGTGTTTTTTTTGTGGCTTTAGTAAAATAGATGTTGTCATTTTCCCAGTTAGTAATTTGCACAGTCATTTATAGACTGGGGAGAATCTATAAAACAGGACCTGGTGATGCACCTAGAGGAGTGGAGAAACACTGAGTTCTGTCCCTAAACGTAAACATTTTAAAGTCATAAAAACATGGTAATTAGTAAGGGTAAACAGGAGCCAACAAGTGGAACAATAAACTTCAGACCAGGCAAGAGGAAATTAGAATTTGGCAAGCATGTCCACAAAATCGCAGATTTTTTGCTGTAAAGCAGTGGTAGCCTCCTCGATTTGCTCCAGTTCCTTCAAACAATGCAACATATCTGCACTCATTCTGCCAATAGTACATCATGGAAGATCATGGCTAGGGATGAGCCGAACACCCCCCTGTTCGGTTCGCACCAGAACCTGCGAACAGGCAAAAAATTTGTTCGAACACGTGAACACCGTTAAAGTCTATGGGACACGAACATGAATAATCAAAAGTGCTAATTTTAAAGGCTTATATGCAAGTTATTGTCACAAAAAGTGTTTGGGGACCTGGGTCCTGCACCAGGGGACATGGATCAATGCAAAAAAAGTTTTAAAAACGTCCGTTTTTTCGGGAGCAGTGATTTTAATAATGCTTAAAGTGAAACAATAAAGGTGTAATATCCCTTTAAATTTCATACCTAGGGGGTGTCTATAGTATGCCTGTAAAGGGGCGCATGTTTCCCGTGTTTAGAACAGTCTGACAGCATGGCATGGAGGGAGGCTCCCACTGTGTAACGCTTCTCCTCTTCTGACGGTTCTTAAATAACAGGGGGGCAGGGCCACCCAGTGACCCCGCCCCCCTCTGACGCATGGGGACTTGACGGGGACTTCCCTGTGGCATTCCCCGTGATGTCAGAAGGGGGTGGGGTTACGTAACGGGTGACCCCGCCCCCTCTGACATCACGGGGAATGCCACAGGGAAGTCCCCGTCAAGTCCCCATCCATCAGAGGGGGCGGGGGTCACCGGGTGGCCCCGCCCCCCGTTATTTAAGAACTGTCAGAAGAGGAGAAACATCACACAGCGGGAGCCTCCCTCCATGCCATTATGGATGCGGAGCGGCCCGAAAAGAAGATGAAGACAAGAAGATGAAGAGAAGAAGATGAAGAGAAAAAGATGAAGAGAAAAAGATGAAGAGAGAAGCGTCACACAGCGGGAGCCTCCCTCCATGCCATCATGGATGCGGAGCTGCCCGAGGAGAAGAAGATAAGAAGACGCCGCGGATGAAGATGCCGGACGAGAACACCGGAGGAAGAACCAGAAGAGCAAGAAGAAGAAGAAGAAGGAGGAAGAAACCGAAGGAAGATAGAAGATAGAAGAAAGAAGATAGAAGATAGAAGATAGAAGATAGAAGATAGAAGACAGAAGAAAGAAGAAGCATTTAAATAAAGGAATTGTCAAAAACTGTCTCTTGTCATTTTTAACATTTTTGACAGTTTTTTTGTGAAATGGTAGGGGTACTTTTGTACCCCCTTACCATTTCACACAGGGGGGAGGGCTGGGATCTGGGGGTCCCCTTGTTAAAGGGGGCTTCCAGATTCCGATAAGCCCTCCACCCGCAGACCCCCACAACCACCGGGCAAGGGTTGTGGGGATGAGGCCCTTGTCCCCATAAACATGGGGACAAGGTGTTTTGGGGGCTACCCCAAAGCACCCTCCCAATGTTGAGGGCATGTGGCTTGGTACAGTTCAGGAGGGGGGGCGCTCTCTTGTCCCCCCTCTTTTCCTGGGGCCTGCCAGGTTGCGTGCTCGGATAAGGGTCTGGTATGGATTTTTGGGGGGACCCCATGCCTTTTTTTTAAATTTTGGCATGGGGTTCCCCTTAAAATCCATACCAGACCTGAAGGGCCTGGTATGGAATTTAGGGGGACCCCCCACGTCATTTTTTTTTTAAATTTTGGATTCGGGGTTCCCCTGTGGGGAATTCCCATGCCATTTTTATCAATGAACTTTTATGTGTATTGTCGGACCGGCAATTCATTAATAGCTGCGAGTAGTTTTAAATGACTTTTTTCCTTTGAAATGTCATTCTGCTGTCAGACTGTTCTAAACACGGGAAACATGCGCCCCTTTACAGGCATACTATAGACACACTTTTATTCTTTCACTTTAAGCATTATTAAAATCACTGCTCCAGAAAAAACGGCCGTTTTTAAAACTTTTTTTTGTATTGATCCATGTCCCCTGGGGCAGGACCCAGATATCCAAACACTTTTTGTGACAATAACTTGCATATAAGCCTTTAAAATTAGCACTTTTGATTTCTCCCCTAGACTTTTAAAGGGTGTTCAGCGGCATTCGAATTTGCCACGAACACCCCAAATTGTTCGATATTCAGCGAACTAGTGAACAGCCGATGTTCGAGTCGAACATGAGTTCGACTCGAACTTGAAGCTCATCCCTAATCATGACCTAGTAACAAGAGTAAAAAGTATTATGGGAACGATGGTCAAGTGGCTGAGGCCCTACATAGTGAGTTATGGTCAAGTTACTAGTCAAATTAAGGAAATACTTACCTACCCAGTCTATTGTTGCTTGCAACCTGCTTGTAATGTCCTTATCCCTCCACTGGAGGCTCTGACATCTCTCCTGTAATGTCTTTATCCCTCCACTGGAGGCTCCAACATTTCTCCTGTAATGTCTTTATCCCTCCACTGGAGGCTCAGACATTTCTCCTGCAATATTCTTATTTTTCCACTGGGAGCTCTGATATCTCCACAAATTCTGTTGTAGATTGATGATGTCACAATGACATCACCCGACTCCTCCTCTTCTCCCTACTTAAACAGCCAATGCCATTTGCTTGACGTTCGTGCTAAGAACCTGATGCCAGGTAAAGATCTCCAACAGAAGACTGCCGTCATCTCTCTCTATTGGGCAGGTCAGAGCTCCGACTATCATCTCTCTTCTGGGCCGGTCAGAGCCCCGACTATCCTCTCTCTTTTGGGCCAGACAGAGCCCAGACTACCATCTCTCTTTTGGGCCGGATAGAGCCCCGTCTTCCACCTCACTTTTGGGCCGGACAGAGCCCCTCCAACTTCCACTTGTTGGGCCGGACAGAGCCCCTTCCTCTCTAGTAGTCAGAGACTCTCCTTACCTGTTCCTTTCCACATAGGAGACCAGTACATCTCTCAAGAAGCCACTGGGTGACCCCATCTCCAGGAAGCCACTCACTGCAAGTATCTTTACGTTTCCTATAATCTTTATCCCTGTGTAGTGCTACTAAGCTTAACCGGTTCCCGACCGGCTCCTGTACTTTTACGTCGGCAGAATGGCACGGCTGCGCAAAGTAACGTACCCGTACATTACTTTGAATTTGCCGCCTTGTGCGCGCCGCCGGTGGCACACGCGTGCACCTGCCGCGATCTCCATGAGTCGGGTCGCGGATCCAGCGGACTCAATCGCTGCGGGCATACCCGTGATCGCCTCACGGAGAGGACGAATGGGGAGATGCCGTTGTAAACAGCTTCTCCCCGTTCTGCCTAGTGACAAGTGTCACTAGATCTCTGCTCCCTGTCATTGGAGCAGAGATCAGTGACGTCACACACCAGCCCATCCCACTGACAGTTAGAAATCACTCCCCTAGGACACACTTAACCCCTCCCCGCCCCCTAGTGGTTAACCCCTTTACTACCAGTGTCATTTTTACAGGAATCAATGCATTTTTATAGCACTGATTTTTGTATAAATGACAATGGTCCCAAAAATGTGTAAAAAAATGTCCGACATGTCCGCCATAACATCGCAGTCACAATAAAAATCGCTGATCGCCATCATTACTAGTAAAAAAAAAATTATTAATAAAAATGCCATAAAACTATCCCCTATTTTGTAAACGCTATAACTTTGTAAACGCTATAACGCAAACAAAGCAATAAACGCTTATTGCGATTTTTTTTTTCCAAAAATATGTAGAAGAATACGGATCGGCCTAAACTGAGGAAAAAAAAGTTTTTTATATATTTTTTGGTGATAATTATTATAGCTCTTATTTTGTTTATGGCGCAAAAAAAAAAATCGTAGAGATGATCAAATACCACCAAAAGAAAGCTTTATTTGTGGGAAAAAAAGGACGTCAATTTTGTTTCAGAGCCACGTCGCACGACTGCGCAATTGTCAATTAAAGCGACGCAGTGCCGTATCGCAAAAAACGCTCTGGTCAGGAAGGGGGTAAATCCTTCCGGGGCTGAAGTGGTTAAGTTGCCTCTGAAGCTCCCCGTCGTGGCTGTGTATTACCACTCTAAATAAAACCGATTGTATTTCCAAACTTATCTGAGTCTTCCTATCTGATAGCTGTTAAGGTTAAAGTTAACTATTAAGAATATAGTATTCATAGACTTCCAAAGCTGTGATCCACACAATCCAACATAGTTCACTGCTTGAAGCATTACAGATAGCATGAACCTCCTACCAATAGGAATAAAATGGATCCATCAGAGGTAGTTACACATCTGGGGGCGTTCAGAGACTTGATGCTCTTTCACAGATGGTCTCAAACCTCTCAACTGAGAACCAGACTCTCAAATCCTATGCCAATGATAACTTCCCTATTCGGGTTACCAACCCCGACACCCCAGAACCGAAAATAAGCCCACCAGACATCTTCTCGTCGATAAGAGAAACTACAGAGAATACATTAACACTTGTAAAACTGTTGTTTGACATGAAACGACAGAACAAAAGTCTGCACAGCCATTTCCTACCTTAGAGGGGAACCCTGAGCCTGGGCAAACACTTTCATAGAGAAAGAAGATCCAATCCTAAACTCATTTAGCGACTTCAGGGCCACCATGGATCTATTATATGATGACCCCAGCAAGCAGATCTCCGCTGAGTCTGCCTTAAATGCTTTGTGACAGGGAAAAAACCCTTTAGAAGATTACATCGCCAAATTTAAAAATTTGAAGAAAGGTTTCATAAGACTGTCCACCTCACCCTCAGCAGCAGGCATGTTTTTTATCCAGAACAAGGATCAAAGCCTACATCCCATCATCAATTATAGAGAACTGAACAAGATCACTGTGAAAAATAAATACCCCCTTCCTCTCATCCCAGAATTATTGGAACGTCTGCAAACAGCAAAGTTGTTTACCAAACTTGATTTTAAGGGTGCGTATAATCTGGTCAGAATCCGTCAGGGTGATGAACGGAAGACCGCTTTCCGCACTCGTTACGGTCTTTATGAGTACCTGGTTATGCCCTTTGGCCTGTGCAATGCACCTGCCACTTTCCAGTTACTCGTGAACGACATTTTCAGGGACCTTCTCGATGTTTGTCTAGTAGTATATCTAGACAACATACTTATATACTCTGACAACATCGCAGACCATCGCAAGCATGTCAGATGGGTTCTCTCTAGGCTGTGCACACATAATTTATATGTCAAATTAGAGAAGTGCATTTTCGAGTCCAACACCGTAACATTCTTGAGTTACATCATTTCCAAGAAAGGCATATAGATGGATCCTGGTAAAATCGAATGTATCCAAAAATGGCCTCACTACCCTTCATAGTGTACTCTGACCATCAACACCTCCAATACATTCAGCACAACAAAACACTCTCCTCCAGACAGATACGTTGGGCTCTTTTCTTAGATAGATTCCACCTTGTCATCACCTACCGACCTGGATCCAAAAATGGAAAGTCTGATTCACTATCTCGCTTAGAAGAACACCAAGGTACAACTGGCAGAAATTCCCAAATCATCCCACAGCAGAACATTTTATGCACCATTTTGACCCTCAAAGAGGAATTTCAGCAGGCCCTAACCTCAGAAAACCCCCCAATACATTAGAGACAGATGAAGAAGGGTTCCTCTACAAAAATAACGGGCTGTACATACCGACTTCACTACACCATCAAATTCTTCGACTTACTCACGACATACCCCCTAGCTGGGCATCCTGGCATCACCAGGACCCTTGATCTCCTTCACCGCCACTTCTGGTGGCCGAAAATGGAGGAGTCAGTAAGGGAGTATGTGTCCTCCTGCGAGACTTGTGCCCGCTGTAAACACGAATCTCGACTCCCTTTTGGTCTCCTCACAAGTCTCCCTATACCTGAAAATTTATCGTTGAGTTACCCTGCTCAGGCGGTTACAACACAATCCTAGTCGCAGTCGACTACCTTACCAAAATGGCTCACTTCATGCCCCTTACAAAACTACCAAACTCCAAAGAGACGGCCGAGATCTTGACACAACATGTTTTCAAACTCCACAGAATCCCTTCCAGAATTATGTCAGATCGAGGATCACAGTTCATCTCCAGATTCTGGAAAGCTCTCTGTCTAAAACTCCAGATTGACCATCGATTAGCAACTGCCTACCATCCTCAAATGAATGGACAAACTGAAAGGGTAAATCACTGTCTAGAACAATATATCCATTGCTACTGCACTTACCTACAAAATGATTGGCGTGAGTTACTTCCCCTAGCAGAGTTTGCATACAACAACAATACCAGTACTACCACAGGTTGTTCACCTTTTTATGCTAACTATGGTTTCCATCCCTCCTTCATCCCTCAGCAGATACCTACCAACAACCCTGTGGCTGAAGATTTTATCAACACCTTAAAGAACCTCATTCCTCACCTATGCGATAACATCACTAGAGCCCAAAGCAGACAAAAGGCCTACTACGATCTTCACAGGAGAACTTCACACTCATACAAGATCGGAGATTTAGTCTGGCTATCCAACAAACACCTTAACCTGCAGATGCCTTCATGCAAATTTTGTTGATTATTCATTGGTCCTTTTCCCATCCACTCAGTGATTAACCAGGCAGCAGTGAGGCTAAACCTACCGTCGTCCCTACGTATTCATCTGACCTTCCACGTCTCCCTGATAAAATCCTACCATCCCAACACCTTCCACAGCCGAGTTCCAATGCCTCTACCTCTGGTTGAGGTTAACGGCCAAGTAGAATACAAAATTGCTCAGATCCTGGCTATATAGAAACCGCTTACAGTATTTGATCCATTGAAAGAACTACGGTCCACAGGATGACTCCTGGGAACCCGCCTCCGAGGTTCATGCCCCATGTCACGGGCATGGCCAGAGCGGAGGCTGTTGGAGAGGACTGTGTGCAAGCCTGTTGCCCACCGATTATGGGCCCTAGCATTTGAGGTGAATGAGAAATCCAGTCTGAACTGTATTAATCGGACTCAGTCATGTATATATTGTATGGGGACTCCTTACTGTATATTTGTGTCCCTGAAGAGGGAGGGGGGATTCCTCCAGCAGCCCCCTGCTGATAAGACTGATTCATTCTGCTGGGACACATCCTGTGAGGAGATGCTGGTGTTATCAACATGTGTTTATGTTAATTGAGAGAGCTGATCACATTAGCCACCAGCCCTGGCTAATAGACGAATGGTCTAGGCTGAGGAGGGGCGGAGTGTGGGGCGTTCCGTGACACCCCACGGCTTGTCTGCCTCTTCCATTCTCACAATCCTGACAGGCCTGCTCCCTTGGCCCCCAGGAGGGGTCCTTCGGGGGGTCCTGTAATGTCCTTATCCCTCCACTGGAGGCTCTGACATCTCTCCTGTAATGTCTTTATCCCTCCACTGGAGGCTCCAATATTTCTCCTGTAATGTCTTTATTTCTCCACTGGAGGCTCTGACATTTCTCCTGCAATATTCTTATCTTGCCACTGTGAGCTCTGATATCGCCACAAACTCTGTCGCAGATTGATGACGTCACAACAACATCACCCGGCTCCTCCTCTTGTCCCTACTTAAACAGTCGACACCATTTGCTTGACGTTCGTGCTAAGAACCTGATGCCAGGTAAAGATCTCCAACAGAAGACTGCCGTCATCTCTCTCTATTGGGCAGGTCAGAGCCCCAACTATCATCTCACTTCTGGGCCGGTCAAGCCCCGACTATCCTCTCTCTTTTGGGCCAGACAGAGCCCCGACTACCATCTCTCTTTTGGGCCGGATAGAGCCCCATCTTCCACCTCACTTTTTGGCCGGACAGAGCCCCTCCAACTTCCACTTGTTGGGCCGGACAGAGCCCCTTCTTGCCGTCATTTCTCTCTCTATTGGGTCGGTCAGAGCCCCGACTATCATCTCTCTTTTGGGCTGGTCAGAGCCCCGACTATCATCTCTCTTTTGGGCTGGACAGAGCCCCGACTACCATCTCTCTTTTGGGCCGGTCATAGCCCCGACTTTAATCTCACTTTTGGGCCGAATAGAGCCCCGTCTTCCACCTCACGTTTGGGCCAGACAGAGCCCCTCCAACTTCCACTTGTTGGGCCGGACAGAGCCCCTTCCTATCTAGTAGTCAGAGACTCTCCTTACCTGTTCCTTTCCACATAGGAGACCAGTACATCTCTCAAGAAGCCACTGGGTGACCCCATCTCCAGGAAGCCACTCACTGCAAGTATCTTTACGTTTCCTATAATCTTTATCCCTGTGTAGTGCTACTAAGCTTAAGTTGCCTCTAAAGCTCCCAGTCGTGGCTGTGTATTACCACTCTAAATAAAACCGATTGTATTTCCAAACTTATCTGAGTCTTCCTACCTCATAGCTGTTAAGGTTAAAGTTAACTGTTAAGAATATATTTTATATTATATTATTCATAGACTTCCAAAGCTGTGATTCACACAGTCCAACATAGTTCACTGCTTGAAGCATTACACTGCTTGCCCTTCAGACACCTACACTATTAGAAATGTACACACTGCAACTACTCTGATATCTTGGCTCTGGTGCCTGGGTCTCCCAAACTCGGGTACCTAGCAACACTGACATGTCCTTCCACCTTTTCCTTCTCCATGCTAATGTTAAGGCACTACATACTTTGCTAATGTGTGGAGTGGATGTTTGGTTTGGACATCTAAACACTCAACATGTATACACATTTGAAGCAAGATTCCAAGAATACTTACTTGCACAAACAAGAGGTTCCCAAAAACTTTCTTCCTCTTCTGGTTCGCTTTGGCCCTCACTGTGACTCGTGTCAGGGGATTTGATGTCCACAATGGCAATGTCTGTGCTGGGTAAAGGAAACAGATCCTATGGCTCCAAAGAAACACCATGGGTGAGCTGACCACGCTCACTTTCCTCTAAAAACAAACAATACACCATTCAAGCCACCCCAAGTCCCATCTGTTTCTAGCATCCATTTTGCTACATTAGTTGACCAACCTTGCACTTGGTCTGATGTCAGTGTTTGCTCCTGACTAGTGGACTCCACCATGCTGCACTCTGGATGCTTTTCTGTGAAAAATGCATAAAAAAGGGAAAGTAATGGCATTTTCCAGAGGGCAAACACTTGACAAGTGCCAACATTGAAAAAGTCCTGCAGTTGCCCCCATCCCTCTTGTCTCTAATGGTATACGGGATATATAATTACCATCCTAGCAGGTGTGACTCTGTGTGACTGGGAGCCCTGGGGCCTCTCCTCTACCCATGTCTACACCGGCAAGGCTGCATTAATGGCCACTGATGAGCCAGGCAGCAACCAGAAAGTGTTCTTTGCCTCTTAAGTTCTGCCCTAAGCCCATGGCCTTTGGCCCACCTAAAAACACTCCTGTCGGTGGCTAAATGAGTGTTTGAAGTTGGCACTTACATTTTTGGGGGGAAGATGGCCTCATCATCTTCACTGTAGGGGCTCAAGTGAGGGTAGCCTCCCTTCGTCCCTTGCAGTGGCTTTTTTTTGTGCCTCCCTGTGGAAATAAAAAAAAACAATAAATACAACAAAAAATGAATGTCCAAAAACATGACCAAATAAAAATGTTCATATATGCTTTATATTTACCTTCATTTTTGGAATCCCAAGTCATACAAAGATTTTATAAAAGCTTATAAAGAATTCTCTAGAGCTATTTGTAGAAAGAACATATACAGACAGCTAATTTACACATATACATATTGTTTAGATCCAAATATTGCTTACTTTTTTATGATCTGATCTATGTACTCCATCTGGTGCTTGTTCCTGGTGTTTTAGATCAGACCATCTTTTTCGGATTTGGTCCTTTGATCGGTCCACTGAAAATTCTCTTTGTAAAACAGCAATAACCTTCTCCAAAATGCTGTCCTTTCGGCTGTTGGGCCTTTTCGTAATTGCGCAGCTTGCAGTCATAATCGTGCTTCTCTAGGATGCACACCATCTCCACCTTCTCACCCTTGCTCATGGGGGGTTGCTTTGTGCCTCCTATGAGCTCCACCACTGCGGGCCTGGCTGCAATCCTCTGAATCTGCCATGTTGTCCCTCCCGAATGTTCTGCCATTTGTGTCGCATGCAGAAGAGAGGTGGTCACACCCCAGCGTAATGACGCACTGAGAGCGGAGTTTGATGCATGCGCAGTGTGTATAAAACCAGTGCACCCGGTTGATGGAAAGGCCGTAGGGACGATCTAGGCATGAAGGACGAACGATCGCCAATGCACAAAAGGTGGCAGGAAACGAAGGTACAGTTGGAAATTGGGCCATAGGTGGTTAGAAGCCTATACTGCTTAGATTGAGGCCTATATTGGGACCAGCTTATGGGTTAAGCCAGACATTATGGTTTGTCTTGTGTTCTGTCTTGCAGGCATTGTATCATCATGACTGATAAGTTCACTTCACCAAAATTTCTCCCCCATTTAATTGACATGTACCTCATGTACTCAAATAAAATACTGAGGAAGACATCTTTGGAGAAACTGGTAGAGTTGTGCAAACCTGTGTACCCCAGGGCAGAGACCAACTACGTCAAGCAAAAGATAGCCAACCTTTGGAATACATTTAAAAGGGAGCTGAAGGCTCTGGACTCTGAGAGATCTGGAGCAGCAACGGATGACCTATATGTCCCCAGGCTGTGGTATTACCACAGCCTGCAGTTTTTGACAGACCAGACAAAACCCAGGCCATCGCTGTCTACGCTCCCTTCGACGTCTGCTGAGGCCACAGCTCCTGAGGTCCGCACAGGCCCTGATGCACAGGATGAAGATGTGGAGGAGCCCAGCTTGACCCAGGTATAGCATTATTGAACATATTTGTATACAAAAAATACAATAACTAGACATTATTGGGAAAATATTTCTGCCTTAACAAAGTGGTATCCATATCAATAGACAGTAGGAACCAAAAATGATTTGAACAAGAATGAAAAATGCTGTGGTCAGAATGATAGTCTTTTCTATTTCTCTATTTTTCTATTTCTTCTTTTCTATTTCTATTTCTCGCAATTCCCCCCCCACGCCCTCCTGCTGCTCAGCCAGGCCACTACTGCGCTCCGTACTGACCCAGATGAGGCTGAAGCATCTGGGTGTGTGATGGCCAATAAATTAAACCACTTCCGGACCACCCACCATCATTATATGTCGGCTGTTTGAAGAGGAATATTGTTGTTATGGCAGAAGCTAGCTGCCATAACCCCAGTATCCTCGTCTTCAGTGAGCGGTCTGGTTTAAGATAAAAGTGGTCTCTGTGGTGGATTAACCGCAAAATCACTCTTATTGGCAGCGGGAGAGGGCCCCCCTCCGCCGTGCTCTGTGCCCTCCGCCGCTTACCAGTGCCCTCCGCTGCTTACTGGAGCCGTCGGCAGCGGAGGCGATCGGATCTTCCCCCTTAATGGGCATGGAGACAAGCCAGGGGAAGATGGCCCCCACCCATCTCCATAACAATGCAAGGCAAATGTCACTTCCACCCACAGCTCTTGAAGAGACTTATTTTATTATTTTTTTAAATGACAATTTTTTTATTGCATTTTAGTGTAAATATGAGATCTGAGGTCTTTTTGACCCCAGATCTCATATTTAAGATGTCCTGTCATGCTTTTTTTTCTATTACAAGGGATGTTTATATTTCTTGTAATAGGAATAAAAGTGACATTTAAAAAAAAAACCAGAGTAAAAATAAAAAATAAAAGGTAAAATAAATAAGAAAAAATAAATCTAAACCTGTCCCGTCCCAATGAGCTTGCATGCAGAAGCGAACGTATATGTGAGTAGCGCCCGCATATGAAAATGGTATTCAAACCACACATGTGAGGTATTGCCGCGATCAGTAGAGCGAGAGCAATAATTCTAGCCCTAGACCTCCTCTGTAACTCAAAACATGCAACCTGTAGAATTTTTTAAACGTCGCCTATGGAGATTTTTAAGGGTAAAAGTTTGTCGCCATTCCACGAGCGGGCTCAATTTTGAAGCGTGACATGTTGGGTATCAATTTACTCGGCGTAACATTATCTTTCACATTATAAAAAAATTGGGCTAACTTTACTGTTGTCTTATTTTTTAATTCAAAAAAGTATATTTTTTCCAAAAAAAGTGCGCTTGTAAGACTGCTGCGCAAATACGGTGTGACAGAAAGTATTGCAACGACTGCCGTTTTATTCTCCAGGGTGTTAGAAAAAAAATGTATAATGTTTGAGGGTTCTAAGCAGATGGCCAGTGAGCAAAGGAGCAGGTGTGAGGAACTCATCCTGCAGCTCCTCAACAAGGGGTTAAGGGGCGACATTTCTGAAAACACCCACATTTCAAATTTTGTGGCCCCCACCTCCACCACCTCCACAGCCAACCCACCCGTCACAGCCACCCCACTCACCACAGCAGCATGCCAGTCAGTGGCAATACCAGCCACAAGAACCCCAACAACCCCCCGCTGGTCTGGGGATTTTCCCCCCTTCCCCACTTACTAATTTCTATTATTTTGTTTTTGTGGAATAATATTTTTAGTTGTTATATTTTCTACATTTTTTATGCATGGAATGTTAAGTTCTTTGTATTTGGATGGCAGATAGCATGTCTAATTTGATCTGTTATTTTTTTTTCTGCACATTTTTTTTTTATTTTTTACTTCAAATGACATTTTGGGAGTAGGCAGTTACATTTAAAAAATACAATGTAAAATTAACAAGGGACACCAACATAGTTGTATCTTTGATCTTAAAAACTCAGGGATAATGATGTTGTGCTAACTTGCCCAAAAAAAATCAAACAACAAGCATAATAATAATATTCTTGATATCACTAGAAAACAAATGCCTTTTAAAATACATTTGGCATAACTCCATCAGTATCACCAGCAAAGCAGCTTCATTATTATCCCATTAATCGCTTGCTGACCGGCTCATGCCGATATACGTCGGCAGAAGGGCATGTACAGGCATACTAATGTACCTGTACATTGCCCTTTAAGAAGAGGCTTGCTGGCACGCCCACCCCGAGCTCCATGAGTGTGATCGGGGATACCCGTGGGGATACCCGCGATAGTCTCACGGAGAGGAAGAATGGGGAAATGCTGATGTAAACAAGCATTTCCCCATTCTGCCTAGTGACATTGACACTGATCACAGCTCCCTGTAATCAGGAGTGGTGATCAATGTCATGTCACACATAGCACATCCCCCCACAGTTAGAATCACTCCCTAGGACACACTTAACCCCTACAGCGCCCCCTAGTGGTTAACCCCTTCACTGACAGTCACATTTACACAGTAATCAATGCATTTTTAATCGCACTGATCGCTGTATAAATGTGAATGGTCCCAAAATAGCACCAAAAGTGTCCGATCTGTCCAACATAATGACGCAGTCATGATAAAAATCACTGATCGCCGCCATTACTAGTAAAAAATAATTATTAACACAAATGCCATAAAACAATCCCCTATTTTGTAGACACTATAACTTTTGCGCAAACCAATCAATAAACGCTTAATGCAATTTTTTTACCAAAAATATATAGAAGAATAAGTATCGGCCTAAATTGAGGAAAAAAAATATTTTTTTTATATATGTTTTGGGGATATTTATTATAGCAAAAAGTAAAAAAGTATGCATTTTTTTCAAAATTGTTGCTTTTTTTGTTTATAGCGCAAAAAATATAATCGCAGAGGTGATCAAATGTCAACAAAAGAAAGCCCTGTTTGTGGGGAAAAAAGGACGTCAATTTTGTTTGGGAGCCACGTCGCACGACCACGTAATTGTCAGTTAAAGCGACACAGTGCCGAATCGCAAAAAGTGCTCTGATCTTTTGCCAGCCAAATGGTCCGGGGCTTAAGTGGTTAAAGAAGAAGAGAATGTGTGCTGCATTTTGACATTTCATAATTTGTTACTTCACAAATGTTAATTCTTCGTTACAAATGCTAGCTTACAATACCAACCGCTTCCGGCTCGTTCCTTGGTTCCGATCATGCGTGTTTGTACTTTTGACTTTTGTGTGATAGATTTGTGTACTGACCATCAAAAAAACAGATATGGAGCTGTCATTTGCTGGACAACAGTCTGTCAAATGACAATCCACTTCTGATTTTCGTACCGTGTGTACGAGGCTTTAGGTTATATAAAATATCCCAAGATTTGAACATCTCACAAAGCACTGTTCAAACCATCATCTGAAAATGGAAAGAGTATGGCACAATTGCAAACCAACCAAGACATGGCCATCCACCTAAACTGACAGACCGGGCAAGGAGAGCATAATCAGAGAAGAGGATGCTTTGGTGAGGCTGGGTATCCGGTCTTTTGTAGCAGTGGAGAGATGGCACTGAAGGCAGTTTTTTGTAGACAAGAAGCAGCTCTGGAGGGTCATAAAGGAAAGAGAAATGCGCCTCTAAGTGCAGTAGTTAAATGATTTATTACAGGCACAATGGGAGTAAAAAAACTTACAAGAGAGTACGACATCATAGGCATATAATGATTAGTCCTCATGCAGAACACTGTAATCTTCGTCTGGGTGAGAGAGAGCACGTTCTGCAGCTGTCAGAGTCCCTGGTGACGTGGATTAGCGAGAAGGTGAAGATGCAATGAGCAGCCCAGGTTCTGGAACCAAGCTGGAATGCACAAGGCCAATGTAACATCAGGTAAAGATGGTGGGCAGTAACGTATTTAGGAGCATGGGCGGCTCCTTCGTCAGACCTATGCCCATGCTTGCCCGGCAAGCTTATGAGAGATGAGGGGGAGGGGGGAGGGGGGAGGAGAGAGGGGAGGGGTTGGTATCTGCTGAAAATGTTAAGTACATTCAATGTTGAACGTCAAGTACGTTTGATGCTGAATGGAGAGTGAAATGGTCAAGTACCATCAATGTTGAATGGGAAAAGGTTTGGTACATTCAATGTTGAGTGGGAATAAGCAGGTACATATGAATACCTGTCCATACATATATATAGGGGGATATATTATAACCAAAGGTAATTCGTTGGGCCATAAAGTGTATGGTGATAGAGGCAGTCAAGTACATTCGATGTAAAATGCTGAGTATATTAGATGTTGAATGGCCAATGTTAGGTACATTCGGTGTTGAATGGAAACTGTTTAGTACATTCAATGTTGAATGTCAAGTACATTTGATGCTGAATGAGGAGTGGGATTGTCACATGCATTTGATGTTGAATGGAAAATGTTTGGTACATTCGATGTTGAATGGGAAAAGTCGAGTACATTCGATGTTGAATGTCAAGTTCGTTTGATGCTGAGTGAAAAATGGAATTGTTCACAGTATTGTGAATTGTACCTTATTTGTCCAGGTGTGTGTGGCAACTGCAAGGATTGCAGTGGATGTTAATGATTGTTAATGATGTATGAGGATATCATATCTCAGTTCTAAAGTATGGTGTTTATTTCTATTTCCTCGTTTATACCTCCTGGAGAGAGTACGTCCTGGGCATGTATCCAGTATGTTTCCCTTTGACAGAGATGTTGAAATCTCTCTGCCTTGGGAAAACTGGCGGGGGTGGGTTCAATGACCCATACTTTGAGGCCCGCTGTGGATTTTTGATGGTATTCTGCGAAGTGTCGGGGAATGCTATGCTCATCTTTGCCGGCTTCAATGAACCTGCGGTGTTTCCAAAAATGCTTGCATTAGGGGCATATCGTTTGGCCTACATAATGCAGGTCACAGGGACAAGCAGTAGACTACATATTTGGTGGAGCATGTGTAGAATTATTTTATTTTGTATACTTTCCCTTTTACTATGAATTCTTTTTGTCCATGGTGGACAAAACTGCATGTGAGGCATAGAGATATTCGGCACTGGTACATCCCGATGATGGAAAATAATTTGAGCGATGGGGATATATGTTTAGTGGTTTTTAGTTTACTCTGTGCTATTTTCCCTTTTATGTTGGGGGCTTTTCTGTAGGAGAATTTTGGTTTTGCTGGCATGCTATCTTTCAGGTGAGGATCTTGCAGTAGTATAGGCCAGTGCTTGCTTACTATGTGTTCCATGTTTCTGTGTTTGTTGTGGAACTGGGTGGTGAAGCGGATTACGTTTGATGCATTTTCATTTCTGTCAGCTGGGGTGTCTGGGTTTATATATGTGGTATACACTTTTTGGATGAGTGGGTTGGGTACCCTTTTTCTAGGAATTTTTCTTTGAGGGTTTCACTCTGAATCTGGTAGTCGGATTGTTTTGTGCAGTTGTGTCTGAGATAGCAATATTATTGAGCCAGCAATGATGGTGGCAGCTGTTGTAGTGTAAGAAGGAATTTCCTGCGGTTGGTTTGCTGTAATTCTTGGCATAGATGTGACCATTTACGTGGTATAGGTCTAGGTCCAGGAATGTTAGGTATGTGTTGTCTTGTACTGAGGTGAAGGCTAAGCTCAGATTGTTGTTATTGCAGTGGGAGACAAACTTCTTTATGTTGTTAGTGTCCCCATCCCAGATGATGATCACGTCATCAATGTAACGACTGTAAAAGATGATATTGGACATGAAGGGATTATTGGTCCATATGTATTGTGACTACCAGTGACCCATAGCTAGGTTCGCTTAGGAGGGAGCAAAGTTTGTTCCCATGGCTGGGCCATGGGTTTGGAAATATTAGTGGTCTTTGAACTGAAAGTGGTTATGTGTTAGACAGAATAGTGTTGCGTCCAGGATGAACTGTGTTTGGTTTGGGTGAATGCATGTGTCTTCTATCAGGAAATTTTGTATAGCCTGCAAACTGACGTCAATGGGTATAGAGATGTACAATGATTGGACGTCTAGCGAGAGCCAGGAGTAAGTAGGTTGGCATTGATATGGGCCTAGTAACTCAAGCAGGTGTATTCCGCCTTTCAAATATACATTTTTTTATTAATTTTCATAGAAAAGGGGCAGATCCCCAGACAAAGTAAAAAATTAGAAAAGCGAGGTCGCAGCCTCCTCACAGATCATCATATCAAAACAAAGTATGTTTATAAAAGTAAAGCTCTTGTCCACTTATTTCTGTTATATGTTATTATCCCTGACAAGTACATTTTCTTAGTGTTACAACATCTCAGTGCATCAAAATCTTAGTACATTCACCATAGATATTAGTTGGTGTCTCATTTAAACGTTTACTGTTTATGAGCTGTTGCGACTGCACCAGTTAGGAGGGAGCTACCAGAAAGTGAATCAAAGAGAAGAAGGAGCAAGTATAAGAAAGAAGAGAGGAAGAGAGTAGGTAGAGGGTGAAAGGGAAGGGGCAGGGAGGGGGGGGGGAATGGTGAGGTGTCGGCGGTTGCTTTGAGTAAGCCGGGTTTCTTTTAACCAAAAAGTTAAAAGTTGTTATTAAGTGGGATTCCCCATAAGGGTTTTACCTTCGTCTGAATATTTAAACATATTCCAGAGCGTCCAAATTTTTTTATAGACTTCCTGTCTATCTTGAGCTGTCAGTATAATGTCTTCTAAGTTGTTTACGTCTTCCACTTTCCGTAGCCACATTGATACGGTTGGTGGGGAGGTTTGTTTCCATAGCAAAGGGATGCAGGACTTGGCTGCGTTTATTAGGTGACGTAGTACGGATTTTTTATACTTTTTGAGCGGTACGGACGACACCTGAAGCAAGAAAAATGCCGGGTCGTTTGGAATTTGAAAATCTGTAAATTTTTGAGAAATAGAACGAACCGCAGTCCAGAAATGTGTCAGTCTAGGACAGGACCAAAACACGTGTAGCATCGTTCCCTCTTCCGTCTGGCATCGCCAGCAATATTTGGATGTATCAGGAAATATAGTATGTAGACGACTGGGTGTTAAGTACCACCTCGTCAGGATCTTATAGTTCATTTCTTGTAATTTAGTGCATATTGATGATTTAAGGGAGAGAGCTATCATGTTTTGCTTCTGGACTGGAGTGAAAGAGCGCTGAAGGTCTGTTTCCCATTTCATAATACATGGCAGGTTGGGTTGTTGTGGGGGTGTGTTTAGTAGAGTGTACATTTTGGATAAGACCTGTGGTAATGGTTCTGTGTCTCAACATATCTCCTCAAATGTAGTCACAGGTCTGTTGTATAATTGAGGGTTTTGGATTGTCTGGAGGAAATGATGAATTTGTATTGCACTCCAAAATGTAAGTTTGAATGGGCCAGTCGGGTCCAATAGCTCTGGAATAGAGGGCCATCTATTGTTTTGGATAAATTGTAAGGCTTTGACACAGCCGGAGTTCTTTAGTGTCTGAAATCGTTCAGATGAAATTCCAGGTTGAAACTTGGGGTGTCCTAAGATCGGAGTTAAGGGGGATTCTCTGGTCGTTAGTGATGTCTGTAGTGTGGCGTGAAGGCATTGTTTTATAGTGTTTCCTATGAGAGGGTGTGATTTCAATTCTATAGGGAGGGAGGCACAACACCACAGTGCAGTCTGTAGAGGTATTTTTGTTTGATGTTGCTCTATTTGTGCCCATAATTTAACTGCTTTGTGTCGGTGCCAGTCCACCACTCTACCTACATGGACTGCCTGGTAATATTTCCTGATATCCGGAAGTGCAACCCCTCCATAGTGTTTTGGTGTACATAACTGCGATCTGGGGATACGGGGTTTTTTATTTGCCCATACGAATTGGGTGAAGAGAGATTGTACTTGTTTAAAGTATGAGGTAGGGATGTTGATTGGTAGGGCTTGGAATAGATATAAAAATTTTGGCAATATGCTCATTTTAATTAGATTACACCGCCCAAACCATGAATGTAATCCCGTATCCCACTCACTTAGTAGGATTCTAGTCCTATTCAGAAGAGGTGGGAAGTTGCTGTCAAAACAGTAGGGCTGGATCCGGTGTTATTTTCGTGCCTAAATATGTTAAGGTAGAGTCCGTCCACCTGAAGCAGAAACTGGTTTGCAGGTTACGGAGATTATTAGGTGTTAACGAGAGTCCCATCGCCTCTGACTTGGAGAAATTTATTTTTAAATTAGATAATTTTCCATATCTCTCAAATTCCTTAAGAAGGTTAGGCAGGGATATCGTTGGGTTTGTTATTGAGAAAAGCAGGTCATCTGCATATGCTGATATTTTGTGTTGCATGGGACCAATAGGTATGCCTTGGATGTCAGGATTTAGTCGAATCGTGGATAAAAAGGGTTCGAGAGAAAGGGCGAACAATAGAGGGGATAGGGGACATCCCTGTCTTGTTCCATTTGTTATAGGGAAGGGATCAGATAATACCCCATTCGCTTTCACTCGTGCTGTGGGGTTGGAGTATATACTGGCTATTCGACTGAGCATCACCCCCCTAGGCCTATGTGCCTGAGTACGGTGACCATAAATGGCCAACTGACTCGGTCAAACGCCTTTTCGGCGTCTGTATTGAGGAATACACAGGGTATTTTCCCAGATCTAGTAAAATGTAGAAGATTTAGCACTTTTGTGGTGCTATCTCTGGCCTCCCTAGACAGTATGAAGCCAACCTGGTCTAGGGGGATTAGTTGTGTGAGGTGCTGCGCTAGCCGAACAGCCAGAATTTTGGTAAACAGTTTGAGATCAAGAAATGAAAGTGAAATGGGTCGGTAGCTACCACATGCCGTTTGGTCCTTCCCTTCTTTGTGTATTACTGAGATATGAGCGTTCAGGGTTTCTCTAGCAAAAGTTTTTCCCGTTCCCATCTTGTTAAACAGTGTGACCATATGAGGTCCCAAAACTGGGAAGAGATTTTTATAATATTGTAATGTATATCCGTCCGGGCCTGGGGCTTTACCTGGTTTCATTGACCCTATAGCTTTCTGAACTTCTATTAACGTTATGGGCGATTCTAGTTCTTCTCTAATTTCTTGGGGAAGGGATGGCATTTGGGATGAACGTATGTAGTTCTCTAGCTCAGAATTAGGGGGGTTTGTTTGTGGCAAATTGTACAAGTTAGAATAGAATTGCTTAAATATTTCAGTTATTTGCTTAGGTAGTGTCACTTTTTTACCTTGTGGTTAGGGATGAGCTTCGTGTTCGAGTCGAACCCATGTTCGACTCGAACATCGGCTGTTCGATCGTTCGCCGAATTGCGAACGTTATGGGCCGTTCGCGCTAAATTCGTGTGGCGCGTCACGGCCCATAATTCACTGCGGCATTGCAGTGCATTGCTGGCTGATGATTGGCCAAGCATGCACTATGACCCGCATGCTTGGCCAATCACAGCGCCGTCAGTAGAGAGAGCTGTAATTGGCCAAAGCCAGGGTGGCTTTGGCCAATTATGGCTCAGGGGATTTAGTACACACCCCACACTATATAAGGCCGCCTGCACGGCGGCCCTGTGTAGTGTGTGTTCCGGTGTGCTGAGAGATAGAGAGAGAGAGAGACAGTGTCATTTGATTTGAGTTAGATAGATTAGGCAGAACAGTCAGTCAGTTAGCTGCACTTACAGTGTATTGTGTATATATATGCATCCCAGGTGTTGCATATATATATATATACACTGTATTCAGTTTAGCTAGATCCGTTCCTGTTATCTTCTATCTAGACTATTTACATTTAATGCAGTGCGTCCTGCTCACAGTGTTCAGCTAGATCCGTTCCTGCTATTTACATTTAGTGCAGTGCGTCCTGCTCACAGTGTTCAGCTAGATCCGTTCCTGTTATCTTCTAGACTATTTACATTTAGTGCAGTGTGTCCTGCTCACAGTGTTCAGCTAGATCCGTTCCTGCAATTTACATTTAGTGCAGTGCATCCTGCTCACAGTGTTCAGCTAGATCCGTTCCTGCTATTTACATTTAGTGCAGTGCGTCCTGCTCATAGTGTTCAGCTAGATCCGTTCCTGCTATTTACATTTAGTGCAGTGCGTCCTGCTCACAGTGTTCAGCTAGATCCGTTCCTGCTATTTACATTTAGTGCAGTGCGTCCTGCTCACAGTGTTCAGCTAGATCCGTTCCTGTTATCTTCTAGACTATTTACATTTAGTGCAGTGCGTCCTGCTCACAGTGTTCAGCTAGATCCGTTCCTGCAATTTACATTTAGTGCAGTGCGTCCTGCTCACAGTGTTCAGCTAGATCCGTTCCTGCTATTTACATTTAGTGCAGTGCGTCCTGCTCACAGTGTTCAGCTAGATCCGTTCCTGCTATTTACATTTAGTGCAGTGCGTCCTGCTCACAGTGTTCAGCTAGATCCGTTCCTGCTATTTACATTTAGTGCAGTGCGTCCTGCTCACAGTGTTCAGCTAGATCCGTTCCTGCTATTTACATTTAGTGCAGTGCGTCCTGCGCACAGTGTTCAGCTAGAGCCGTTCCTGCTATTTACATTTAGTGCAGTGCGTCCTGCTCACAGTGTTCAGCTAGATCCGTTCCTGTTATCTTCTAGACTATTTACATTTAGTGCAGTGCGTCCTGCTCACAGTGTTCAGCTAGATCCGTTCCTGCTATTTACATTTAGTGCAGTGCGTCCTGCTCACAGTGTTCAGCTAGATCCGTTCCTGTTATCTTCTAGACTATTTACATTTAGTGCAGTGCGTCCTGCTCACAGTGTTCAGCTAGATCCGTTCCTGTTATCTTCTAGACTATTTACATTTAGTGCAGTGCGTCCTGCTCACAGTGTTCAGCTAGATCCGTTCCTGCTATTTACATTTAGTGCAGTGCGTCCTGCTCACAGTGTTCAGTTAGATCCGTTCCTGTTAAATTCCTACTGACCGGCAGGCTTGTCTGGTTACAGTATATAAAGCTACCTGAAGAAAATTACAGGTGTTCTATTTGATCCTATTAGTACCACGGTCAGGCAGCTAGACTATTTACATTTAGTACAGTGCGTCCTGCTCACAGTGTTCAGCTAGATCCGTTCCTGTTATCTTCCTACTGACAGGCAGGCTTGTCTGGTTACAGTATATAAAGCTACCTGAAGAAAATTACAGGTGTTCTATTTGATCCTATTAGTACCACGGTCAGGCAGCTAGACTATTTACATTTAGTACAGTGCGTCCTGCTCACAGTGTACAGCTAGATCCGTTCCTGTTATCTTCCTACTGACAGGCAGGCTTGTCTGGTTACAGTATATAAAGCTACCTGAAGAAAATTACAGGTGTTCTATTTGATCCTATTAGTACCACGGTCAGGCAGCTAGACTATTTACATTTAGTACAGTGCGTCCTGCTCAGAGTGTTCAGCTAGATCCGTTCCTGTTATCTTCCTACTGACAGGCAGGCTTGTCTGGTTACAGTATATAAAGCTACTTGAAGAAAATTACAGGTGTTCTATCCCAGCTTAGTGCAGCTACAGGCCATTAGTATGTCTGGAAGGCCAAGAAGGAGAGGCAGACAGTCACAAGCCAATAAGAGAGGGCAAGCAGGCTCTGTGTCTAGTGCTGGTCGTGGAGACGGTGCATCCTCATCAGCACGTGGCCATGGGACACGCTTGGCCTTTTTTTCGGCAGCTGGCCATGTTGAGCCGCAACATGCGGAAGACTTGGTCGAGTGGATGACCAAGCCGTCCTCATCCTCCTCATCCTCTCTCACCCATGCCCAGGGTGCTTTGTCTGGCAAAGCAGCGGCCTCTTCCCTCAGCTCAATGTCATCAGTGACTCCTTCCCTAGCTCCACCATGTCCTCATGAGGATTCCCTCGAACTGTTTGACCACAGTGTTGGGTACATGCTCCAGGAGGATGCCCAGCGTTTGGAAGGCTCTGATGACGATACTGAGCTCGATGAAGGCAGTAACATGAGCGCGGACAGAGGGGGTGCCCAAGAAGGACAGCAATCTGGCAGTCATGCTCCCCCTGCTGCAGCATACTGCCAGGTTTGCTCCAGTGATGAGGAGGGAGGGGATGATGAGGTCACTGACTCAACGTGGGTGCCTGATAGGAGAGAGGAGGAGGAGGAGGAGGAGGAGGAGGAGGCGGCAGCACATCACCAACGAGGCAGGATGCCCTCCAGGGGCCAGCCTAAGGGCAGCACATTGACTGCATCACACCCCAAAGCTCCACATGTGCAGGGCGCTGCAGTCTCTGCGCGTTATTCAAAAAGTTCTTTGGTGTGGGCCTTTTTTGAGACGAGTGCATCAGATCGCACCGCTGCTATTTGCAACATATGTCTCAAGCGTATCTCGCGTGGCCAAAATATCTCCCGCTTGGGTACCACATGCTTGACCAGACATATGTTGACCTGCCATGCAGTTCGTTGGCAAGCGTATCTAAAAGACCCACACCAAAGAACAAAGAGGATCTCTCCTTGCTCCTCATCAGCTGGGATTTCCAACCCCACTAGACCTTCAGTCCTCTCTGAGACCTGCAGTGAGAGGAATGAAGGTGTAGAATTAGGTGTGTCACAGCCAAGTACTTGTGGGCAATCTGCTTTTGGTACACCGACGTCAGATTGTACCAGGCAAATTTCCCTGCCCCAGCTGCTGCACCGCCGAAAGAAGTTTGCTCCCAGCCATCCACATGCCCAGCGGTTGAATGCTAGCTTGGCAAAATTGCTAGCACTTCAACTGCTGCCTTTTCAGTTGGTAGACTCTGCCCCCTTCCGTGAGTTTGTGGAATGTGCGGTTCCTCAGTGGCAGGTACCCAAACGCCACTTTTTCTCATGGAAGGCGATTCCGGCTCTCTACCGGCATGTGGAAGGCAATGTCCATGCCTCGCTGGACAGGGCGGTCAGCGGTAAGGTGCATATTACCGCTGACTCATGGTCCAGCAGGCATGGACAGGGACGTTACCTAAGTTTCACGGCGCATTGGGTGACTCTGCTGGCAGCTGGGAAGGATGCAGGACAAGGTGCAGTAGTGTTGGAGGTTGTTCCGCCACCACGCCTCCAAAATGCTGATTGTGACACACCTCTCTCCTCCACCCCCTCCTCTTCTTCTTCCTCCATGGCCTCTTCCTCGGAACCAGCGGTGCTCCGTAGGCGTTCAAGGGGCTACGCAAGTACGCAGGCCAAAAGATGCCATGCGGTGCTTGAGCTGGTGTGCTTGGGGGACAGGAGCCACACTGGGGCAGAGGTTCTGTCAGCTCTGCAGGGGCAGGTTCAGAGGTGGTTGACGCCACGCCAACTTAAGGCAGGAATGGTGGTTTGCGACAATGGCACCAACCTCCTCTCTGCCCTCCGACAGGGACAAATGACCCATGTGCCCTGTTTGGCTCACGTCCTTAACTTGGTGGTGCAGCGGTTCTTGGGCAGGTACCCGGGCTTACAGGATGTCCTGAGGCAGGCCAGGAAAGTCTGTGTGCATTTCCGCCGGTCATATAATGCCAGTGCTCGGCTGACGGACCTCCAAAAGGAGTTTAACCTGCCCAAGAACCGCCTAATCTGTGACATGCCCACCAGGTGGAACTCAACGTTGGCCATGCTGCAGCGGCTGCACACGCAGCAGAGGGCCATCAATGAGTACCTGTGCGACTATGGCACCAGGACAGGGTCAGGGGAGCTTGGTTTTTTTTCCCCACGCCAGTGGGCCATGATCAGGGATGCATGCACTGTCCTGTCACCATTCGAGGAGGCCACGAGGATGGTGAGCAGTGACAGTGCATGCATCAGTGACACTGTCCCCCTTGTCCACCTGTTGGAGCACACGCTGCGTGGAATAATGGACAGGGCACTTGAGGCAGAACAGAGGCAGGAAGAGGAGGACTTCCTTAGCTCTCAAGGCCCCCTTTATCCAGACAGTGTTCCTGCGTGCCCGCCGATCACACAGGAAGAGGACGAGGAGGAAGAGGAGGAGGAGGAAGATTGTGTCAGTATGGAGGTGGAGCCTTTCACTCAGCATCAGCAGCAGTCTTTAAGGGATCAGTCCCAAGAAACACATGGACTTGTACGTGGCTGGGAGGAGGTGGCTGCGGACCATGTCGTTCTTAGTGACCCAGAGGACTCCGGACCGAATGCCTCAGCAAACCTACGCTGCATGGCCTCCCTGATCCTGCAAAGCCTGCGTAAGGATCCTCGTATTCGTGGTATCAAGGAGAAGGACCAATACTGGCTGGCAACCCTCCTTGATCCACGTTACAAGGGTAAGGTTGCGGACCTTATCTTGCCATCGCAGAGGGAGCAGAGGATGAAACATCTTCGGGAGGCCTTGCAGAAAGGTCTGTGCAACGCGTTCCCAGAGACTGGGAGGTTACAAACTCCTGTTTCTGGACAACGTGTTGCTGAGGCTTCGGTCAGTCAAAGAAGGAGCGGTGGAGAAGGTGGCCGTCTGACCGATGCGTTCAGACAATTTTTTGGTCCGCAGCCCCAAGGTATGATCGGTTCCAGCAACCATCGCCAGCGTCTGTTTTACATGGTGCAGGAATACCTAGGGGCAAGATCAGACTTGGACACCTTTCCCACCGAAAATCCTCTGGGTTACTGGGTCTTGAGGATGGATCACTGGCCAGAGCTTGCACAGTATGCAATTGAGCTACTGGCCTGTCCTGCATCCAGCGTTCTTTCGGAACGCACATTCAGTGCTGCTGGAGGCGTGGTAACCGATCACAGGGTGCGTCTGTCCACCGACTCGGTCGATCGGCTGACCTTCATAAAAATGAATGAGTCTTGGATCACCACCAGCTACCAAGCACCTGATGCTGATGTAACCGAATAATTTTTTTTGAAATCTCAGATCCCTTCAAAGACTGCCTATGCTGATGCTGAGTGACTATCCCTGAGTAATTATCCTCTTCCTCCTCAATCATCACGCTGATAGCTTGTAAGAACATTTTTGGTTCTGGGCGCCACCACCAGTGCCTAAGGCACAATTTTTCAGCCCCTGTTTAACAGGGGCGTGTAATTACAATTTTTGATGTAATACTTTGCAGCAGGGCTCGTTCCTGCATTCCAACTAGAGTGTCTGTGAGGGGTTGCAGTGTTGTGGCACCAGCACCAGTGCCTAGGGCCCAATTTTTCTGCCCCTGTCTAACAGGGGCATGTAATTACAATTTTTGATGCAATACTTTGCAGCAGGGCTCGTTCCTGCGTTCCAACTAGAGTGTCTGTGAGGGGTTGCAGTGTTGTGGCACCAGCACCAGTGCCTAAGGCCCAATTTTTCTGCCCCTGTCTAACAGGGGCGTGTAATTACAATTTTTGATGCAATACTTTGCAGCAGGGCTCGTTCCTGCGTTCCAACTAGAGTGTCTGTGAGGGGTTGCAGTGTTGTGGCACCAGCACCAGTGCCTAAGGCCCAATTTTTCTGCCCCTGTCTAACAGGGGCGTGTAATTACAATTTTTGAAGCAATAATTTGCAGCAGGGCTCGTTCCTGCGTTCCAACTAGAGTGTCTGTGAGGGGTTGCAGTGTTGTGGCACCAGCACCAGTGCCTAAGGCCTAATTTTTCAGCTCCTGTTCAACAGGGGCATGTAATTACAATTCTTGATCTAATATTTCACAGCAGGGCCCTGTGAGGGCTTACAGTGTTGTGGCCACAGCAACACCTAAGGCCCAAATTTCTGCTGAGTATATAGGGCAGGACCCTACTTTCAAACATCTAACTTACAAACGACTCCTACTTGCAAACGGAAGGAGACAACAGGAAGTGAGATGAAATCTACCCCTAGGAAGGGAAATTCTCTCCTGTAAGAGTTAATATGTAAAAACAATTTCTCCTTTCCACTGATGCTTTCCAATCCTTGTTCCACAAAAAAACCCAAATTTTCAAAAAACATTTTTCATTGGGACAAAAAAGTGAGGTGAAATCTTCTGAAGAGGAGGAAAGACAGCAAAACAAATGTCACAGGGGTGATAACCCTTCCCTATGTTTTCCAAAAAGCTTAGAAAAGATTTTTTGGCTGGAGCTAAACACGTTAAAAATGTTCAAAATTACAAACAGATTCTACTTAACAACAAACCTACAGTCCCTGTCTTGTTTGCACCGCCTGTATACTGCTGTTCAGAGTATATAGGGCCTGGTGGCCCCACACCTTTCCTTATTTTAATTTGGGTGCGGGGTTCCCCTTAATATCCATACAAGACCCAAAGGGCCTGGTAATGGACTGGGGGGTACCCATGCCGTTTGTCTCACTGATTTTCATCCATATTGCCATGACCCGACATGACATTAAACCCGCAAGCAGTTTTAAATGAGATTTTTTCCTTTAAAAATGACATTTGGTGCAGGGACTGTTCTAAACATGGGAAACACGCGTCACTTTACAGGCATACTATAGACACCCCCCAGGTACGATATTTAAAGGAATATTTCACTTTTTTTTTTTTTACTTTAAGCATCATTAAAATCACTGCTCCCGAAAAAACGGCCGTTTTTAAAAGTTTTTTTTGCATTGATACATGTCCCCTGGGGTAGGACCCGGGTCCCCAAACCCTTTTTAGGACAATACCATGCAAATTAGCCTTTAAAATGAGCACTTTTGATTTCGAACGTTCGAGTCCCATAGACGTCAATGGGGTTCTAACGTTCGTGCGAACTTTCGGTCCGTTCGCGGGTTCTGGTGCGAACCGAACCGGGGGGTGTTCGGCTCATCCCTACTTGTGGTGTAGAGATATGTGGAATATAGGTTCTTGATTTATGATTCCTAACTAATCTGGCCAGTAATCTTCCACATTTATCTCCATATTCATATGTCTGTTTGCGACAGAGCTGTATGGCTGCTTTTGCTCTGTATTGTAAAATGTCAGTAATCTGTCTTCTGAGAGTGGATAATTCTATCTCAGATGACTGTGAAGGGGCATGTTTGTGCCTGGCTTCAGAGTTGGCTAGTTCCTGCAAGAGTTGTGATAGCTGTTTATTTCTCTCTCTCTTTATACGGGCACCGTGAGAAATGAGGATCCCCCTTATAACTGTTTTATGAGCCTCCCACAATATTCCCGGGTCACATTCTGGTTGGTTATTTTCTTGAAAATATAGTTTCAGGGCTTTTGTCACTGCTGTCAGAACTTCAGGATTCTGTAGAAGGCTTTCATTGAGCCGCCAGAATCTCTGTCTGGGGGAGAGATTATCGGACAGGCGGTAGCACAGAAATATCGGTGCATGGTCGGACCATGTCCTTTTACCAATTGATGTCTGTTCCACCGCGTGTAGTTGTGTATGGGGTATTAGGAAGTAATCAATTCTGGTGTAGACCTGATGTATATGTGAGTAGAATGTAAAATCTTTTTCTCCTGAATGTTGTAAGCGCCAAACGTCTATTAGTTGAGATTTATGTAGATTTTTAGCTATTCGTTTAAGTTGGGATGAGGGGACTGATGATTTTCCCGTTGAGGTATCTACCGAAGGAATTAATGGGGTATTGAAGTCTCCTCCCAGGATTAATTCTCCCTCTGTAAAGTCATGTAGTTTCTCTAGGATCTCTCTCAGGAACGTAGCTTGTAATTCATTAGGGGCATAGATGGTTGCTAATGTTACTTTGACTGTGCCAATCAGACCTTTAAGGAAAATATATCTCCCAGTGGAGTCTATTTCAGAGCTTTGATGTTGCCAGGGAATCTTCCCAGAAATTAGGATGGACACCCCTTTAGATTTAGATTCCGGATTCATAGAATGGTAGGCTATCGGAAAGTGTCTGTTTTGTAAGTATGGTAACTTATTGGTTTTGAAGTGTGTCTCTTGGATGAAGGCTATGTCTACATTATGTCGCTTTAAGTCGTGTATTAGCATGTGTCTTTTCTCAGGTATGTTTAGTCCTTTCGTATTCAGGGACATCACCTTGATATTGTTAGCCGCCATAGTAAAATAGAACTATGTGGGGGGGGGAAGGGAGGGGGGAGGACAAGGGTAAGTCAAAGAAGGGGGTAGAGAAGAGGAAAGTGGTTAAATAGAAAACTTAGAATAGAGATAGAACGGATAGTTTGAGATTAAGAGTAAGATACAGGCACAACCTAATGTCCTGCCTGTAATGTTTCCCCTAGAAGTACGGGGAGTGTTCAATAGCATATAATCCCAGAGGAACACCTATCGGCCTCCCAGGGGTATATGCTGGCCTATTCGGGAGAGCGGTAGGACACGGCACAGAGAGAGAGTCTCCCACCCGCCTCCCCACCCAAGCTTATCTAAGATAAACAACTATCAGAGAAATACTATGCAACGTTATAAAACCTGCAATCGGGTCAGCCCAAAAAGAAAAAACCTTTATAACAAATCTGTCAATATTACAATCCTCATCCATCAGTGTTTCGATCAGGAGAGGGGGACTCCCCCTCAGGGAGAGTAATTCCCCTTCAAGTGAGCCATCCCCTCCAACCACAATGGTTTATGACTTCGCGCCATCTGATCTGAGGGAAGCTTAACATTAGATATCAAACAAAACAAACCAAACTTATATTCCAACCTTTGCATCAAACCTGCTATAAGAAGGTGGTTCACCTTTCATATGCAATGTCATTACTGCTGGGTAGCCGCCTCTTGTCTCTACTAAGTTAGAGTTGGAACGGTCATCCCTTAAGCCACTAAAGATAGGCTTTGCAGTTTCTGACTATCTTTCAAACCCCCATCTTAAGGCCTCTGACATCTCTGGTTGCATAGGGGGATTTATTTGGTATGACCATCACTTCTATAATCTTGTCATCGGGGTGGGTGTTTCAATTCAGTGACCAGACCTCCCAAGGTGATGTAGGATCAGTTCCGTCAAATAAATACCCATAGCTGAGTCTATCTTCTCATATATTCCATATCTATAAGCAGTATCACCAGGTCGTAAGAGCTTCTGTGTAAGTTCAGTAGCAGATCCTGTAAGAGTACCTGGCTCCTCTGTATATGTGGTTAATGCATAGCGTCCAATGATATATATAGACAGCTCAGTTCTGGTAAGTCTCTGTATGAGATGCTCAGATACACAACTTCCAGTATGGTTGGAAGGGGGTCTGAGTTATGGGGGTTGAGTCATGTGTAGGCCCGATTCCCGGAAAACATATAAACTGGCGCCACCAAAAAAAAAACATCCTACTAAGAACAGTAGTTGGCTATCGGTCAGATACGAACAGTAAAAGAAAACGGTTTAAACCTCACCCAGACACTGGAGTGTAAAGATGAAAATCGAAACTTCTGTCTGTAGTTATAGTTGTTTCACGACTCACGTATGTCCTCTTGAGACACGGCTCTGGGTCTGCGGCGGTTCCGCTGCTGTCTCGGCGGTAGATTGTCGTTGACTCTCGAAGAAGACGGATGAGGACCAAGAGGACCAATTGGGGACCTCAATGGGCTCTGCGTCAAGGAAAGTAAATAGTGCTGGCAGGGCATCTGGCTTTCTAAGGGTGAAGCTTCGTTGGTTTCTCCTGAATGTTGCGGAAAGGGGATATCCCCAACGGTATGTGGCTCCCTTCCTTTTTGCCAGGTCTAATAGCGGCTTTAGAATTGCCCGCCGCTGCAGGGTTGCACGTGAAAGATCCGGTAGAATTTTCACCGTGGCGCCATCTAATTCTGGGTCTTCTGCTTCCCAGGCTTTCCGTAAAATCATTTCTTTGTGTACATAATGGTGTACTCTGCACACAACGTCCCTTGGTCTCTGAGGGTCGGTTGGTTTAGGGCCCAGTGCTCGATGTATCCTGTCTAATTCAATGCGTTCTGGTAATTCAATACCTGGTAAACTGCGAAAGATTGCAACAGCCGTGTCTGCTAGATCTTCAGGACCCGTGGCTTCTGGGAGTCCTCTGAGACGCAGGTTATTCCTGCGACTCCGGTCCACCATTTCCTCCAATCGCAAGCATTGATCTTGTTTAGCCTCTGTGTTGGAGTCCTGCTGCTCCTCCATCTCTGACATTCGACGTTCCAGTGTCATAAGGGAGCTCTCACCCGCTTCCACTCTGCTGGTTAGTGCGCTGATGTCTGCTTTGACTGCTTTTATTTCCTTGCGGTGTGTGGCTTCCACCGTCGCTATCAGGGCCGCAATGTCCGCCTTGGTAGGCAGCGCCTGCAGTATGGCGCGGAGCTCCGCATCTATTCCGGTGGTCTATGAAGGGGGGGGCTGTAGAACTCCATCCAAGTCAGATCGGAGGTCTGAGGGGAAGCCCGCATAGGTATCCGGTATAGGTATGTCTCTGTTCAGAGATGGGGAGCCGCTCGCTGCCTGTCTCACTGAGTGCTCACCACAAGGCGTCGCGGCCATCTTGAGCTCCGGGGAGCCGAGAAGGGAGAGCTGAAATCTCCGCCTGAGATAGTTCGATGTGGGTGGTTGAGGGGTTGATCTGCTCGGTTTGTTGCTCTTCTTCGCCGACTTCCGTCTGGTGGATTGCATAGTGTGCGGATCAAGCTGGAATAGCCAGGGTAAGGGAGAGATGGCCGGGAGCTCAGCAAACACACGTCTCTATCCAGCCATGTCCAGGCCACGCCCCCCGTATTCCGCCTTTCATGTAGAATTGTAAGTTAGATAAGAGTGGTTGCAGGAAGTAGTCCGCGTACTTGTGATACTGCTCATGGAGGCTACTACCCAGGTGGATTGGTAGTACTTATATGGACTTTGGGTAAATGATAAAAATAAGGTGTGTGGTGGTATTTTTTTGACCAAGAATGATGCTTCACTTTTGGTAATAATATGGTCTGTGAGTGTTTGGTTCAATAGGACTGTGGCTTCCATAATGAAATAGGGCAATTGGTTGTTTGTTTGTTTCATATATGTGTGTGAGTCTCCCAGCAGTCTTATGGCCTCCTGGATGTACTCACTTTTGTCTTGGAGCACAATGCTACCACCTTTATCAGAGGATTTGATGATGATTTCTTCATGGGTTTGGAGTTTAGAGCTAGTCATTTGGGATGTGTGAGATTGTGTCTGGAATGGTGATGTGGATCATTTTGGCACAACCTCACACACCCCGAAAGATTCCTTCATGTCCAATATCATCTTTTACGGTCGTTACATTGACGACATGATCATCATCTGGGATGGGGACACCAACGACATAAAGAAGTTCATCTTTCACTGCAATAACAACAATATGAACTTAGCCTTCACCTCAGTACAAGACAACACACACCTAGCATTCCTGGACCTAGACCTTTACCATGAAAATTACCACATCTATGCCAAGAATTACAGCAATCCAACTGCAGGAAATTCCTCTCACGTTACAACAGCTGTCACCATCCTCGCTAGCTTAATAATATTCCTATGAGACAATTTTGCCATCTCAGACACAACTGCATAAAACAATCCAACTACTTATTTGTATTTTTAAATGAAGTATTTCTTGGGCCTGTTTTCCTGTTAGTTCTTCTGTTTCTTCTACTCTCCTAAGCAGGTGTCCCATATCCAACCTTACATTTGTGATCACCGTTTTGATTGAGTTTTTTAATTTAGCAAACATTTCCAACATTTCCATTTTTGTTGGAATTTGATCCAGTGTGCTTACATCAGGCTCTCCTTCCAAATCCACATCTTCTCTGGATTTATCTGCTTGCTCCCCTTTTTTGTTTTAGGGGCTCTTTCTTCTTCTTTTTAGTCCCTTGTTGTCTTTTCTCCATTCCAGGACTTTTTAGGCTCACGTCTTTTAGATATTTCTGGCTCGTGCTCGTGTTAAGACTCTCTTTTGGGGTCTTAGGGTCAGTCACTTTTTAAGACCGTCCTCTCATATTCACTTTTAAAACTTTCTTCCTCCCCAGGATAAACTCCTCCTTTTGGGTCAGATCACCTTAAAATCCTTAAACGAGGTCAGGAGTCAGGAGGATGATTTCTTTTTGTCTCGGAAAGCCTTCTTTTTTTTCTTCTTTTTTTTTCTTTCCCTTCCTCTTTCAACCGTTTCCTTCCTTCCTTTTCCCCTAAGATGATGTGGGAAGGTTCCTGCCTACACCACTAAAAGATATTTAGACAGTCTATGGATTCTTGAGGGAATATATGCTCACACTCAAAATTTTTAAGGAGGGATGTACGCTTGAGTGAAGCCCCAGTCTGTCTTCTCACCACTTTTCCACTCTCCAAGAATTTCTCCTGTACCCCTTCCAGACCTTCTATACCACAAAAAGAAAGGAATAAGAGGAGAGAGAGTTCATAAGTCCCATGTTTTCAGCAGAGTCCAAGGAGGGACTATGTTGTTTGGAAAAAAAAAAATATTTGGGAAAAACACGAGTGAGGAAAAAAAAAAAAAAAACACACACAAGGGAAAAAAAAGTCGCATATATTTTCAGTAACTGACACTTCTTGTATAATCCTGTTCCATGCCTGTCCCATTCTGTTTGTCTATCCTTTTTCTTCACTTTCCTTTCTTCAGACAAGAGGAGAGTACATATAAAGCAGTCATAAGGCACAGGATGAAATAAAGAAACTGTTCTTGTACTGATATAACATTTCTGGTAACTGTAAACTCAGTTCAGTAACATTTCAATCATAGCCAGTATGCCAAACAGCCTGACTCAGCTCTGCTTTTTAACCAGTCCTCAGATTAATCAGTTCATGCATAATGTGGTATGATAGTGTAGTCCTATGACATCCAGACCCTCTGTTAATGCTTTAGATTCTGTTGGCAATAACTCATAAAATTGCAGGATTGCTTGGGTCCGTCTCTGTGCGCCCGTTCCTGCCTCTCCCTTCCCCACTCTGAGCGGGGGGGAGTTAGGACACGGGTTGCCATGGTTGGAGTCGCACCCTGAGAGAAGAAGTGCGCAGGATGTGATCGAATCTCCAACTGTGGACACAAGGCCAATATATGGCCGTGGGGAGGGAGGGAGGAGGGGTAGGGGGAGGAGTTGCACCTTGCAGAGACAAATAATCTACAGTCCCAGTAGGCAGGCCTTAGTGATGATGCTTTTTATCTCACATGATCACCACAGATGACTGATATAAATTTATATCAGTTATGTTAAAGGCCTTAACTCCCTGCCAAGAGACATAAAGTATTAAAAGAACTCCAGAATACCGAGCAGAAGTGGTGTTCTTGCAGGAGACCCATCTAGCTCAGGAAACAAATATTAAATTATAATCCAAAGACTTCCCAACCTGGTTTTATGGGTATTCTTCAACTAGGAGGGCTAAGCGGGTGGCAACTGGGTTTGCAAAAACGACAAGGTTTGTGTTGATAGACAGGCAGACAGACCCCGAGGGTTGAAATCTTTTTTTGAAGGGTAGATTAGGGGATAGGACGTTGACCCTGGCAAATGTATATCGCCCTAATAAAAACCCTATAAGGTACCTGAAAAAGGTCTTGGGAAGGTTAATGGACTTTAAGACAGGGGAGCTTATATTAGCCGGAGATTTGAATTTTTGTATGGACCCCTCTTTAGACAGTATGTCCCGGACACATGGGATGAGTAAGGCCCTATTGAAAATGATTAGGCACAAGATGTATCAATGTCAAATTATGGATGTATGGAGGGTGCAACATGCTAAAACACATGACTATACTTTTTTTCCCCTGTGCACGGGACGTACTCTAGACTGGACTACATAATGGTAGATCACAGACTGTTGGACCATGTGAGGGAAACTAAGATGGAAATAAATACGCTGTCTGACCATTCCCCGGTGTCAATGAAGATGAGGATCCTGGGAATCCAAAGAAAACCATTCACATGGCGCCTAAATGAAAATTTTTTAGAAGATGAGAAAGCTGCAGAAGCTGTGCAGAAAGAAATAGAGTTATACTTTATGGCTAATGATACAGGTGAAATCTCGGGAGCCACCCTTTGGGAGTCACATAAAGCATACATTAGGGGCGTCCTTATCTCCATTGGCACGGGGTAAAAAAAAGAGAGGGGAAAAAAAAGATGAATAATCTCATTGAAGTGATCCAAAGATTAGAACAAGAGCATAAAAAATATAAAGGCCAACACCAGGATCTCTTTCACCAACTGGTAAACAAGAGAGAGGATCTTAAGGATATTATGGAGCTAGAATCAAGACAGACATTCAATAGAATAGCAAAAGAAAGGCATCAATGGGGAAATAAAACTAATAAAAGTAAATACTTAGCAAGAATACTGAAGAAGAAAAGAGAAATTAACTTTATTGAAAAAATCCAAAATAAGAACGTGGGAATGGCATACAAAACCAATGAGATAGCGAAAGAGTTTAGGAACTACTACGAAGCTCTTTATACTGTAGGGCAGAAGGGCCAACAGGAACAGGAGAAAAAGGAGAAAATTAAATAGTTTTTAATCAATGCTAGATTTCCTCTCCTGTCAGAGAGTGATAGTTCCAATATGGATAGACCCATCACAGAGGAGGAAATACACAAAGCCCTAAAAGATTCTGCCCCGGGCAAATGCCCGGGACCAGACGGGTTCACGACTTTCTATCTCAAAAAATACAAAGAGACCTTAGTCCTGAAGCTCTTCCAGTACATGAATGGTTTAGGGGTAAATTTTAAAATGGGAGGGTAGGCATTATCTGCATCCATAATGGTAATATTGAAGGAGGGTAAGGACAGCACGCTGTGCTCTAATTATAGGCCAATTGCCTTACTGAATGCAGACACTAAACTATATGCTAAGGTATTGGCAACTAGGCTGAAGGAAAAGATGACCGACCTGATCCATCCAGACCAGGTCGGATTCATACAAGGAAGAGAAGGAAGGGATAATGGAGTGCGGTTGTTGCTTCTACTTCAGTTTATCAAAACAAGTGGGTCCCTAGGTCTATTGCTTTCAATGGACGCTGAAAAAGCTTTCGACAGGGTAGACTGGGGATTCATGATAAAAATGTTAGAAGTTGTGGGCGTTGGCCCAAGATAAAAGTACTGTACAACCACCCCCCCGCTTCGGTAAAAGTAAATGGGGTATCTTCCTCCCAGTTTGTAATGACAAACTGAACCAAACAGGGGTGTCCGCTGTCACCTCTTTTGTTCGTGTTGTCCTTAGAACCTCTGCTTGCTTCAATTCGCAATAACCCAGATATTAATGGGATTAGGATGGGGAAAGAAGAACTCAAACTCGCAGGTTAGCTGATGATGTGTTGTTCTATATCTCAAACCCTAGGATTATGATTCCAAACTGGCTGGGGACACTAAAAAAATATGGAGAAATTTCAAATTTCAAGATCAACCTCAGCAAGTCTGAAATCTTAAACATAAATATCAATAAACAAGAAGAAGCGAAATTCCTAAAAGAATTCCATTTCCCATGGAGAAAGGTCATAAAATATCTGGGTGTCAGACTGTCTGAATCAAGAAGGAAATAAAAAAAATATCCATACGCCCTCTCTCATGGATAGGGCGTATCAACACGGTAAAAATGGTGTTAGCCCTGAAAAGTTCCAGAAGCTGTCACTATCACTCCCACAAACTTTTTTTTAAAACTTTAAAAGGTCTAATATCAAAGTTTATATGGCGCAACAAAAAAACGAGAATTGCATTCACGACACTGAGCAGGGGGAAAAAACAGGGGGGTTTAGCAGTTCCAGATTTCAAAAAATACTTTAATGCAGTGGCACTCTCACAGGTGGTGGAATGGGCAAAAGAGGTAAATGATAAGAGGTGGATCAATATTAAAAATACAATGAGCAACACACATTTAAGACGTATCATTTGGAACCCCTCACAGCACAGGGCACTGGAAAAAAATACACATGAAATAACACGCACTTCACTAAAAATATGGGATTGGATTCACGCACAAAATAAATGGGACTATAACTCACCTTTGATTTTTTTTAAAGGAAAATTACTATTTTGAGCTTTTGGGAAAAGGTTAGTGGGGGGAAATTGGATAAAAAAAGAAAATGCTCAACTGAAAGATATAATGAAGAGGGGCAAAATAAGCACATATCAAGAATTAAGTTTGGACACGGATTTAATGACAATTGATGCATGGCGGTACCTCCAGTTATGCCATTTTGTAGAGAAACTCCCTCAACCAATCAGATCTGGAGAAGATTTTAGGCTGTTGGAGCGGCTTTGTATGAGAGAAAATCAAAAAACAACATAGCGCGATTGTATAAAATATTATCAGAGGGAGACAGATTAGAGGCTCTGCCATACATCAAAATATGGGAAAATGAACTGGGATCACAATGTAAAAAGCACATAATAGAGAAAATACTGAAATTATCACACAGCTCTGTGGTGGACACTAAGGTGACTGAAACAAATTATAAGTGTCTGGCAAGATGGTATGTGACCCCAGACAAAATCAGTAAATTTCACCCGGAGAAAACCCCGGAGTGTTTGAGAGGGTGTAAGGCTTTAGGAACAATGGCCCATATATGATGGGAATGCCCCATTGTTAAAACATTTTGGAAGGAGGTCTTACACTTAATAAAAGAAATTGCCGACATAGATGTACCGGAAGTCAGGCAATATAAAACATCTATAATCCCCACCCTGCTTAATGTAGCAAAAAGTCTTATACCAATAAAATGGCAAGAAGTTGAGAGCCCTAAAACCCGGGACTGGTTATTAAGTGTCAATGAAATACATAACTTGGAGAGTCTTGATGACAGGGGGGAGGAAGGAGAAGAAGGAGTAGTACGAAATGACAAATGGGACTTAAGGACAGCGTTCAAAAAAACGTGGAGATACGTTGAGGAGATCACTAAATAATCAGATAGGTGATAAGGCCTGGGAACAGACGATATCAACAGACAAAACAAATGGCTTTGGTTGTCAATGCAAGGCAGGGGAGGGGGGAGGGGATGGGATTAAGGATAATGTTATGCATACTTTATGAAGGAAGCAATACATGATTCCTTTTTTTGTATGTAATTTCTATGAAATTAAAATAAAGATTAAAAAAAAAACAATCCAACTACCAGATTCAGAGCAAAACCTTCAAAGAAAAGTTCCTAAAAAAAGGGTACCCACCCCCACTCATCCAAAAAGCATATGCCACATATATAAATCCAGACACTCCAGCTGATAGAAATGATAATGCATCAAAAGTAATCCGCTTCACCACCCAGTTCCACAACAAACACGGAAACATGAAACACATAGTAAGCAAGCACTGGCCTATACTACTGCAAGATCCTCACCTGAAAGATAGCATGCCAAAAAACCAAAATTCTCCTACAGAAAAGCCCCCAACATAAAAGGGAAAATAGCACAGAGTAAAATAAAAACCACTAAACATATATCTCCATCAATTATTTTCCATCATCGGGATGTACCAGTTCTTGAAAATCTCTATGCCTCACATGCAGTTTTGTCCACCATAGACAAAAAGAATTCATAGTAAAAGGGAAAGTATACAAAATAAAATAATTCTACACATGCTCCACCGAATATGTAGTCTACTGCTTGTCCCTGTGACCTGCATTACATAGGCCAAACGATACACCCCTAATGCAAGCGTTTTGGGGAACACCGCAGGTTAATTGAAACCGGCAAAGATGAGCATAGCGATCCCCGACACTTCGCAGAATACCATCAAAAATCCACCGTGGGCCTCAGAGTATGGATCATTGAATCCATCCCTGCCAGTTTCCCCAAGGCAGACAGATTTCAACATCTCTGCCCAAGGGAAACATGCTGGACCTATGCCCAGGACGTACTCTTGCCAGAAGGTATAAAGGAGGAAATAGAAATAAACACCATACTCTAGAACTGAGATACAATACCCTCATACATCATTAACAATCATTAATATCCACTGCAATCCTTGCAGTTGCCACACACACCTGGACAAATAAGGTACAATTCACAATACTGTGAACAATTTAATTTTTTACTCAGCATCAAACGAACTTGACATTCAACATTGAATGTACTTAACATCTTTCATCCAACATCGAATGTACTCAACCTTTTCCATTCAACATCGAATGTACCAAACATTTTTCACTCAACAATGAATGCATGCAACAATCTCGCTCTCATTTCAGCATCGAATGTACTTGACATTCAACATCAAATGTACTGAACAGTTTCCATTCAACACCGAATGTACCTAACATTGACCATTAAACATCGAATATACTTAACATTTTACATCAAATGTACTTGACTGCCTCTATCACCATACACATTATGGCCCAATGAAGTACCTTTAGTTATAATCTATCCACCTATATATATACTGCATATATATATATATATATATATATATATATATATATATATATGTGTGTGTGTGTGTGTGTGTGTGTGTGTGTGTGTGTGTACAGGTATTCATATGTACCTGCTTTTTCCCACTCAACATCGAAGGTACCAAACCTTTTCCCAGTCAACATCAAATGTACTTGACCATTTCCCTCTCCATTCAGCATCCAACGTACTTGACATTCAACATCAAATGTACTTAACATTTTCCTTTAACATTGAATGTACTTTTAACATTGCCATTTAACATCAAATGTACCCAATATATTTTTTACATCAAATGTACTTGACTTCCTTCATCACCCAACAAAGTAACTTTGGTTGTAATTTATCCCCCCTATATATATGTATGGACAAGTACTTTTATAACTTTTATATATATATATGTGCACGCATCCAGCTCATTATGCTGTTACATTGTGCTAATCCTGCTCTAACCCTGTCTGTTCCTTCTGGGGCCATTAGGACCAGATGCACACTAAACCTAATGTGCTTAATATGTCACATGTCCAGTCATATGACCCCGGCCCTTTATGAAGCCAACATCCATCAACAGGTCTACACTCCGCTCCTCTATCCCCTAGTCTATCAGCAGATACCAACCCCTCCCCTCTCCCCCCCCTCATAAGCCCGTCGGACAAGCATGGGTGTAGGTCTAAAGAAAGGAGCCACACATGCTCAAAAATGCGTTACTGCCCACCACCTTCACTTGATGTTACATCGGCCTTGTACATTCCAGCTTGGTTCCAGAACCCAGGTTGCCTCATCGCATCTTCACCTCCTCGCTAACCCACATCACCAGGGACTCTGACAGCTGCAGGACAGCTCTCTCTTTCACCCAGACAGACGAGAATTACAGCGATCATTAATATATATATATAAGATAATCATTATATGCCTATGACCTCTTACTCTCTTGTAAGTGTTTGTAATCCCATTGTGCCTGTAATAAATTGTTTAACTACTGCACTTAGAGGCACCGTTTCCTTTCCTTTAATCAGAGAAGCAGCCAAGAAGCCCATGGTATCTCTGGAGGACCTGCAAAGATCCACAGCTCAGGTGGGAGAATCTGTCCACAGGAGAATCTATCATTAGCCGTGCACCCCACAAATCTGGCCTTTATGGAAGAGTGGCAAGAAGAAAGCCATTGTTGAAAGAAAGCCATAAGAAGTCCCTTTTGCAGCTTGCGAGAAGCCTTGTGGGGGACACAGCAAACATGTGGAAGAAGGTGCTCTGGTCAGATGAGACCAAAATTGAACCTTTTGGCATAAAAACAAAACGATGTGTGTGCAGAAAACTAACACTGGACATCACCCTGAACACACCATCCCCACCGTGAAACTGAAACATGGTGGTGGCAGCATCATGTTGTGGGGATGCTTTTTCTTCAGCAGGGACAGGGAAGCTGGTCAGAGTTGATGTTAGAGTCTGCAAAAGACTTGAGACTGGAGTGGAGTTTCACCTTCCAGCAGGACAACGACCCTAAACATACAGCCAGAGCAACAATGGAATGGTTTCGATCAAAGCATATTCAAGTGTTAGAATGGGCCAATCAAAGTCCAGACCTAAATCCAACTGAGAATCTGTGGCAAGACGTGAAAATTGCTGTTCACAGATGCTCTCTATCCAACCTGACAGAGACTGGGCTATTTTGCAAAGAAGAATGGCCAAAAATATCACTCTCTAGATGTGCAATGCTGGTAGCGACATCCCCAAAAAGACTTGCAGCTGTAATTACAGCAAAAGGGGGTTCTACAAAGTATTGACTCAGGGGGGCTGAATAAAAATCCATGCCACACTTAATTTTCCTTCCACTTCACAATTATGTGTGTGTTGGTCTAACACATAAAATCCCAATAACATACATTTACATTTTTGGTTGTAACATGACAAAATGTGGAAAAAATGTGGAAAATTTTAAGGAGTATGAATACTTTTTCAAGGCACTGTATGTCACATGAGACACATTTTGCATTAAATGAAGTGTTGACTGGTCTCTGAGCAACAGGTCATCCAGATATCCCAGGATGCAAATTCCCCAAACCCTCAACAAGTCCAGCATTAGAGCCAGCACTTTTGTGAATACCCAAGGGACTGTGGCCTACTCGAAAGGCAGGGCCACAAAACTGAAAATGTTGGTCCTCTACCACAAAACATAAGAACTTTTGGTGCCTGGGAAAATGGGCACATGGGTATCCCTGGACATTTAAAAAATCCCCCTGCTGGAGAGAGGCCACCACTGACCGCACCTACGCCATGCCAAAATACTACACTCTGAGGAACTTGTTTAGACTCTTGAGGTTCAGAATCAGCTGTACATTGTCGTTTGACTTTGGGACCACAAAGATAGTAGAAACCGAGGAACCTTTTGATCACTGAAACTGACTTGGTCAATCCTTGAACCAAAAGACGATTGAGTGTCAAAAACAATAAAGCCTTTTTCTGCAGATCCGTGGGTACATTTGATTGCATAAACCCAAAACTCCAACCTGTACCTAGGGGAGATGAAAAATAGAACCCAACTGTCTGAGGCCACATTCCACCAGGCCTCAGCAAAAGCCAGCAGCCTCACCCTCACCTGCACAAGTGGGAGCACCCCTTCATAGCAAGGAGGACTTGAAATCCGGCTTAGCTGACCTAACTGACCAGGATCTCCTTTGATCCTGACCGCAGGCTGGCCCATTATACACCAGACTTTTACCCCTTTTCTTGAATGTCAAGAGCAAACTCTTCCCTCCAGAATTTTTTTGCATGTATATATCCAAGTTCTCCCTGAACAAGCATTTACTATAAAAGAAAAAAACCTGACAGCAAATTTTTATGAGGCAGCTCTGCAGGCCAGCTCTGGACAGCAGAGCAAAATTAGACATCTGTTGAATAGAGCGTTTCAGTGCATCTACAGGAAAACTAGAGTCTGCTTCTGCATTACAGGGTTCTTCCTCACCAGCCACTTAATGCAATCCTTAAGACTTTGGCAAATGCCAATAGCCACCACTGCCAGTTGCACAGAGGAACCTGCCAACACAACGGAAGCTTTCAGCAATGTTTCCAGCTTCTTGTCTGCTGTGCCTTTAAAATGCTGAAGTGCTAAAGGTACCTAGCGCTTTGGCGAGTTTAGACATGTTTAGAGGCATTTAGCCATGCTTGGAATTTTTATGCCCAAAAACTCTTCCTGAACGCAATTCTTCTCCATTCAGGAGAAGGAGCTTTGACTGCCTCTAAACTCTGCTGCTTCTTAACTGCTCTAAAAGCCTATGTGTGCATGGACACATAGGATTTTATTGAGATGCATTTAGGAACTTAGGCAAAAAATGGCAAAGGCCCAAAAAACTTCAGTTTAAGAGCAGGAGTGTGCATGAGTAGGAAACACATTACTTCCCTCTAATGAACTCCAACACCAGTACAGACTCCCCCTGTCTGAATACTACCACTATATTCAAATAAAATGGTGGTAAAAATCACGTGACTCTTAATCTAGATGTGCCTGTATCTTACTTTTATGACCCCTCTAGCACACCTAGAAAAGAAATCTCCCTATTTTACAAAGTTCTAAGTGGCTCTGATCACTAAAACTACAAAAAAATTAAAATGGGAACAAGATTTAGGCCTAACTTTCCCAGATTCAAAACATTAAGACCCCTTTCACACTGAGCCGCCCCGGGCGCTGCCCCATTGTTTTCAATGGGCAGGAGTGGTGCAGGAGCGGTGGAGGAGCGGTGTATTCACTGCTCCTCCACCGCTGCAAAGAAGCTGCTGGCAGGACTTTTTGTGACGCCCTGCCAGCGCAGCGCCCCAGTGTGAAAGCACTCGGGCTTTCACACTGGGTTTGCAGCTGAGGATTTTTTCAGGCACTATGCAGGCACTATCTTTAGCACTGTAGCGCCTAAAAAATGCCTCAGTGTGAAAGGGGTCTTACAGAGCAACCTAAAAATGGGCCCTACTGTATGTATGGATCACTGGGAACTGTTCCAAAATGTCTTACAAAAGGTGGTAGATCGAAAGTAAGCACTTATTTAAATATTTTTTAATGTTTAGCCTTACTGCCACCAGCAACTAGTTTGTAAAAGTCCATTGTAAACATACACCAGTACCGCTGTCAATTAGTACAATCTATACCCTTTTTTTCAGATATTACCTTCCACTGAAATCTTCAGCATTCAGCAATTTTGGGTGTGTTAGATGCAATGTGCTGTGGTTCTACCCTCCTACTGCTAAGTCACTAAGAGAGTGTTTCTGCTAAGTGCCAGTGGATGAAATGTCAGCACACAGAGGGAGGACACAGGTATCTGACACACCCAGAAAGGCAAGGATGTAAAGAGTGGATTGGTAATGTTGTGAGTGTGGTACGAAATCTTAATCAAGATCTCAGTGTTTTGTTTTTTAGTGCCTCCAACCTTACAGTAAATTTTGTGAACCTAGTTCAGATAATCAGTACATACCACAATCCTTTCCTGAGTGTGTTAATTTGTGGTGTTTTCTTACCAATGTATAAATACCTCCCAACAAAATTAATAAGGAAATAATTTAACTTTATTAATTAACGAGTATAGTACTACAATGTTATACAGAACTGGAATTTCTGGTGATTGATATTTCACACACACATAATCAAAACATCAACATGGCAATAAAACAATATTTCTTAATATTACAATTTACTCAGGGGAGCCCAAATTGATCTGTTAGAAAAATGCATGCGGTAAACACGCCTTACTTCCAAGAACACAATATCCCTTGTCGCTCGGGGAAACAGTCCTCTGAATTTCTCTGGCTGGAAGGAATCCAAAGTATGTCATACAGAGTCAACCGATGGATATTACCAATTTGGAAGAACTATTAAACCAACAGAGCTTATTAAATTTGAATGGGGCAATAATACTCTCCCTGGGACCACAGAAATTTAAATTGATGTAATACAAGATTGTCTGAATTCCCCCAAACACGGCTTCAATAATACACAGCTTAGACAATCAATATGGGCAGATGATAATGATAAACTACCCTACATACAGCATATGATAATGTCAATACATCAACTATAAAATATAATCCCTACAATTTTGAGAGAAGAGATAATTAAGATTTGTATGGTCTGTATCTTACCAACAGTTTAAAAGGGGAAGATGCCTGCCAATATCTAAGTACATCGAGTGGTTCCAGTCACAAGGTCCAGCAAGATGGGGATTTGTCAAATATCAGCAGACTTCTTGATCGTCTAGGGGTGTATCAGGCGTGTGGGTCTGTGATCCTCTCTCTAAGGCCCTCACATCTTTTATACCATCTGGGACAATAAGCTCATAAAATTATCATAAGCTCAGCCCAGAAGGTTTGACTTATTCTTCATTGGTTGGAGAATTTTAATGATTTACCTGGTGAATTCCGGTAATATCATCTTCAGCCATTAGGTGTGTCTGAGGACAGAAAATGTGTTCTAAGCTATTTGTTAAAAGAAAAAATATGTTTTCTTTTATAATAATTATTTATATATATACTGGGGCTTATGAATATATGTCTAATTTGTTCAGGGACCCCGGCAATTGGTACAAAATATATTACATTTAGTATAAATTTGATTAATTAGTATCACACGCAATGAATGTTTATATGGATCAATGCATGACTCCTGCAAATCCTATGAAAACCTATTTGTCTTGGGACAACACATGTTATATGGGTATTTTCATGTAGATGCGGTCACGGTTTCTATGTCATTACAACAATGATGGTATCTAAACACAGTTCTTCATTTGTTCTATATCAAAATGTATATTTCTATCTTATGGCAGATTACTCATGGGGTCAGTGGATATTAAAATTATGGATGTATCTGTGACCTAGAATTCAATATAGCATTTGAGTTACTTATGATCACATATATTTATCATATCACATGTATACAGGTTTTAAATGTCCAAACCATTTCTCCTGTCAGAAAATTTAGGCACATATTGATTATTGCCTGTTCAGAGATTTATGCCTGTGTCTGTCATTTGGTGTAACATTAACTTTGCATCTCATTCATTGTCTGAGGGGAAACTGAATCAATATGGGGCTCTCACTGTAGAGGCCATCTCACCCTTTGAAACAATGGGGTTATTTACCCAAGCTTTTCCTTTAATTAAAGGTTTTGTAACTTGGGCCTGAACACACACATTTGACCGTTGTCAGCTGGTTTTGTGTCAGACAGCACTATTGTTCATGTTTATTCGGTTTCAACATGAGTTCTATTTCTTGACTTTATCACTCCCATGGATCGTATAACTTAATTCTGTTGGGAGGGGGAGTGCTTTTCTGGAGTGACGTCTCAGCTGAAGTCTAAATGAAAAAATATAATATTTTGATGTGTCCCCGCCATGACAAAATACCCCTTTGTATTCCAGGCATGGAAATGAAACGTGCATGGAATTCACTCCATAACATGGCAAGGGCCAGATGTTTGTATCTTCTACTGATGGGTGGTGATTCTTTTGTCCGTCAAGATGAATCTGGTAGCTTTCTGGATCAGTATCCCTGAGGAAGGTCTCGGTCGAGTGATCAGGCTGGCCCGACCTGGCATGAACATCCATAGCAAAATACCAAAGACTTTCCATAGGGTGGTTTCCTGGGGTGGTCTCAGGGTCGGGTCCCTTCTTTTGATTGTCTGCAGGATTGTTTGGATGCAGGGATATCATTTCACTTGGGTATACACTGTTAAAAGGAAAATAGATAGTTTGAGTACTACATAGAAATAAAAAAAAATTGATGTTCTGGTGAGGTAACCTTTTTAATTGACCTTGAATGTATAGATCGCCAGTCACGACCTTTTGATCCCCAATGAGGGACAGGAGGGTTAGTCCTCCAGCAACTGTAATTGGGACCGGGGGTGGCAAGCAAGTAATTGATTGATGTGCACCCATCTCTCACTGATTTCACCATTCCATGAAATATGCACTTTATATGCTACGGGGGAGATCCTGTCCACAATGTTAAATGGACCTCTCCAGGACAGCAGGAATTTCCGTTCCTTTACCTGGTTTCTCGCAAAATTGTAGAGATATACCTTGTCCCCAATTTCATACTCCTTCTTTGTGGTTTTAAGGTCATAGTATGTTTTAGCACTAGTTGCGGCTCTTTCAATATTTATTTGGGCAAATGGGAACGCATATTGTAAATGCTTTCATAAATCTTCTATATATTGGTGAGTTGTGGTGGCATTGATCAAGTTTTGATCAGTGGTGTGGTACAAGAGGTGTTGGGCAGGACCATCCACATTCTGGTCATGAGTTCGAAGGGTGACATTTTTGTGACTGTATTCGGGGTTGCCCTTAATGCCATCAGGACTAAAGGAAGCTTTACATTCCAGTCCTTGCCTGTTTCCTTTACAAATTTCTTTAAGTATGTTTACAATGGTCTGATTGTACCGTTTCACTCCACCACTAGAGGCGGGCCAATAGGCGATGTGTAACTTTCTTTTTACGCCCAATATCTTCCACAGTTTAGTCATTACTTTTCTAGTGAAATGTGTACCCCTATCAGACTCTATTCTCTGGGGAAGGCCAAAGCGTGAAAATATGTGATTTATCAAAAGGGCAGAACATGTGTCAGAGCTGTTATTTGGTGCGGGGATACACTCAACATATTTGGTAAATAAACATGTCACGGTTAACATATATCGATTCCCACGTGAAGATTTCATTACAGGCCCAATGAAATCCATTTGAAGGTCTGACCAAGGCATGCATATCCCCCTTTTCTGAAGGGGTGCCCTATGGATGGGCGAAGCCAGTTGAAATTGATTGAGGACATATTAAGCATCCTTGACAGTATGCCTTCACATCACGCAGCATATGAGGCCAGGAGGCGTAATCCCAGAGCATCTCATAGGTGATTTTTTCTCTGCGGTGCCAAGATCATGGGCATGCTGTAGCATTAAACCTCTGAATTTAAGGGGGACTACCGATTATTGGATACCCCATTGGAGGTGCGGATCAACAATCCCTGATGCAGCGTGAACTGGGATTTGGGTTTCATTAATATACGTAAGTCTTTCTTGCCAGGATAATTTTCTTGACTAAGGGGATTCTGGCTCAGGTGTTCCAAATGGTTATAAAACAAGCCAATTATTGGGTCTTCTTTTTGGGCTGTGATTAAATCTTCACCGGGGTTTTCATGACACCATTGCAATACATTTGAATCATCAGTCATCCTAGCTTGTTGTCTAGTGACCGCTTATAACTGTACTGAACCTAAGAGATGAACTATATCTAACAACTGTTAGGGCCCCTTCTTGGGCTAGTGTATCGACATGATCATTCCCTTTCTTTTCTTCCCTTTGACTTTGGAATGGCCCTTGGTTTTCTTAAAATACAGAGTGATCTTGTGTTCCCTTACCAAGTAGTCAATTTGACAAAACAACTTACTTGTTTGACAGGTTTATGGTTACTTTTTACCATGTTGTTCCTTTTCCATCGGGGGAGATACTCAACAAAACTATTCATGCCATAATTTGAATCAGTGATGATGGTGAATTCTTTAAAGCGGTAATCCACGGCCATCTCAACAGCTTTCAGGATTGCAGTGAGTTCAGCAACTTGGCTGCTTCTTGGCCCAAGCTTGTATCCCACAGACATTGGGGCTACACCTTGGGTCCATATGATCCCGATGCCAGCCACTAGTTGGAGCTGGTCTTTGTCCTTATGATGATAGGCACAGCCATCTACATATACGCACAGTAACTTTTTACAGTATTCATCATCATAAACCTTGTAGGGAGACAACAGTTGTTCCTCTAAAAAGTCAGTGTCCATGGTCCCTGCGCAGGGATCAGGGGCAGAACAATCATGCAGCTCAGCAAGGCCTGGGGCCACTGGACTTTTCTTGTTCTGCTTGTATCGAATTTCCAAGGGCCACCCAACGAGGACAAAATCCAAGCAGTGATGGGGCTATTAAACACATTTCCATCCCTGATATGTTCACTCTGTAAATACTGCAAAGGTTGGTGTGCGGTCTCAACAATAATTCTTTCACCTTGAATGTAACTGAGGAAATTTTTTAATGCCCTGACAGTGGACAATAAAGCTTTTTCGCAGTCAGAAAACTTAATCTCAACTGAGGACAATGTTTTACTGGCGTAAGCAATAATTTGACAGACATTTTCTTGTTTTTGATAAAGAACAGAACTCATTCTCACCTGTGTGTACCCTGTCTCAAGAAAAAAGGGTTTATCTCCTTCTGGATACGCAAGGCAGGGGGCTTGGGTGAGTCGTACCTTCAGTTCCTTCATAGCATCTGTTTGTTCCTTGCCCCATGACCGCTCAGTGTCTTTCTTCAGCAGATGAAGTAACGGTTTGCGAATCTTGACGTAATTGTCGATGAACTTGCGCAAACAGTTACCCATTCCTAGAAACAATCTTAATTCTTTAAGATTAGTAGGGACCTTACAGTTAAATACTGCTTCAACCTTTTTCTTTTGGGGGTTTAAACCTTTTGAGGTAACTTCATGAAATTTACTCGGTTGCGACACCATTGTGCTTTCTGAATGGATAATTTCACTCCGGCCGTTCTTATCTGGCCCAAGATTTGTCGGAGTTCTGTGAGGTGTTTGGTCATGTCAGTCCTTTTGATGAGGATGTCGTCAACGCATGCCAATGTTCCTCACTCCAAGGCATCTGGTATAGACTTGTGCATGAAGACTGCGAATTCATGGCCAGAATTTATATAGCTGAAAGGCATACGCACCCAGCAGTACTGTTGGTTTCCAAAACTGAAGGCCAGTTTATACTGTCTTCTTCGCTGACTTTATGGTCCAGTATCCCTGGGCACATTCAAGGGCAGAGAATACCTGGGATCCCTGGAGTTGGGCAAGGCACTGGTCTATCTGGGTACGGGCCATCCTGACATGTAGCCATGCTTATTGAGTTGTCGGAGGTCAGCGCACAATCGTCACTGTCTGTTGGGTTTCAAAATCCCCAGGATGGGGTGATTGTATGAGCTGAGAATGGGCCTAATTATATCCCATTCATGTAACTTCCTAATGATCTCGGTGAGAGACTCGTAGGAGGCTAGTGGAAGTCTATACTGCTTTACAAATACTGGTGGGGCCTGAGGGTCGGTCTGGATATTGGCAATGTGGAGATCAGTACTCCCACAATAGTAGGAATCCTGAGCAAAGATTTCCTGGAATTCACAAAGAAGTTTGCGGAGCAATTGTTACTCAAGATCATTGGTGCATGTATCAGCTAGGGCTATGATCTCCTCCATAGGGATGAGCTTCGAGTTCGAGTCAAACTCATGTTCGACTCGAACATTGGCTGTTCGCAAGTTCACCGAACAGCGAACAATTTGGGGTGTTCGCGGCAAATTCGAATGCCGCGGAACACCCTTTAAAAGTCTATGGGAGAAATCAAAAGTGCTAATTTTAAAGGCTTATATGCAAGTTATTGTCATAAAAAGTGTTTGGGGACCTGGGTCCTGCCCCAGGGGACATGGATCAATGCAAAAAAAAGTTTTAAAAATGGCCGTTTTTTCAGGAGCAGTGATTTTAATAATGCTTAAAGTCAAACAATAAAAGTGTAATATCCCTTTAAATTTCATAGCTGGGGGGTGTCTATAGTATGCCTGTAAAGGGGCGCATGTTTCCTGTGTTTAGAACAGTCTGACAGCAAAATGAAATTTCGAAGGAAAAAACCCATTTAAACTACTTGCGGCTATTGCATTGCCGACAATACACATAGAAGTTCATTGATAAAAATGGCATGGGAATTCCCCACAGGGGAACCCCGAACCAAAATTAAAAAAAAAAATGATGTGGGAGTCCCCCTAAATTCCATACCAGGCCCTTCAGGTCTGGTATGGATATTAAGGGGAACCCCGGCCAAAATTAAAAAAAAAAACGACGTAGGGTTCCCCCAAAAATCCATACCAGACCCTTATCCGAGCGCGCAACCTGTCAGGCCCCAGGAAAAGAGGGGGGCGAGAGTGCGCCCCCCCTCCTGAACCATACCAGGCCACATGCCCTCAACATTGGGAGGGTGCTTTGGGGTAGCCCCCAAAACACCTTGTCCCCATGTTGATGAGGACAAGGGCCTCATCCCCACAACCCTGGCCGGTGGTTGTGGGGGTCTGCGGGCGGTGGGCTTATCGGAATCTGGAAGCCCCCTTTAACAAGGGGATCCCCAGATCCCGGCCCCCCCTGTGTGAAATGGTAAGGGGGTACTTACCCCTACCATTTCACTAAAAAACTGTCAAAAATGTTAAAAATGACAAGAGACAGTTTTTGACAATTCCTTTATTTAAATGCTTCTTCTTTCTTCTATCTTCCTTCATCTTCTTCTTCTTCTGGTTCTTCTGGTTCTTCCTCTGGTGTTCTCGTCCAGCATCTCCTCCGCGGCGTCTTCTATCTTCTTCTCCTCGGGCTGCTCCGCACCCATGGCATGGGGGGAGGCTCCCGCTCTTCTCTTCATCTTCATCTCTTCTTCCTTCTTCTCTTCTTCTCTTCTTCATTTTCTTCTCCGGCCCGCTCCGCACCCATGCTGGCATGAAGGGAGGCTCCCGCTGTGTGACGGCGTCTCCTCATCTGACGGTTCTTAAATAACGGGGGCAGGGCCACCCGGTGACCCCGCCCCCCTCTGATGCACGGGACATGACGGGACTTCCCTGTGGCATTCCCCGTGATGTCACAGGGAAGTCCCGTCAAGTCACCGTGCATCAGAGGGGGGCGGGGTCACCGGGTGGCCCCGCCCCCCGTTATTTAAGAATCGTCAGACGAGGAGACGCCGTCACACAGCGGTAGCATCCCTCCATGCCAGCATGGATGCGAAGCGGCCCGGAGAAGAAGAAGAGAGAAAAGAAGAAGAAGAGAAGAGGATGAAGAGAAGAGCGGGAGCCTCCCCCCATTCCATGGGTGCGGAGCGGCCTGAGGAGAAGAAGATAGAAGACGCTGCGGAGGAGATGCTGGACGAGAACGCCGGAGGAAGAACCAGAAGAGCCAGAAGAACCAGAATAAGAAGATGAAGGAAGAAAGAAGAAGCATTTAAATAAAAGAATTGTCAAAAACTGTCTCTTGTCATTTTTAACATTTTTGACAGTTTTTTAGTGAAATGGTAGGGGTAAGTACCCCCTTACCATTTCACACGGGGGGGGCCGGGATCTGGGGGTCCCCTTGCTGAAGGGGGCTTCCAGATTCCGATAAGCCCCCCGCCCGCAGACCCCCCACAACCACCGGCCAGGGTTGTGGGGATGAGGCCCTTGTCCTCATCAACATGGGGACAAGGTGTTTTGGGGGGCTACCCCAAAGCACCCTCCCAATGTTGAGGGCATGTGGCCTGGTACGGTTCAGGAGGGGGGCCGCACTCTCGTCCCCCCCTCTTTTCCTGCGGCCTGCCAGGTTGCGTGCTCGGATAAGGGTCTGGTATGGATTTTTGGGGGGACCCCACGCCGTTTTTTTTTTTTTTGGTTTGGGGTTCCCCTTAAAATCCATACCAGACCTGAAGGGTCTGGTATGGAATTTAGGGGGAACCCCACGTCGTTTTTTTTTTTTTAATTTTGGCTGGGGTTCCCCTTAATATCCATACCAGACCTGAAGGGCCTGGTATGGAATTTAGGGGGACTCCCACGTCATTGTTTTTTTTTTAATTTTGGTTCGGGGTTCCCCTGTGGGAAATTCCCATGCCGTTTTTATCAATGAACTTCCATGTGTATTGTCGGCAATGCAATAGCCGCGAGTAGTTTTAAATGGGTTTTTTCCTTTAAAATGTCATTTTGCTGTCAGACTGTTCTAAACACAGGAAACATGCGCCCCTTTACAGGCATACTATAGACACCCCCCAGCTATGAAATTTAAAGGGATATTACACTTTTATTGTTTGACTTCAAGCATTATTAAAATCACTGCTCCTGAAAAAACGGCCGTTTTTAAAACTTTTTTTTGCATTGATCCATGTCCCCTGGGGCAGGACCCAGGTCCCCAAACACGTTTTATGACAATAACTTACATATAAGCCTTTAAAATTAGCACTTTTGATTATTCATGTTCGTGTCCTATAGACTTTAACGGTGTTCGCGTGTTCGAACAAACTTTTTTCCTGTTCGCATGTTCTGGTGCGAACCGAACAGGGGGGTGTTCGGCTCATCCCTACTCCTCGACTATCTCTTTGAATCCGGAAAGCTTTCAAGTTTCTCATATCTCATAGGCCCCTTCAAGCCTGGTGGTCAGGTCATTGGGTGTGCAAGGTGTACTTTTCTCCCAATCTGGTCCCTTGGGATACACTTGTTCGTTGATTGGTTGATCAAAGACGAGAGATGTCTCTTCAATTCCACAAGTACCATCCTTAGAATTGAAGGGGTGAATGGACCCTATGGTGAATATACCCTCGGGTAAAGAATTGAACAATTGTTCAATTAATTTGTCCTCAGATAAATATTCATCTGGTATGAGTCCAATCACTTGGTTGGTGACTCCAAATGTATAATACCCCGTCTCTACCGCAAGGCCGATAAGGGTGCCCTTGGGTAGGTTAAGGTCCTGATTTGAGAGGTTGTGTACGTAGATGGACATTATCGACTGATGCGTCAAGGGTGCGTGGGTAATTTTTATTCCTTCCTCCTGTATTCTCTGGGACAGGCATAATAAGACATCCCTTCAGTTTTTGTCCCCTTTTGACATTTATGGGGAGTAGGAAATTTTTTATGTCCCTGGGGATGATAATTTCCAGAGCTAGCTGAATTTCAACAGCATAAGGCATCTGTTGCTGGAACTTCAGTGCTGAGGTCATATCCTGGTATCCCTCGGGGTCCCTCTTTAGTTGACTCCATAAGCAGTCATTTATCAGGTCAATTTGGGTGGCAAAACAATGTAGTAAGTCGTTGCTGAGGTAAATTTGGGATTGGGGATTATCCAGCACTATGAACATGTGGCTTCTAGTGACTAAGTTATGATCCACAGAGTCATCAAGGGCATCTGACATCCAATGTCGCTGAGGAGTGGAGAAATTGATCATTTCCATGTCAGAAAGGTGACTAACAAGGCCATGGCTCACAAAGCTATGCTCTTGCTTTAAATCATTTTTGGCATATTTTGACCTATTAAGACCATTTTTCTGGATAGGGATAAAAAGGTTGCTGCTAACCCTTTCTATCTCTGTCAGGAACTGAGCGTGATTTTCCCCTTTCTTAGTTTTATTTTCCTGATAGAAGGATATGGTCAGTATGTTATCCTGGAGGGAGATCTCTTTTATTTTATCCAGGGGAATTTTAAAGATATGGTCCTCATCTCCTATTTCCAGGCCATGATTGTCAGGTTAGATAACCGTGACATCGGGGAACTGACTATTCCTGAAGTGGATTTCTAGAGAACCAGGCCTTTCCTCCACCAGGTGGCAGTTTCACCGGGAATGGGGAGTTTGAAGTCTTTTGAATTTAATCGGGGAGTTGACCTGTGACCACATCACTTGATTCACACAATCAACAATTGTGTTGAGTCTCTTAAAGTGGAGGGCCACCCTGAAAAAAAAAATTGCACCAAAAATCTTAAAAAAAAAAAAATGTAAACTTACCTGAACCCTTGTTGATAGGCAGTCTTCCTAATCTGCCTCTTCCTATTCTGCGGCGTGTCCTTTTCCTCGGTGAGTGGCCTCGTTGCCTTCTGGGAACTGTGTGTGTTCCCAGAAAACCACGGGGCCATTCACAGAGAGCTGCGCCGCTCGCGTGTGCGCAGTAGGAAACTGGCAGTGAAGCCGCAAGGCTCCACTGCCCATTTCCCTTACTTAGGATGGCGGTGCCAGGACACGAGAGCTGAGGGACGTGTCGGCCTAGGGCAGCTGACATCGCGGACACCCAGGACAGGTAACTGTACTTTTTTAAAGTCAGCAGCTACAGTGTTTGTAGCTGCTGACTTTAAAAAAAAATTTCGCTGTCCGGAATCCCATTTTAAGGAGATCCATTTTAATGATCATGTGATGTGTGGGATATCTGCAATAATACCAAGGTGTCTAATTTCCTTCTTACCTAATTTGAGTTTAAGCCAGGTAGTACCCATGACTTGCAGTGGCTCTCCCCCCACCCCGATTAGTGAGCAATCAAAGCTCCTAAGTTTTGGTTTGCTGGGCACTTAATTTATTGCTTCATTAAATTGTTCAGGCGACAGGATGGTGGCTTGGGATCCCGTGTCAATTAAACCTCAAATGGGGGGCCTACTCAAGACGGAAGCACACGGAGTAGGAGCCATCCCGCCCGAGTGGTCATTTACAACAGCTCCCAGCAGCTCAGCTACATTAGAGGGGTTAGAAGTATACTGAAATACAGAATTAACAATCCCACCCTGATCCCCTTTGTTTAGGGGCATGTCAAGGGTGTGGTGTGTGTCTCCTGTCATCGCACCCAGGGTTGTTCCCTGCTGGAGGACTGTCTGGGGTTCTAAGCATTCTGTGACCCTGGGTTGGTCATAGGAGTGGCCCCTAAAAAAGACGGGTTGGTAGATTGGTAGTTGATCAGATGTGTCCTATTTCACCTGACCCAGTTGCATTCAGGACGGGACTGCAGTGATGCATCAGATTCATCACCACTCCTCTGGTCTTGGTGCTGTGGGGTTCCTGTGGTTCCCTTTGATTTTGGGGAATTTGGGGAGCTACACCAACCCTGGGGTGATTGGCATGTTCCTGATTGGGAGGTGCCCTGCGATTATCAGGATTTTCATTAAAATTAGGGTCTCTTATGAAGTTGGGGTCTCTGTAGTAACCAGGTTGGCCATGGATGTTGGGATTTCTGTTAAAGCGTGGGTTCCCTTGAAAGTTGGGGTCTCTATTAAAATTAGGGTTTCTGCCAAAGTTGTGGTTCCTGCCAAAGTTAGGGTTTCTGCTATAGTAGGGGTACCTAGTAGAATTGGGATCTCGATTCCAATTTGATTGTTGGTTGTTCTGGGACTCCTGCAGATATCCCCTCTGGCTATTTCTGTATCCAGGGCCCCTTTCACCCTCACTACCATAACCTGGCAACCTCTGTCTGTCCTCCATCATCTGCTTTGGCTGGGGCGAAACTCCAGGAGGTCCCATGGGTTTCCCATTTCAGGCTGCCTCAGCAGGTTTCTTCTCTGTAGACCATGAGGTTGTGGGGGTCACGGTAGTGGCTGCTATGATTTTAGGGTTAGGTTTGGCTTCTCTTTTCACCCCACCTTCGCTGGACTTCTGGATTGAGCGAAGATGATCACTCTCTCTGACGAACCAATCCAGGGAAAGTCCTTTCTTAAAATCCATTGCCAGTCCTAATTTTATATAAGCGGATAGTGCTTCAAAAAATAGAGTCTGGAATTCTGGCTGGTCTGGATTGGGGTCCTTTTCAGACATAAAATACGCGCTTCTCAACACGGCTAGGAATTCTGTGGGACTCTGATTAGGGCCACATTTTAAATTGTAGGCCGTGGCTTTGGCAGCGGTAACAGTTTTGTAGGGCCCAAACTCTATTTGACACCTATGTTTAATTTCCCTCCATGACTCCAGCAACAAATGATACCTGTGATGTATTTCATTTATCTTGCAAATCTGGTCTGTTAGTTTGTCCTAAGGGCAGGAGTTGAGAACCACTGCAATATAGCATTTGAGTTACTTATGATCATATATATTTATCATATCACATGTATACATGTTTTAAATGTCCAAACCATTTCTCCTATCAGACAATTCAGGCACATATTGATTATTGACTGTTTAGAGGTTTGTGCTTGTGTGTGTCATTTGATGTAACATTAACTTCGCATCTCATTCATTGTCTGAGGGGAAGCTGAGTCAATATGGGGCTTTCACTATGAAGGCCATCTCACCCTTTGAAGCAATGGGGCTATTTACCCAAGCTTTTCCTTTAATTAAAGGTTTTGTAACTTGGGCCTAAACACACACATTTGACTGTTGTCAGCTGCTTTCATGTCAGACAGCACTATTGTTCATGTTTATTCGGTTTCAACATGAGTTCTGTTTCTTGACTTTAGCCCTACCATGGATCGATAACTTAACGAGCCATTTCTGTTGGAAGGGAGAGTGCTTTCCTGGAGTGACGACTCAGCTGAAGTCTAAATGAAAATATTTAATATTTTGATGTGTCTCCGCCATGACAGTAAGTATAGTTTACATATTTTTACAGTGTACTTTTTATTTGTTTATGTATATATTTATTTTTAGTGACAGTGCAACTTTTTTAATTTAACTTAATTTTTTTCCAAAATATTACAATAAAGTCTTACATTTATTACCATTCACATATTCTCCATTTTAAACAAGAACATCAAAACAGCACAGAAGAAAAGAAAATTATATTTAAGATACAGCTATACCATAACTTGGAACACTGGGAATTTGTCTTTATATTTAGTCCATGGTTTATTAAATTTGTCTTTCCAATTAAAATAGTTACTTTCTAAAAGATGGTAGTATTTGATAATGAAAACTTGAAATCTGTTGTATAATCTTTTAAAATGTTCCTTAAAACCACTTCCGGACCGCCCACCGTCGTTATACATCGGTACTTTGAAGAGGAGTATTGTTGTTATGGCAGCAGCTATCTGCCATAACCCCAGTGTCCTCTTCTTCAGCGGGTGGTCCGCTTCAAGATAAATGTGGTCTCTGCAGTGGATTCGCTGCAAGATCACTTTTATCAGCGGTGGGAGAGGGCCCCCCTCCCGCCGTGTTTCGGTGCCCTCCGCTGCTTACAGGAGCTGTTGGCAGCAGTGGAGGCGATCGCGTCCATTCCCTAGCCTGACATGGAGACGAGTGAGGGGAAGATGGCCCCCACCCATCTCCATATCATTGCTGGCCGGAAGTGACGTCAAAACATCACTTCCGCCCATAGCTCTTATAGGGCCATTTTTTTTGTATTTTTTTAAATGACAATTTTTTTTTTTTATTGCATCTTAGTGTAAATATGAGATCTGAAGTCTTTTTGACCCCAGATCTCATATTTAAGAGGTCCTGTCATGCTTTATTTCTATTACAAGGGATGTTTACATTCCTTGTAATAGGAATACAAGTGACACCATTTTTTTTAAAGAACAGTGTAAAAATAAAAAAATTAAAATGGTAAAATAAATAAGAAAAAATAAATTTTCAACATGCCCCGTCCCAACGAGCTCAGAAGCGAGCAGAAGCAAACGCATACATGAATAGCGCTGGCATATGAAAACGATGTTCAAACCACACGTGTGAGGTATCACCGCGATCTGTAGAGCGAGAGCAATAATTCTAGCCCTATACCTCCTCTGTAACTCAAAACATGCAACCTGTAGAATATTTTAAACGTCGCCTATGGAGATTTTTAAGGGTAGAAGTTTGTTGCCATTTTGAAGTGTGACATGTTGGATATCAATTTACTCGGCATAACATTATCTTTCCCAATATAAAAAAATTGGGCTAACTTTACTGTTGTCTTTTTAATTAAAAAAAGTGTATTATTTCCCAAAAAAGTGTGCTTGTAAGACCGCTGTGCAAATACGGTGTGACAGAAAGTATTGCAACAACCGCCATTTTATTCTCTAAGGTGTTAGAAAAAAATGTATAATGTTTGGGGGTTCTAAGTAGTTTTCTAGCAAAAAAAATGTTTTTAACTTGTAAACAACAAATCTCAGAAAGAGACTCGGTCCTTAAGTGGTTAATAATTATAATTATTATAATTATTGTTTTGATTTTATTAAATCTCCAGCCGCATCTTAGGTAAAAGGTATGAACACTATATTTTTACATTTTAAAGCTAAACGCAAATACTTTAGTTATATTATCAAAAAGGCAAAAAGAATATACCCTTATTTTGAATACAGCAAATGTCTTCACAAACCCAGAGATTAATTTGTAAATGTAGTGTTGATGTGCTGCCCATAGCCCATGCAGATAGCAGAACTGTGAATAGGACCCAGAAGGTCCTCCTACAACAGGCTGCCTGTAGAAAACAACAGAAATGAGATACAGATAATTAATTTTTGCTTGAACGTGATTGAATGATGGAAGTCAGCAGCACATCACCTCATTTACTGAGTTCTGAGGCAAATTCACTTGCAAAGTGAATAGCCTATTTTACATAGTCAGGGCCAGATTAACATAGGAGCTAGTGGAGCTGCAGCTCCAGGGCCCTCCCTCAATATAGGCCCATGCCAGTGGCTTATCAATATCTGTGTGCCCTTGTGAAGTAAGAGGAGCCCTCTTTTCACTGCACACATGGGGGAGACAAGTGTTAGTCATTGCAGCCGAGTCCTGTCTCTGCCAATGCCTGACTCCTATCACAGGATCTGTTACACTCACACAGATCCTCGGTGTCTGGGAGCTGTATGGCGGAGGGGCTCTGATGTTGTCCTAACCAGCAGGAGCCCGGGAGGAAGGACATCTCCCATGCTGTTAAGATAAGGTTAGTAAACTTGTTAGGGAGGTGTTGTGTAATTATTGTGCTAGGGGACAGACTGCTGCTTCCCCCATGTAATGTGCCCTCTTGTACCCAGTCCCACCATGTCATGTGCTGTGCATTGCAGTGCCCACTATGTAATGTGCAGTGCCCACTATGTCGTGCTGTGCCTAGCAGTGCCTACCATGTAATGTGCAGTGCCCGCCATGTCATGCTGTGCCTTGCAGTGCCCACCATGTCATGTGATGTGTCCACCATGTCATGTCATGTGCATTGCAGTTCCCCCGTGTAATGTGCTGTGCCCAGTTTGTCATTTGCTGTGCATTGCAGTGCTCACTATGTAATGTGCAGTGTCCACCATGACATGTGCTGTAAATTGCAGTGCCCACCATGTATTGTGCAGTGCCCACCATGTAGTGTGCTCAGCTGTGCCTGCCATGTCATGTGCTGTGCCCACCATATAAGGTCTTGTGCCCACCGTGTGCATGTGCTGTGTTGTGCCCACCATGCAATGTGCTGTACCCACCATGTAATGTGCTGTGCCCACCATGTTATGTGCTGTGCATTGCATTTCTCTTCATGTGATGTGCAGTGCCCCCTATGTCATGTGATGTTCCATGCAGTGCCCACCATGTCATGTACTATTGCATGCAGTGCCCGCCATGTAATAGGCAGTGCCCACCCTGTCATGTGATGTGCCACCCAGTGCCCACCATGTCATGTGCAATGCCCACCATGTCCTGTGCTGTGCCATACAGTGCCCACCATGTAATGTGCAGTGCCCACCATGTCATGTGCTGTGCCTTGCCATGCCCGCTATGTAATTTGCAGTGCCCACCGTGTCATGTACTATGCCATGCAGTGCCCGCCATGTAATAGGCAGTGCCCACCCTGTCATGTGATGTGCCATCCAGTGCCCACCATGTCATGTGCAATGCCCACCATGTCCTGTGCTGTGCCATACAGTGCCCACCATGTCATGTGCAGTGCCCACCATGTCATGTGCTGTGCCTTGCCATGCCCGCTATGTAATTTGCAGTGTCCACCATGTCATGTGCTGTGCCATGCAGTGATCTCACCATATAATGTGCAATGCCCACCATGTAATGTGCTGTGCCATGCAGTGCCCACCATGTCATGTGCAGTTCCCACCCTGCCATGTGCTGTGCCCGGCATGTAGTGTGTTGTGCCCACTGTGTAATGTGCTGTGCCATTCAGCAGTGCCCATCATGTCATGTGCAGTTCCTAACATGTAAAGAGCAGTGCAGTCCCCACCATTTCACATGCATTGCCCACCATGAAATGTGCTATGCCATGCAGTGCCCACCATGTAATGTGTTGTGCCAACCATGTAATGTACTGTGTCATGCAGTGCCCACCATGTAATGTGCTGTGTCCACCATATCATGTGCCATGCCATGCAGTGCCCACCATGTAATGTGCTGTACCCACCATGTATTGCGCTGTGCCATGCAGTGCCCACCATGTCATGTGCAGTGCCCACCATGTAAATTGCTGTGCAGTGCCCACCATGTCATGTGCTGTGTCTTGCCATGCTGCTATGTAATTTGCAGTATCCACCATGTCATGTGCTGTGCCATGCAGTGATCTCACCATGTAATGTGCAGTGCCCACCATGTAATGTGCTGTGCCATGCAGTGCCCACCATGTCATGTGCAGTTCCCACCATGTCATGTGCTGTGCTGTGCCCACCCTGCCATGTGCTGTGCCTGGCATGTAGTGTGTTGTGCCCACTGTGTAATGTGCTGTGCCATTCAGCAGTGCCCATCATGTCATGTGCAGTTCCTAACACGTAAAGAGCAGTGCAGTGCCCACCATGTCACATGCATTGCCCACCATGAAATGTGCTATGCCATGCAGTGCCCACCATGTAATGTGTTGTGCCAACCATGTAATGTACTGTGTCATGCAGTGCCCACCATGTAATGCGCTGTGTCCACCATATCATGGTGCTCAGTCTGAAGCTGTGGAACTTGGTGTAAGTGGAGCTGGAATAAGTGGGAGTTAAAAAAAACAGAGTTAGAGTGTACAAGTCTTGCTGTTTGTTTGCTGTTTGCTGTTTGTTTGCTGTTTGTTTGCTGTTTGCTGTTTGTTTGCTGTTTGCTGTTTGTTTGCTGCTTGCTGTTTGTTTGCTGTTTGTTTGCTGGGTTGCATTTTTGGGGCTTTTCCTTTTAGTTTTTAATTTGCCTTTTGCTGTCACTTTTTAAATAGCCTTTTTTTTTCCCTCTGGTTTCATCAGTCTATCAATTAAGGGGTGTGGTTAATTGCTCACAGGTGCCTATTTAACTGGTTGTAGGACTCAGTCTGAGCGTGCTCAGTCTGAAGCTGTGGAACTTGGTGTAAGTGGAGCTGGAATAAGTGGGAGTTAAAAAACCAGAGTTTAAAACAGGAGGTTATAACAGGGGTCACAGTACCTGTGCAGTGTGAGTATCTGAGTGTTGTCTGAGTAGTGTGTGTGGATCGTTAGTACTTGTGTACTGTGTACTTGTGTATTGCGCGTGCACGTAGGTCCGTGAGTACCTGTGTATTGTCTTGTTGTGTACCTGTGTATTGTCTTGTTGTGTACCTGTGTATTGTATTGTCGTGTACCTGTGTATTGTCTTGAGTATTAGTACCAGGAAGCTAGCTGTTAGGTAATTTGGACAGGGTAAAATCCCCAAATCCTCACTAAATTTAATAGGTACGATGCCCGGCGGGTGTGGAGAGGCGACTCTTTGTACATCTTGCCGCATGTATGCGTTCCTTGATCATCCGATCGAGGGCGAATACTGCTGTGCAAAATGTAAGCACATTGTTTCCCTGGAAGCCCAGGTTCTGAATATGGGGAAGCAACTGTCAGCACTGAGAAGTCACTCCATACTAAAGGTGAGCCAGGAACGTACACGGCAGGTGCCGGCAGGGGCCAGCACAGAGGAGGGTGGAGACAAAGAGGTGCAGGCACTAGCAAAGAGTAGATGGGTGACAGTCAGGAGGGGTAGAGGGGGAAGTGCCAGAGAGGCCGATCCAGGACTGGAGCATCCCAATAAGTACGCTCCATTGAGTGACATTGTTGAAACCAGTCAAGGACCAGCACTGCTGGAGATGGGGGACTCTCCTAGCTGCCAGGGGAAGAACTCCTCCAGTGAGAGTGGGGGGGCAGCAAAGGGAAAGGAAAGACAGATTCTGGTGGTAGGGGACTCAATTCTTAGAAGGACAGAGAGGGCAATCTGTAACCAAGACCTGAAGCGCCGAACAGTATGTTGTCTACCGGGTGCTCGGGTTCGGCACATCACGGATCTTGTGGACAGATTACTGGGAGGGGCTGGGGAAGACCCAGCTGTCATGGTGCACGTTGGCACCAATGACAAAGTCAGAGGCAGATGGAGTGTCCTAAAGAACGATTTTAGGGACTTAGGAGCTAAATTGAGGAAAAGGACCTCCAAGGTAGTGTTCTCAGGAATACTGCTGGTACATGGAGCCACACCAGAAAGGCAGAGGGAGATTAGGGAAGTAAACAAGTGGCTGAAGAGCTGGTGTAGTAAGGAGGGGTTTGGGTTCCTGGAGGACTGGGCCAACTTCTCAGTCGGTAACCGGTACTATAGAAGGGACGGACTGCACCTAAATGAGGAGGGTGCAGATCTGCTGGGAATGAAGATGGCCAAAAAGTTAGAGGGGTTTTTAAACTAGGCGATGGGGGGGAGGGTCCAGAGACAGTGATAGCCAGCGTGGAAGATATTCCAGAGGGTAGTATTGAGAGCATTAGTGGTAGGTTAACCAAAGCACAAAAACACAAGGTGAGTATAGTAGCAAGTCCTAGTTGCAATCTTGAAACACCCAATACGAGGACAATATGCGACCGGTCTAAACTATGTGGCATGTTCACTAATGCCAGGAGCATGACGGACAAGATGGGTGAACTAGAGATACTGTTGTACAAGGAGGATTTGGATTTTGTGGGAATTTCAGAGACCTGGTTCAACAGCTCTCATGATTGGCTGGCAAACATTCAAGGGTATACCCTATACCGCAAGGATAGAGAGGGTAAAAAAGGGGGAGGGGTATGCCTATATATCAAGAATAATGTACAAGTGAATGTGAGAGATGACATCACTGAGGGGGCTAGGGAGGAGGTGGAATCTTTATGGGTAGAGCTCCAAAGGGATGAAGCTAAGGGGAAAATAATACTGGGAGTATTCTATAGGCCCCCTAACCTGAGGGAGGAAGTGGAGACGGATCTCCTATCACAAATTGGATTAGCAGCAAGGATGGGAAGTGTTATCATAATGGGGGATTATCCAGACATAGACTGGGCGGAGGGAACCGCGCATTCATTTAAGGCTCGCCAGTTCCTTAATGTCTTGCAGGACAATTTTATGGGTTAGATGGTAGACGCACCAACTAGAAATAAAACATTACTAAATCTACTGATTACCAACAATACAGACCTGATCACAGATGTGGAAATACGGGGCAATTTAGGTAACAGCGATCACAGGTCAATTAGTTTCAGTATAAATCACACAAATAGGAAACATGAAGGGAACACAAAGACACTGAATTTCAAAAGAGCCAACTTCCCTAAACTACAAACCTTGCTAAAAGGCATAAATTGGGATAAAATATTAGGAACAAAGAATACGGAGGAGAGATGGGTTTGCTTTAAGAGCATATTAAATAAGGGCATTAGCCAATGTATCCCATTGGGTAATAAATTTAAAAGAGCGAACAAACATCCTGGATGGCTTAACTCCAATGTAAAAATGCATATAAAAGCAAAGGAGAAGGCCTTCAAAAAATACAAGGTTGAGGGATCATCCTCAGCATTCAGAATTTATAAAGAATGCAATAAGAAATGTAAGGGTGCAATTTGGACGGCTAAGATAGAAAATGAAAGACACATAGCGGAGGAGAGCAAAAAAAATCCCAAGAAATTCTTTAAGTATGTAAACAGTAAAAAAGGGAGGACAGACCATATTGGCCCCATAAAGAATGAGAAAGGACATCTGGTTACAAAGGATGGGGAGATGGCAAAGGTATTGAATTTATTCTTCTCCTCAGTATTCACGAGTGAATCGGGGGGCTTCAGTAACCAAAACTCCAGTGTTTATCCTCATGACACAACACAGGAAGCACCTACATGGTTAACAGAGGACGGAATTAAAATTAGACTTGAGAAACTTAACATTAATAAATCACCGGGACCAGATGGCTTGCATCCGAGGGTACTTAGGGAACTCAGTCAGGTGATTGCCAGACCGTTGTTCCTAATTTTTACAGACAGTCTATTGACTGGAATGGTACCAGCTGATTGGAGAAAAGCCAATGTAGCACCAATATTTAAAAAGGGCCCAAAAAACATCCCTGGGAATTACAGACCAGTTAGCCTAACATCAATAGTATGTAAACTCTTGGAGGGGATGATAAGGGACTATATACAAGATTTTAGTAATAAGAATGATATCATTAGCAGTAATCAGCATGGATTCATGAAGAATCGTTCTTGCCAAACCAATCTATTAACCTTCTATGAGGAGGTGAGTTGCCATCTAGATAAAGGAAGGCCCGTAGACGTGGTGTATCTGGATTTTGCAAAAGCATTTGACACAGTTCCCCATAAACGTTTACTGTACAAAATAAGGTGCGTTGGCATGGACCATAGGGTGAGTACATGGATTGAAAACTGGCTACAAGGGCGTGTTCAGAGGGTGGTGATAAATGGGGAGTACTCAGAATGGTCAGGGGTGGGTAGTGGGGTTCCCCAGGGTTCTGTGCTGGGACCAATCCTATTTAATTTGTTCATAAACGACCTGGAGGATGGGATAAACAATTCAATCTCTGTATTTGCAGACGATACTAAGCTAAGCAGGGCAATAACTTCTCCGCAGGATGTGGAAATCTTGCAAAAAGACCTGAACAAATTAATGGGGTGGGCGACTACATGGCAAATGAGGTTCAATGTAGAAAAATGTAAAATAATGCATTTGGGTGGCAAAAATATGAATGCAATCTATACACTGGGGGGAGAACCTCTGGGGGAATCTAGGATGGAAAAGGACCTGGGGGTCCTAGTAGATGATAGGCTCAGCAATGGCATGCAATGCCAAGCTGCTGCTAATAAAGTAAACAGAATATTGGCATGCATTAAAAGGGGGATCAACTCCAGAGATAAAACGATAATTCTCCCGCTCTACAAGACTCTGGTCCGGCCGCACCTGGAGTATGCTGTCCAGTTCTGGGCACCAGTCCTCAGGAGGGACGTACTGGAAATGGAGCGAGTACAAAGAAGGGCAACAAAGCTAATAAAGGGTCTGGAGGATCTTAGTTATGAGGAAAGGTTGCGAGCACTGAACTTATTCTCTCTGGAGAAGAGACGCTTGAGAGGGGATATGATTTCAATTTACAAATACTGTACTGGTGACCCCACAATAGGGATAACACTTTTTCACAGAAGAGAGTTTAATCAGACTCGTGGCCACTCATTACAATTAGAAGAAAAGAGGTTTAACCTTAAACTACGTAAAGGGTTCTTTACTGTAAGAGCGCCAAGGATGTGGAATTCCCTTCCACAGGCGGTGGTCTCAGCGGGGAGCATTGATAGCTTCAAGAAACTATTAGATAATCACCTTAATGACCGCAACATACAGGGATATGTAATGTAATACTGACACATAATCACACACATAGGCTGGACTTGATGGACTTGTGTCTTTTTTCCTTGTCAAAAGAAGTTTATTGAGTATACAATGTTATAAAGATACATAAAGATACATAAAGTAAGTTTACAAGGATCTATAAAGTAAGCTCATTGTTTTACAGTAGGGTTTATATAGGTAAATATCATGAAATTTCAAATATTAAACATTGGGTTCACGTAAACCTAAATTAAAGATATATATCATTTCCTTAGTTACTTTTGTAGGTATTTAAATGATTTATACCTACTATACATATTGTTTACAAGTAGAGTGTATATAGGTCAAATAAATTCTGATAATGAGCTTTAATCGTAAGGTGGAGAAAAGGAAAGAGAAAGAAGAAAAAGGGTTGAAAGGTAGAGGTATGGTCCACAAGGTTGTCCTGCTCATCAGTTTATTATTCTTTTTAGTTCTCTTTGAAGCCTTAGAATGGGTGTCTCTGTAAGTCATTTAATCTGTTACCATGGCAACAGTACAGAGTCATTGAAATTTGACAGGAACTGTTGTTTTATCCAAGGATGCCAAAGTTTTTCAAATTTTGGAATTTGATTTTGATCGATGGCTACCATCTTAGCATGGGACATTGTATTATTCATTCTGTGAATTGTTTCTGCTAGTACCAATGTAGGAGATTTCCATGCCTTGGCCACTGTTTGTTTTGCAGCCGTTATTAGTTGGATCATAAGTTTGAATTGAGAGAGTGTTAACCATTCCGGTTTTAGATTAAGTAAAGTTAAATATGGATCTGGTTGTATTATTTTTTTAAATATTTTAGATGCAATCACAAAGACTTCCTTCCAGAAGGTTTGGATTACTGGGCACGTCCACCATATGTGTAAATATGTGCCTATTTCTGGGCATCCTCGAAAACAAAGAGTTGAGGTATTAGGTGAATATTTTGCCACTCTAGCGGGTACAAGGTACCAGCGAGTTAGGACTTTATAATTTGTCTCCAGTGCTAAGATGTTGGGTGAAGATGACTTAGATGTGAGCCATATATTAGACCAGTCCGTGTCTTCTAAAGTTCGTCCCAGGTCCTCCTCCCACCTCTGAACGTAAGAGGGTCTATTAAGATTTGCTACTCCATATAATTGATTATAAAGTGATGAAATTGTACCTTTAGCAAATGGATCTTTTGTACAGATTGATTCAAAAATGGATAATTGGGATAATGGTGTATCCCCCTTTAGGAATGGTGTATAGAAATTTTTGATTTGGAGATATCTAAATATCTCAGATTTGGTAGATCATATTTTTCTCTAAGCGATGGGAATGAAAGGAATGATTTAGATGCTATGAAGTCATTTAGTGTCTGAATGCCTGATGTAGTCCAAGCTTTAAAAGAATTTGGGTAGATCCATGCCGGATAAAAGGCCGGATTTCTGATAAAAGAAAGGCGAGGATTGTGTGGAGATTGTAACTGATATTTGGTTTTTAGTTTATCCCAGAGAGATAAGAAGTGTTTAGTTATGGGATTATGAATTTTAAAGCGGTCTTTAGGATCAAGCCATAATAAATTTGATATTAATAGAGGGTCATTTTCTGAAGCCTCTATAAATACCCATAATGGTATTTCCTGTTTTGCATGGTATTTGGACAGACTGGCCAAATGTGCTGCTCTGTAGTAGTTAGTAAAATTAGGGTATCCCAGGCCTCCTTTATTTTTGGGAAGATGTAGTGTGTGTATAGGTATACGTGGTTTAGAAGAGCCCCATATAAACGAAGTTGCTCTTTTTTGTACTATTCTCAAAAAATAGGAAGGAATTGGAATAGGGAGGACTCTGAATAGATAAAGCAATTTGGGTAGAATAGTCATTTTGATTGCATTAATCTTCCCTATCCAGGATAAAGGAAGTTGCGACCATTGTTTTATTAGATTTGTGATCTGTCTTAATACAGGAGGATAATTGGTTGAGAATAAGTCAGAATGAGATGCTGTTAAATGAATTCCAAGATATGGGATTGATTTTTCTGCCCATGTGAATGGGAGTGCAGCCCTAGCCGGGATCAATTCCATGTTTGTGAGTGAAATATTAAGCACTAGGCATTTCTTAGGATTAATCATAAGGCCGGATAGGGCTGCAAATCCATCAAGAGCTGGTATTAAGTTAGGACCAGAGACCTGTGGTGATGATAGAAAAAGTAATATATCGTCTGCAAATATACATAATTTGGGTGTAATACCTCCTACTTCAATGCCAGTTATAGTTTGGTTTGTTCTGATGTATTGGGCCATGGGTTCGAGTATAAGGGCAAATAATAAGGGAGATAATGGGCAACCCTGTCGGGTACCTCTTTCGATATTAAAGGCTTCAGATTTGTATCCAGCATATTTTATATAGGCTTTGGGTTTATTATATAATGCTTTGATCCATGTTAAAAAGTGGGGTCCAAAACCCCATTTTTGTAATGAATATTGCATATATTGCCAGGATACTGTGTCAAATGCCCTCTTAATATCGAGAGATAGAAAACATAAAGGGATTTTCCGTTTTTTAGCAATATGTGCCAATAACACTGCCCTGCGTATATTATCGCCTGCCTGTCTATTTGGCATGAAGCCTACTTGATCTCTATGTATTAATTTTCCTATAATGCTATTGAGGCGTTTTGCTATTATTTTTGCTAATAATTTAATATCGAGGTTTAACAGAGAGATAGGCCGATAATTCACACAGGAAGTATCATCAGAAAGGGGTTTTGGGATCATACAAACAATTGCCATTAGTGTTTCTTGCCGAAAAGAATGTCCATCTAGAAGTTTGTTAAAAGTTTCAGTGAGAATGGGAGAGAGTATTTCTGAGAATGTTTTATAGTATAAAGCAGAGTAGCCGTCTGGGCCTGGTCTTTTGTTAAGTTTTAGGTCTTTTATGGCGTTAGCAACTTCATCTATAGTTATAGGCTCATCCAAACTGCTTTTTTGATTCTGAGATAACTCAGGTAAGGTTATTTTTGAGAAGAAGGATTCAGCTTCTGTAGGATTAAATTCATTGTTTGTCTTGTATAAAGTTGCGAGATGTGTGTGAAATTTATGGACTATTTTAACTGGATTACAAGTGTAAACATTTTTTGATAATTTCAAACGTATTGGTTTGAAAGATTTGTTAGTTGAATTTAATGCCCGAGCCAAATATGTACCTGGTTTGTTTGTATTCATGTAGAAATTGTGTTTGGAGCGTTTGAGGGATTTATCAACTGACTCAGTGAGAAATAGATCGTATTCCAATCTAGATTTTTCCAGATGAGATTTTGTACTCTGAGATGGATTATCTTGAAATGATATGTAGGCTGCATTAAAATTGAGTTCTAGTTTTTTTGCTAGATTTTTGCGTTCCCGTTTAAATAGTGCCATTTGTCTTTGTATTGTACCACGCAAGACAGGCTTATGAGCTTCCCACAGTGTTATTGGGGAGATGTCTTTTGTGTTATTAATTGATATGTATTCCTTTAAAGCTTGTTCAATGGCCATCTGATGTAGTGGGTGTTTGAGCATTATGTCCGGTAAGTACCACGTTGGGTCATGCGCTTTTGGTATGGCTGAGGCTATAGTAGTGTATACTGCATTATGGTCAGACCACGGAATCGGAATTATATCTGATGCAATAATTTCTGGTATCATTCCTATTGTTAGAAAAATATGATCTATTCTGGTGAAGGTTTGATGAGGGTGCGAGAAATAAGTGAATTTCTTTTTCATTGGGTTACTTTCTCTCCATGAATCTACCAGATTGTATTTGGAAAGAAGTTGAGAAAAAGGTAATCTAGAGGTTATTTTGGATGGTGTAAAAGGTGATTTATCCAGAAATGGGAGGAGGACCTGGTTCGAATCCCCACACATTATCACTGTTCCTATTTTGTGTGTATTAATCACTTGTAATATATGTGAGAGGAATGGTGTAGGTTGTTTGTTAGGAGCGTAGTAGGAAATCACCGTGATTGCTGTATCCATTATATAACCCATGAGTATCAGGTATCTACCTTCTGGGTCTTTAATTTCTGATGATAAGGTGAATGGTGTGGATCGGTGAAATGCAATTAGAGTTCCCCTTTGCTTGGTACAGGCAGAAGCCGTGTAAATTTGTTGATAAAAAGGAGAAATATATTTTGGAGTAGAATCTTTGGTGAAGTGTGTTTCTTGGAGGCATACTATGTGAGCCTTCTTGTTATGGAAAGTACGGAAGGCTTTGGTCCTTTTTTGAGGGACATTTATTCCCTGAACATTCAGGGAAAGTATATTCAGTGGTGCCATGGCAATAGATCAAATAGTTTTGACTTACTTTTTGTTATGCAGAGCTGACTGCACAGATCAACCTGTGTGGACTGAAGAGATGAATAGATAGAAAAGAAACCAGTGAATTCTGGAGTAAAGAGTAAACAAAAAACATATGAGATTAGATGATACATTGTATAAATTATTTTTTGCAAGTAATCACAATTTACCCGTGAAAGAGAATAAATATCTCTCTCAGGGGAATAAGTGCCTTCGTCACACTCCCACATAATATGGTTGGGAGAATGAGGAGGGCTAATGGGGGTACACGGATCTTCCGCTTACAGGAGAGAAGTGCTATGTCAAAAGACATCAAAATGATGTTTCATTAATTGGAGTGCAGAATATAGTTTTTGTTGAAATTATTTATTCCAGGGTGGTTGTATATGGTTAGTCTTGCCCTAGGCTAAATAATTCAGTTAGAAAGGTACTGTTAATAACTTTGGTATTGATGAAGATAGTTTGAATTATTTTGGGATTTTAACCCTTTTAGAGTAAACAATTACATATTTTATTCATATGTAACTGTTTAGATATGTTAACTCATAAAATTGAGGTTGTATTGCTTCAGATTAGAATAAACAAAAACATAATTCTAGGAACTAGTTAGGTAATAATATATTTGTTTTAAGAAAAGAAAGAAAAAGCTTCCATTACTTCTGGATTATTGAACATATTTGTCCTAAAAAGTAATAAATCTATTGTTATTACCTGATAATATATAACTGAACAAGAATTTCCTTATTTCACTTATATATTCTAAGGCTATATGAATCAGAAGTAATAAGAAATATAACTGGAATGTAACATGATCCCACACAGTGTGTGACTATCAGAATGCAGTTACATTCAGTTATAAATATAGGTTTTTTATAGAGAACCATCTCTTAGTATAATAAATGAAGAGATATCAGGAATTAGGATGTCAGTCCATTGAATCTTCTTGGTCCATGGATGATGTGGCATAACGGCCTCTTTTGTGAGAATGATGATTCCCATTTTGTTCTGAAATTTTCTGGGTGCTGCCTGAAGGTGAAGATGACGCCATTCTTCTGCGTGTGGGAGTGTTGCTGCTTGTGGGTTCTGTCAGATTTAATTTTAAAAGGGTTTGTTGTAGTTCATCTGCTGATCTGCTTCTGTAAATTGTACCTTGGTAGTTAAATCTGACTGAAAAGGGGAAGCCCCATTGATACATAATGTTGTGGCGTTGCAGTTCCATTAGTTGGGGTTTCATGGATCGTCTTTTAGTAATAGTAAGTTGGGATAGGTCAGCAAAAATTTGATAATTGTGTCCTTGAAAATTAAGTTCCTTTTTTTCTCTTGCAGCAATTAGTATTTGTTCTTTCGTTCTGTAATAATGAAATTTTGTGATTATATCACGTGGGGGTCCATCTTTCTTTTTGGCTGTGAGGGCTCTGTGTACTCTGTCCAGTTCTAAACGTTCAATAGGGATATCTGGCTTTAGTTCTTGTAATAGAGCAGTAATAGTAGATTGCAGGTCTGTCACAGTTTCAGGTATTCCCCTTATGCGCAAGTTTGAACGTCTGGCTCTATTTTCGTAATCTTCGAGCTTAGTTTGAAGTATTAAATTCTCTTTTTTTAATTGTTCCAATTCTGTTATATTTTCTTGGGTTGTAATTTCAATTTCATCCATTTTTATTTCTAAGGCTGCGGTGCGGTTTCCCAGCTCTCTTATTTCTTTGGTTAGGCTTTTTGTTATTTGGTCTGAGGTTTGTTTTAAAGCCTTATGAAGCATCTTTTCAAATTGTAATAATATTACTGGGGATACTGAGGAGGCTTGTGGAGAAGTTTGTGAGAGGATTTGTTCTGTATCTGACTCAAATGGAGAGTCTTGCTGTGACATTTTCTGTCTGTGAGAGCGCCCTGATGCTGTATCTTGTGAGGTGACTGGAGCTGCTTCAGCTGCAGTGAGTGCCTGTGAGCTCTTTGTGAGGTGATTTTTGTTTCTGCCACGGTTTCCTCCCAGTACCATATTTCCTGCCCAAACTTTCACAGTTTGTTCCCTGGGGCAAAAAGGTTCAAATGGATACCTTTTGAGCCTGCAGGCTCCGCTTTGTCCTTCTCTTCTCTCCTCAGCGGTGTGGAGCTCTAACAATGCATGTCTGCTCTGCTAGGCTCCGCCTCCTGCCCCCCCGACTTGTGTCTTTTTTCAACCTCACCTACCATGTAACTATGTAACTATGTGCCATGCCATGCAGTGCCCACCATGTAATATGCTGTAGCCACCATGTATTGTGCTGTGTCATGCAGTGCCCACTATGTCATGTGCAGTGCCCACCATGTAAATTGCTGTGCAGTGCCCACCATGTCATGTGCTGTGCAGTGCCCACCATGTCATGTGCTGTGTTGTGCCCACCATGTCATGTGCTGCACCATGAAGTGCCTATCATGTAATGTGCTGTACATTGTCCACCATGGCATGTCCCATGCAGTACCCACAATGGAATGTGCTGTGCAGGGCTCACCATGTCATGTGCGGTGTCCACCATTAAATGTGCTGTGCTCACAATGTAATGTGCTGTGCTGTGTCATGCAGTGCCGACCATGTCATTTGGTGTCATGCAGTGCCCACCTTGTCATGTGCTGTGCAGTGTCCACCATGCCATGTGCAGTACCCATCATATAATATGTTGTGCCCACCATATCCATATAATGTGCTGTGCAGTGCCCACTTGTATTGTGCAGTGCCCACCATGTAGTGTGCTCAGCTGTGCCTGCCATGTCATGTGCTGTGCCCACCATATAAGGTCCTGTGCCCACCGTGTGCATGTGCTGTGTTGTGCCCACCATGCAATGTGCTGTACCTACCATGTAATGTGCTGTGCCCACCATGTTATGTGCTGTGCATTGCATTTCTCTTCATGTGATGTGCAGTGCCCCCTATGTCATGTGATGTGCCATGCAGTGCCCACCATGTCATGTACTATGCCATGCAGTGCCTGCCATGTAATAGGCAGTGCCCACCCTGTCATGTGATGTGCCATCCAGTGCCCACCATGTCATGTGCAATGCCCGCCATGTCCTGTGCTGTGCCATACAGTGCCCACCATATAATGTGCAGTGCCCACCATGTCATGTGCTGTGCCTTGCCATGCCCACTATGTAATTTGCAGTGTCCACCATGTCATATGCTGTGCCATGCAGTGATCTCACATGTAATGTGCAGTGCCCACCATGTAATGTGCTGTGCCATGCAGTGCCCACCATGTCATGTGCAGTTCCCACCCTGCCATGTGCTGTGCCCGGCATGTAGTGTGTTGTGCCCACTGTGTAATGTGCTGTGCCATTCAGCATTGCCCATCATGTCATGTGCAGTTCCTAACACGTAAAGAGCAGTGAAGTGCCCACCATGTCACATGCATTGCCCACCATGAAATGTGCTATGCCATGCAGTGCCCACCATGTAATGTGTTGTGCCAACCATGTAATGTACTGTGTCATACAGTGCTCACCATGCAATGTGCTGCGTCCACCATATTATGTGCCATGCCATGCAGTGCCCACCATGTAATGTGCTGTAGCCACCATGTATTGTGCTGTGCCATGCAGTGCCCACCATGTCATGTGCAGTGCCCACCATGTAAATTGCTGTGCAGTGCCCACCATGTCATGTGCTGTGCAGTGCCCACCATGTCATGTGCTGTGTTGTGCCCACCATGTCATGTGCTGCACCATGAAGTGCCTACCATGTAATGTGCTGTACATTGTCCACCATGGCATGTCCCATGCAGTACCCACAATGGAATGTGCTGTGCAGGGCTCACCATGTCATGTGCGGTGTCCACCATTTAATGTGCAGTGCTCACAATGTAATGTGCTGTGCTGTGTCATGCAGTGCCGACCATGTCATTTGGTGTCATGCAATGCCCACCTTGTCATGTGCTGTGCAGTGTCCACCATGCCATGTGCAGTACCCATCATATAATATGTTGTGCCCACCATATCCATATAATGTGCTGTGCAGTGCCCACTTGTAATGTGCAGTGCCCACCATGTAGTGTGCTCAGCTGTGCCTGCCATGTCATGTGCTGTGCCCACCATATAAGGTCCTGTGCCCACCGTGTGCATGTGCTGTGTTGTGCCCACCATGCAATGTGCTGTACCCACCATGTTATGTGCTGTGCATTGCATTTCTCTTCATGTGATGTGCAGTGCCCCCTATGTCATGTGATGTGCCATGCAGTGCCCACCATGTCATGTACTATGCCATGCAGTGCCCACCATGTAATAGGCAGTGCCCACCCTGTCATGTGATGTGCCATCCAGTGCCCACCATGTCATGTGCAATGCCCACCATGTCCTGTGCTGTGCCATACAGTGCCCACCATGTAATGTGCAGTGCCCACCATGTCATGTGCTGTGCCTTGCCATGCCCACTATGTAATTTGCAGTGTCCACCATGTCATGTGCTGTGCCATGCAGTGATCTCACCATGTAATGTGCAGTGCCCACCATGTAATGTGCTGTGCCATGCAGTGTCCACCATGTCATGTGCAGTTCCCACCCTGCCATGTGCTGTGCCTGGCATGTAGTGTGTTGTGCCCACTGTGTAATGTGCTGTGCCATTCAGCATTGCCCATCATGTCATGTGCAGTTCCTAACACGTAAAAGCAGTGCAGTGCCCACCATGTCACATGCATTGCCCACCATGAAATGTGCTATGCCATGCAGTGCCCACCATGTAATGTGTTGTGCCAACCATGTAATATACTGTGTCATGCAGTGCCCACCATGTAATGCGCTGTGTCCACCATATCATGTGCCATGCCATGCAGTGCCCACCATGTAATGTGCTGCACCCACCATGTATTGTGCTGTGCCATGCAGTGCCCACCATGTCATGTGCAGTGCCCACCATGTAAATTGCTGTGCAGTTCCCACCATGTCATGTGCTGTGCCTTGCCATGCCCGCTATGTAATTTGCAGTGTCCATCATGTCATGTGCTGTGCCATGCAGTGATCTCACCATGTAATGTGCAGTGCCCACCATGTAATGTGCTGTACCATGCAGTGCCCACCATGTCATGTGCAGTTCCCACCATGTCATGTGCTGTGCTGTGCCCACCCTGCCATGTGCTGTGCCTGGCATGTAGTGTGTTGTGCCCACTGTGTAATGTGCTGTGCCATTCAGCAGTGCCCATCATGTCATGTGCAGTTCCTAACACGTAAAGAGCAGTGCAGTGCCCACCATGTCACATGCATTGCCCACCATGAAATGTGCTATGCCATGCAGTGCCCACCATGTAATGTGTTGTGCCAACCATGTAATGTGCTGTGCCATACAGTGCCCACCATGTAATGTGCAGTGCCCACCATGTCATGTGCTGTGCATTGCCATGCCTGCTATGTAATTTGCAGTGTCCACCATGTCATGTACTGTGCCATGCAGTGATCACACCATGTAATGTGCAGTGCCCACCATGTAACGTGCTGTGCCATGCAGTGCCCACCATGTCATGTGCAGTTCCCACCCTGCCTGCCATGTGCTGTGCCTGGCATGTAGTGTGTTGTGCCCACTGTGTAATGTGTTGTGCCATTCAGCAGTGCCCATCATGTCATGTGCAGTTCCTAACACGTAAAGAGCAGTGCAGTGCCCACCATGTCACATGCATTGCCCACCATGAAATGTGCTATGCCATGCAGTGCCCACCATGTAATGTGTTGTGCCAACCATGTAATGTACTGTGTCATGCAGTGCCCACCATGTAATGCGCTGTGTCCACCATATCATGTGCCATGCCATGCAGTGCCCATCATGTAATGTGCTGTACCCACCATGTATTGTGCTGTGCCATGCAGTGCCCACCATGTCATGTGCAGTGCCCACCATGTAAACTGCTGTGCAGTGCCCACCATGTCATGTGCTGTGCCTTGCCATGCCCGCTATGTAATTTGCAGTGTCCACCATGTCATGTGCTGTGCCATGCAGTGATCTCACCATGTAATGTGCAGTGCCCACCATGTAATGTGCTGTACCATGCAGTGCCCACCATGTCATGTGCAGTTCCCACCATGTCATGTGCTGTGCTGTGCCCACCCTGCCATGTGCTGTGCCTGGCATGTAGTGTGTTGTGCCCACTGTGTAATGTGCTGTGCCATTCAGCAGTGCCCATCATGTCATGTGCAGTTCCTAACACGTTAAGAGCAGTGCAGTGCCCACCATGTCACATGCATTGCCCACCATGAAATGTGCTATGCCATGCAGTGCCCACCATGTAATGTGTTGTGCCAACCATGTAATGTACTGTGTCATGCAGTGCCCACCATGTAATGTGCTGTGTCCACCATATTATGTGCCATGCCATACAGTGACCACCATGTAATATGCTGTAGCCACCATGTATTGTGCTGTGCCATGCAGTGCCCACCATGTCATGTGCAGTGCCCACCATGTAAATTGCTGTGCAGTGCCCACCATGTCATGTGCTGTGCAGTTCCCACCATGTCATGTGCTGTGTTGTGCCCACCATGTCATGTGCTGCACCATGAAGTGCCTACCATGTAATGTGCTGTACATTGTCCACCATGGCATGTCCCGTGCAGTACTCACAATGGAATGTGCTGTGCAGGGCTCACCATGTCATGTGCGGTGTCCACCATTTAATGTGCTGTGCTCACAATGTAATGTGCTGTGCTGTGTCATGCAGTGCCTACCATGTCATTTGGTGTCATGCAGTGCCCACCTTATCATGTGCTGTGCAATGTCCATCATGCCATGTGCAGTACCCATCATATAATATATTGTGCCCACCATATCCATATAATGTGCTGTGCAGTGCCCACTTGTAATGTGCAGTGCCCACCATGTAGTGTGCTCAGCTGTGCCTGCCATGTCATGTGCTGTGCCCACCATATAAGGTCCTGTGCCCACCGTGTGCATGTGCTGTGTTGTGCCCACCATGCAATGTGCTGTGTTGTGCAGTACCGACCATGTCATGTGCTGTGCCCACCATATAATGTACTGTGCCTACCATGTAATGTGCTGTATTAGGCAGTGCCAAAAGTGTAATGTGCTGTGCCCACCATGTAATATGCTGTGCCATGCTCATCATTGAATGTGCTGTGCCGTGCCCACTGTCTTGTGTTGTGCCCACCATGTAATGTGCTGTGCTTTGCCTACCATTAAATGTGCTGTATCCATGCATCCACTATGTAATGTGTTGTGCCAATCATGTAATGTACTCAATGTGAATATGGATGGGGCTATTGACAATAAATTTATATTTATCCAATAATGCACATATACGTAGTTTGATTAATAGGCGGGCACAGACAATACAATTTTTTATAACAATTTCAAAATTGTTTGTAACAATAGATTACCAATAGTCTGGAATTCAACTGTAATTTCCCTGCAGAAGGAATAAGCATGAAACTACGCAAAAGGCTACACCACTATGCTCCAAGAACAGAAAAATAATTTAAAAAAAGAATAAATAAAAATGGTCAATTTAAATTGTTATGTTATTGCAGGGAGAGCTAATAAGTTACCAGAAGAAATATAAAAGATGGATTATCAATCTAAGCAAACTATTCAATAGAAGATATACTATAGTTACCCTTTTAAAATAGTTGCAGCCAGACTCTCCTAAGATAGCTGCCAATTACTGGTTGTAGTTGCCTTCCCAAAATGGCATCTAGCTATGCAGGAGCTATGTCCTGGCATCACTGAGGTGTCAGATGATGGAGTGTCTGTTCTCTTCCTTCTCTGTCTACCTGACTTGTTATATATTCAGTCGTGGCCAATGCGCGCATGAAAATTTTACTAATGCTTTCTAAATGTAACACCTAACTATAAAGAGGTGTAGTTTCATATATAACGATCAATATTAGTTATAAAGAAAATAACTATATACACATATATCATAAAAATTTGCATACCCTAACTACTTCTACACATACAATATTTCTAATAATGATGATAAAAATCAAACACGCTAAGTATGTAATGGAATTACCAATAAACAAGCATACAATAATATTGTGACTGAACCCGTTTTAGATTACGGTATATGATATTTTGGGTCATAATCATGTCTTTTCTGAAATATATCAAAAGTATCCAGTTTTATTTTTTATTCAGTTCTTAAAAATGTAATTCCCCTTTTTATTTTCTTTGGTTTCTTGTTAACTATATAATGTCGTTCAATTTTTGGAACCACAGATACTGAGATGTACAACAATGTTGGTCTTGGATCAGCTGTGAACACAAAACTTAGTACCGAGGATAATTTACTCACCAACTTGTTTATGTTTTCACATTGCTGAAACAATCAAATTTCAGCTATATAGGGGTTTGTGTAGCGCTTCCCTCTGTACTGTCCACATTTCATTTGCAAGGACAAACTATCTGAGGTGGGAAAGAGATTGTCTCTTACGTGAACTGAGACCTAAAAGTAACCCATTAATGTTTCTGCCTATCCACAAATTAGACCCGTCAGAATTACATTCAGAAATCCCTTGCCATATTTTTAATTTACAGATACCCTTTACACTATTTGTTCATTTATTTCTGTTCTGTTTCCAATAACACACTTAGCCATAAACAAAATTCCTGTACTGTAGTTATGAAAATGCTTAACGGCTGTGTGTTGAGTTATTTTGAGGGACAGCAAATTTACACTATTATACAAGCTGTATACTCACTAATTTACATTGTAGAAAAGTGTAATTTCTTCAGTGTTGTCACATGAAACGATATAATAAAATATTTACAAAAATGTGAGGGGTGTACTCATTTTTGTGAGATATTGTAACAAGATATACCTTGAAAACACTGGAAACTCTACAGAGCTAGCTCTTCTGATGATACCTCCACACTAAATCTAAATACCGCGTACACACGAGCGGTTTTGACGTCAGAATAAACTCTGAAGTTTTCTCCGACAGAATTCCGATGGAATTCCGCTCAAGCTGTCTTGCATACACACAGTCAACACCAAATTCCGACCGCCAAGAACGCGGTGACGTACAACACGTATGATGGGACTAGAAAAAGGAAGTGCAATAGCCAGTGCGCCACCCTTTGGGCTCCTTCTGCTAATCTCGTGTTTATCTCATGTTAGTAGAAGTTTGGTGAGAGACATTTTGCGCTTTTCAGCTTTCGTGCTTTTCAGTCCACTACTGCTCTTCAGTTTGTGCTTGTGGGTTTTAATCTGCTTTTCATTGCCTGTAGTCAGTTTGCATCTGTTTTTCAGGGTGTTCTTGTCCGCTCGTTTATGATTTTCAGCTCACTCTTCACAGGCCTTGCTGTTCTTCAGTGCGTTCTGTTAGTTCGTTCTAACCAGACGACCATTTTGAAGCCATGTTGCGGGTATGTACTCATCCTAGTGTTCGTGCTGTGTGGGGGCTTGGTTTTGGGGTTCTTGCTTTGCCCCAAGCTCAGTCCATGAACAGGGTGGGGAGGAGTTCATGGACCAAGAATTGGTTGCTCCAGTGTGACCAATTCTCTCATTTGCCTTTGCTTCGTGAGATCCAGGAGAATAATCCTGATGATTTCAGGAATTTTCTCAGGAGGACGGACTCCGTTTTTCACCATCTGTTTTTTTAGCAGACCCCTTATATTAGCAGGCAGGACACCTGCATGCGGAAAGCCACCACTCCGGAGCAGAGGTTAGTCTCCACGTTGCGGTAGTTGGCGACTGGGAGAAGCCTGCAGGACTTCAAGTTCTCGACAGGCATCTCCCCCCAGGCTCTGGGGATCATTATTCCAGAGACCTGTTCTGCTATTATTCAGGTCCTGAGGAAGGACTATATTAAGGTAAGTTTTCTCCTTTAACATCACATTCTATGTATTTAATGTTTTCTAATGTAGTGTATTTCTTTCATCATTCCATAATTACCATGATTGTAATATGCTGTGAATGTCCCCTTTGTCCTCATGCATGCTGTAATCTTTTAATGCTCCTTTTTTGGCTTACATGCATATTTGCCTTCACTGACCTCCCCAGCATGCTATTCTGGGCCCATATACACCTAGCCTAGTCACTTAACAATGTATTTTGTCAGCTCCATTGTAGTGCTTTACCCAAAACACCCCCTAAAATGTGTACAAATGTTATTGTTGTCCTTAAATTCAGGCAGAGTGCCATAGGCTTTTTTTTGGGTCCCAAACTCAGCTCAAACTCCCTCCCCTAAAATTTTTACAATGGGCAATCAGCGGGGGTGAGGAATCTGATAAGTGTACCTTATATTTTTGCCTTTAAATACTCCTTATATAAATGTTATACTGATGTTGGCCAAGAATGTTTGTGTCTAATCTGCTTGCAATGTTATTTGCAAAAGTAGTAATATTTTTTTTCTGCTTTGACTCCACAGTTTCCTTCAATGATACAGGAATGGCAGACTGTGGCATCCCATTTTGCCAACCGTTGGGACTTTCCCAACTGTGGAGGGGCTATAGATGGGAAGCACATCCACATCGTGCCACCACCCCATTCGGGGTCTTACTATTATAACTATAAGGGGTTTAATATATAGTATGTATAGTGTTAATGGCAGTGGTGTTGGCACAATATGAATTCCTCTATGTGGACGTGGGGAGGAATGGCCAGATGGAGGATGGAGGAGTCTTCGCCCAGATGGAGTTTTACCAAAGTCTCCAGACTGGTGGTGTGGCATTGCCACCTGATGCGGACAACGTTGAAGGACTCCTGTTCATCTTTACTGCTAATAAAGCATTTGGTCTGGGCGAGCACCTGATAAGGCTATTCCCCCAGAGGACCCTCAGCCAGAAGAGTCATTGAGAATGCCTTTGGGATAACAGCCAGCTGGTTGCGCCTGTTTTTGACAGCAATACACATGGCGGACTACAAAATCAACCACATCATCTTATGCTGCTGCATACTGCACAATTTTTTAAGGAGAAATGCCCACAATTATCTTGCCTCAGTTGAGCCTGAGGCCGGACTTCCTGCGAATCCCATGATGGGCCTGGATACTGGCCATCATGGCTTGGCACCCCAAAGCACCCGTGAAGTTTGGCAGAAATATGTAAATTATTTTACGGGTAGGGGGGCCATTATTATGCCAGACAATGTGTAAAATTTTTCTTTATTGCTTGTGTTTCTTTTTAGCTGTTTCCTAGGTTCTCCTAGTGCACTTGTAGTGCCAACTGGATTTTCCTTTAGTGAATAAGCCCCATTGTCACTGTAAAAATTACTTCAAAAACTGGTATTGAGCATTGAAAGAAGAAGCCACACATTGTTGATTAGCAAACTTTTTACTCTGTGCACATTCACATGTGCGTTATAAAATTCTGATGTAAAATAATTTTTTTCTCAAGTTTTTTACAATTTTTTTGGTATAAACAGGCATGTTTCAAAACATAACATACACAACTCTGGAACTTACAAAGTTCAAGGTAAAAAAACTAAAGGCAATATCAGACATTATAGTGTCAAAAATATCTTGATATTGCCTTCATCAGATGGGGTGATGTCACCCCTGCAAAAAGCCAAATTTTGAAGATGCACACAATTTGGGAGTCAAAACGGGTATTTCCCTCCCAACTCAACATGTGCTATCTCCCATCATGGGGGGTCAATGGATGTGTTTTGGGGGTGCAACCCCTTCCTCTCACCTACTAGAGTTACGAGGAAGGGGTTGCACCCACAAAACACGTACATTGATATCCCCTGATGGCAGATTGCACATGTTGACACACCGTGTGCATCTTCAAAATTTGGCTTTTAAAATGTCAAACAAAAATTTTTGATTAGTACAACAAATGTTAAAATGGTGGCATTTGGAAGAAATTCAGATTCTCCCCAACACATCAATCATGTTCTTCATTTGTCGTTCCATAACATTGAGTTTATTCCTTATGATATCAATTTCACCATTCCACACCATGATGTCATTGATTAGCCTTTGTGCACTGTCACTTGTGAAATGTTCAGCTTGCTCTTCAACAACCAGCACATCACCTAAAAATTTAAGTAAAAACATGTATTAGAAATATGCAGGCATACATATATTACCTAAAGCTGGGGTGTCAGACACAGACCTGTTGCGGTGACAATTTCGCCAACTTCCTCCACCTCTCCTTCCTCCAGATCCTCGGGGTATGGTGTTTTTCTGAGTTCGCCTTCTTTCTGAGGTGTGGGGTTCCTGGTGTCCTCTGAGTGGTGTCCTCTGAGTCTTTTCTCCCCCATGGGAATGAAACAAAAGGTATACTTAGCACACAGATATTTGAGTCCAGAAATAGGAATATGAAACATTGCTGGGAAGTGGGGTACAATTTTCTGTTTTGGGCAGAGTTCCAAGCTGAAGACATGATTTTTTACCTTACCAAAGCTGGAATACTTACCTTTTTCTGACAATTTTTCACACATGGAGACACCCCAAGTATCCACTGGAGCACCTGTGTGGGACACCTTAAAAAGTTTGTTCTTGTGTCCCACACTAGTGCTCCTGAGTCCAGATGTGTAAACAGCTGCTGAGTGTCCTCTCCTTACATTACACTGAATCAAGCTTGCACTTCATTTTAGTTACAAACACATCTAGACAGCAATGTACAAAACTTATTTTTAGACAAATCGGCATGAATATTTAACCTGTATCTGCCCAAAACATCGTATTTAATGAGCGAACGATGTTTCCTATGACCGATGTGCCCACGAACATGAAAGTCACCATTTTAAACTGTACAACAGTAAAGAAAAGCACATGGAGCAGCATGCAAGTAATAATAATAATCGGAACACATGACAACTACTTACTTTTTAGAAGCACTTTCTTGACCCTTCTATACTGATCCTGCTCCCTCAGTTTCAGGTCTGACCAGCATTTCCTCAAATGCTATTTGGATGGTAGTACCCCAAAATTCCTATGCTGGAGAGTCTTTAATCATGATCTTGGCCTTTCTCACATTTGGATTTAGTTACGGTCCATGCTTCACATCATAATCGGTCCTCCTCAAGATGTCCACCATCTCCACCATCTCTACAAAGGCCATATTTGAGGCCTTAAATCTCCGGGATCGGGACGTTTCTGGCTCCAGGCTTTACGCCCCCTCATTGCTAGAATTAACACACACATGCTCTGTCTCTGCCATGTCGCTCCTACTGCACGGCAAACGAGAAGGGGCGAGGAATATTCTAGGAAGATCGTCAAGGGCTGACGACGCAGGTGGAGTTTCACGCATGGGCAGTATACATCAAGCTAACATGCATGTGTCGTACGTACGATCTGTGTGCGGAGGAAGGAGGAATGGAAGTGGCGAGCATCCTAAACGAAGGTAAAAGTTTAACTTGGACCATCATTGGCCTATACTGCTTCAAGATTGAGGCCTATATTGGGATAAGATTATGAGCGTTTAGGCTGACATTAGTCTTGTGTATTGTCTTACAGTAAATATGAATCACTTTAAGGACCCAGAATTCATGGCCAGTTTCATAGACAAATACAGGGAGATGAGGAATTTGTGGGAGGTGAAACACAGCTTATATTATAATAAACAAGCTAGGAGGTCAACGCTGGAGAAACTTCTGGAATTTGTGAAGACTCAGGTCCCTGATGCAACCATCGTGTTCTTGGAAAAGAAAATTGGGATCTTGAGGAACATGTATAAGAAGGAGCATAATAAGATCCAGAAATCACTCAGATCAGGAGCAGCAGCAGCGCAAGTGTATGTACCCAGGCTGTGGTACTTCAACAAACTGCGGTTTCTGGATGACCAGACTGAAGCCAGGGAATCACTTTCTACCCTTCCCTGAAGCCTTCCTTCCACCCTTCCCTCAACCCCAGCAGAGGCTGACGAGGAACAACCTGGGCCTTCCATCCTGGAAGAAGTGGATGCGCCCAGCTGGAGCCAGGTATAGTATTTTTATACATATTTATTTTCCTAATATTAATGATGTTATCTAGATGTTATAATTGATAATAAATTAATTAATTAAATAAATTAATGAATAAAAAAAGAGATTTACATATCAATAGACAGTAGTGGCCAAAAATGTTTGGGACAAGAATGAAAAATGCTGGGGTCAGAATGATAGTCTTTTTTATTGATTAACATTCAATTTGCAAGTCATGAGCTAAAAATTGTATGTGATTGATGAACCAAAAACTAAAAATATGTCCTTTTTCATACACAGGATGAGCTCAGCTAGAAGGAGGGTCTGGAAAGGGTCAACCAGGAGGTGGCCATGCCCAGTATCAGCCAGGAGGTGGCCATGCCCAGTGTCAGCCAGGAGGTGGCCGTGCTCAGTGTCAGCCAGGAGGTGGGCGGGCCCAGTGTGAACCAGGAGGTGGCAAGGCCCAGTAGGAGCCTCACCCAATCCCATTAGAGAAGCAAGTGATGTCCTCAGAAGCCCCCCCGACACTGAAGAGGCCTATGGCTGCTATCTAGCCACTAGATTGCTGAAATTGGAGGAGGGCCAATGCCTCCTCTGTGAGGGAATTTTTGCTGAGGCCCTTCAGAAGGGGTTGAAGGGCCAGCTGACTCAGAACAGCCACATATATGAGCTCGCCCATCCTCCTCCTCCTCCTCCTTCTCCTGTCACAAGTCCACCACCAGAGCCACAGCTTCCAAGGAAGGCTGCAGGGAAGGCTGCAGGGAAGGGTGCAGGGAAGCGTGGAGGGAAGGCTGCAGTGAAGAAAAGAAAGTGATGGCCTGGGTTCAGTCTGGTCTGAAAGAAGACGCAGGCTGGTGTAGTATCACGGCCTGGGGACATATATGTCATCTGCTGCTGGTCCTGATCTCTGGGAGTCCTGGACCAGATTGGGCTCCAAATTATATGGACTCCTCAAGCTAACAATTTTATTTTCCACAGACTTCATGTGTGCCCTGGGGGCCAAAAGGCATTGCAAATTCCAAAAGTTTCTCCAGCGTTGCCTTCCTCTATATTTTGTTACCCAGAATAAATGGATAGATTATTTTCTGAAAATACTTGCCTATGTGTTTTTCTAAAAATAGCACAGTTTGTTTGTGAGTAGGCAGGTACATCTCAAAAATACAATGTAAAATTACCAAGGGACACCAACCAGCCTCCTTGAGGTTAAAAAATACAAGATAATAATGTTATTGTGGTAACTTGACACAAACAAAAAAACAAAATATGGAGATCACTAGAAATTACAGTAATTTTGCAATAATCCAAAAAAAGGAGATCTTGATGAAGTAAAATATAATACAAAAATATGACTATAAAAAATAATTCAAAACATTATTATGGAGATCTGGCTTTAAAAAATAAAAGATTATTCATGAGATCATGAGAAATAATAAAGAAATAAGTTTGTGAGAACTCTGTGTGAATATCAGCAGCAAAACAACCTCATTATTCTAGCATTATAAAGCACAAAGGAATGCCCTGCATTAAAAGATAACAGAATTTGCAGCGTGAGGAATGTGCTATCTCCATTATGAACGCTAGTTTTACCAGACCGAGCGCTTCCGTCTCGTACTTGCTTCAGAGCATCGTTTTTGGTGCATCGGAACAGCATACAGATGAGCGTTTTTTCCGATAGTAATTAGTTCCATCAGAAAAATATAGAACATGTTCTCTATCTAAGTCTGTCTGAATTTTCGACAGAAAAAGTCCGATGGGGCATACACACGGTCCGAATATACGATGAAAAGCTCCCATCTGACTTTTTTTGGTGGAAATTCAGCTTGTTTGTACGCGGCATAAGAGGTTAAAAGAGATATTTTTTTCTCTTTGCTATCAGGCAGGCAATACCAGGGCACTGGAGGAAATAAAGTAGTGGTTGAACAAAGGGTTGTCTATAGGGGTGAAATGTATATGGTGCTTGCTTGCATTGTTTCTTTGTACTTATATATGGAGAAATGCATTCTAGCAGTGAATTTTAGGTGGGAAAATAAAATTGAGAACTTTCTGAAGCTAGTCTGGAATTGACACCTGAAAAGTCCCTTGTGGTTGTAAACCCTTCCATATAGTGAATCGACTGACCTCAGATGTTACACAGAGATTAAACAAATCCTCCTACATAAGTTATACCTGTCTAACTGAAATCTTATTGTCAGGAATGTGTTCACCTGCTGGTGGCAGTATGGCTCCCAGACCTGTAGGTTGTAGTTCCAGTGTCCACCAGCGGGTGTCTCTTAGCAGCCAGAAGCTTACACTAATTAGTCATGACCTGATGCTGATTGCTGGGAGTATATTTAGCTCTTCCTGTGCTACTTCTCCTTGCCTTGGTGTTTTGCTGCATTCCCTTGGTCTGTGTGCCTCGTGACCTGCTACCCTGTGCCTGATCTTGATCCTCTGCCAGCCAGCTTATTCCTGCTCCCATGTACCCTTTCCCTGTCCTGGCTTGTTTGCTGCTCCTTCAGCCTGATCTTTCGTGTATGACTTTGGCTCTGATGCTGACCACTCCTTTAGTCTTACCCTGCCATCTGTATATAGTTAGCTTGGTTATCTAGTCTAGTTTATTTATTTTGATCACTCTCATCAATTAGACTTCATTGTTTAGGTAATCCAGGTGTATGTGTGTTATATTGCTGTTTTACTGGCATTATCATTTAATGAACCACATTATTTTATATCATACAGTATTTGTGCCTGGTGTTCCCTGTGAAAGCCCATACATTTCTGGTCATGCCTGTTTACAGGATACCAGCACTTGGTATCTCTGATGCTTCTCTTATCTGCATCCATTCAAAGTGCTGAATATTTAAAGCTTGTCTGAGAGTTCAGAATAAAGGAGGCAAAGAGCCGAAGTCACACTCTGCAGAGCTCAATGAGGAGAGCTCTGAGAGCTGGTTGGAGGGAAGGGACATGCAGCCCTTCACACAGCACACAGGAACAGAGCTGAGGCTGTCAATCTGCTGGAGGTCCTTCCCCTGTCACCATTTTTCTTTTAGTGTCAGGAAAACTTGTCTAAAGTGATTCATGCAGATAGCAGAAGAACGAAGCTGCAGGTGTAAATTACGCATAGGGGGTAATTTACTATAGCTCCAAAAAATTATCCTGCAGTACCAAAAAATAGCTCTCAAAAAAGGCCAGAAAGACTTCAACTCCGAGAAAGTCAGCGCTAATGCAAATAGAAAGCAGCGCTATTGCCGGCAACAATGCCTGTCAGATCACATATGCTGCAATAGTGGAATTTAATGGGGCTCGAACCTGCAAAATCCAAAGTTCCCACTGAAGGCTTATATGCAAGTTCTTTGCCATAAAAAGTGTTTGGAGACCCGGGTCCTGCCCCAGGGGACATGTATCAATGAAAAAAAAATTTAAAAAACGTACGTTTGTTAAGCAGTGATTTTAATAATGCTTAAAGTGAAACAATAAAAGTGTAATATTCCTTTAAATTTCGTACCTGGGAGGTATCTATAGTATGCCTGTAAAGGGGCGCATGTTTCCCATGTTTAGAACAGTCTGACAGCAAAATGACATTTCAAAGGAAAAAAATCATTTAAAAGTACTTGCGTCTATATGAATTGTTGGTCCGACAATACACATAAAAGTTCATTGATAAAAACGGCATGGGATTTCCCCACAGGGGAACCCTGAACCAAAATTTAAAAAAATGGCATGGGGTCCCCTAAATTCCATACCAGGCCCTTCAGGTCTGTTATGGATATTAAGGGGAACCCCGCACCAAAAAAAAAAGGCGTGGGGGTCCCCCTCAAAATCCATACCGGACCCTTCAGGTCCGGTATGGATTTTAGGGGGAACCCTCACCAAAATTTTTTTTAAAAATGGCGTGGGGTCCCCCCAAAAATCCATACCAGACCCCTATCTAAGCACGCAACCTGGCCACAGGAAAAGAGGGGGGATGAGAGAGTGGCCCCCCTGAACCGTACCAGCCACATGCCTTCAACATTGGGACAAAAGTACCCCTACCATTTCACAAAAAAGTGTCAAAAATGTTAAAAATGACAAGAGACAGTTTTTGACAATTCCTTTATTTAAATGCCTCTTCTTCCTTCTATCTTCCTTCGGTTTCTTCCTCCATCTTCTTCTTCTTCCTCCGATCCTCTGCTTCTTGCTCCGGTGTTCTCGTCTGGCATCTTCCTCTGCTGCGTCTTCTTCCCTTCTTCGTGCTCGGGCCGCTCCGCATCCATGATGGGAGGCTTCCGCTGTGTGATGCTTCTCGTCTTCTGACGGCTCTTAAATAACGGAGGGCGGGGGCCACCCGGTGACACCCATTTCACACGGGGGTGCCGGGATCTGGGGTCCCCTTGTTAAAGGGGGCTTCCAGATTCTGATAAGCCCCCCGCCCACAGACCCCCACAACCAGCGGCAAGGGTTTTGGTGATGAGGCCCTTGTTCTCATCAACATGGGGACAAGGTGCACCCTCCCAATGTTGAGGGCATGTAGCCTGGTACGGTTCAGGAGGGGGAGCGCTCTCTCGTCCCCCCCTCTTTTCCTGCGGCCTGCCAGGTTACATGCTCAGATAAGGGTCTGGTATGGATTTTTGGGGGGACCCCACCCCTTTTTTTATTTTGGTGCGGGATTCCCCTTAAAATCCATACCAGACCTGAAGGGTCTGGTATGGATTTTGAGGGGGACCCCCCCACGCCTTTATTTATTTATTTTTTTTCGCACAGGGTTCCCCTTAATATCCATACCAGACCTGAAGGGCCTGGTATGGAATTTAGGGGGACCCCCACGCCCTTTTTGTTTTAAATTTTGGTTTGGGGTTCCCCTGTGGACAATTCATATAGCCACGAGTACTTTTAAATGACTTTATGACAATAACTTGCATATAAGCCTTTAAATTTTAAAATTAGCACTTTTGCTTATTCATGTTCCCATAGACTTTAACGGTGTTCACGTCTTTGAACTAATTTTTTTCCTGTTCGCATGTTCTGATGCAAACCGAACCGGGGGTGTTCGGCTCATCCCTGGTGCACATGGGCCAGAAGCAAATGTGTGAGGATGCCAAACAAATCAATAAACCCCACCTACACCAAATCTAACTACCACATCCACCCCTCATTGATTAAGCACAAGTACATATCATACCCTTATCCGGAAAATGAGCAGCACCTCCTCTTTGCTAAAGAGGGACCTCGCCATGTTCACCTAGATGGAGATCCTGACCAGCACAGGAACTCCCGGGTGATTACAATGACTTATTTCTGGGTCAAAAGGCAAAACCACACTTTTGATCGCTGCGGCAAATATTTGATCGCAACCACAATTAAAATTGTATTATTTTTGTTTATTTGCAGATATGCAAATTTGTATTTCTACTTATATTTAAAGGCATTCGATAAGAAATGGTGTCCCCGGGTTAGCAGCAGGTGAATGACAAAAACAAAAGCCCCAGTTTGAGCCCTGGTTCACACTGACAGAGGGAGGAAATAGTTCAGCTGAAATCACACAATTTCATTCCCACATGTCAGTCCCAACTGTAGGGGGAATTTCAGAGACATCTGTGCAGGTTTCTGCACTGATATCAATACAAATTGCACCCCACAGTCGCACCAATTAAAACAGTGCAATTGCCACCGCTTTGACATCAAATCGCACCAATGTGAACTAAAGCTGACACATACAACACTGCCTATCCACCAGCTGAATTCATTACCTGCAATTCTCCACAGCTGTTATATATAAAGATTCCACCTTTATCATTTACTTGCAGGTGTGCAGAAGCCTAGGTTTAAATTGGAGCAATTTGAGACATCAAATCCTATGACTATTGGCAGCAGTGGCACTGTTCCAATCAATGCGACACCGATTAAGTAGTGCGACAGCAATTTGCTAAAGTAGTTCCTGCACTACTTTTGCCAATTTCAGGTGCAACTTCAATAGACATTTGTATATGAAGCCACACGGATGTCTATCAAGTAGCACCTGAAATCACGCTGACCTTGCTGCTTTGAAATCGTGCTACTTCAAGTGAAGTAGCATCAATGTGAAACCAGGGCAAAGAGTTTATTTTTTTGGTGCACAAATACATATTGAAATAAAATATAAAAGATATTGCACTTTCCCAAAACCACCACCCACAAAAAACTAAAGAGAAAGAAAAGTAGAAGAAAAAAAAAAACAACAAAGCTCAATAATGTACTTTTATTTTACCAGCAGAAAAAAAAAAAACCAAAAAAAAAAAATTACATTCATTTACTAGCTTAAAAAAAAAAAAAAAAAAAAAAAAAAAAATAAATTGGACAATATATATCGTGCTACATTTAGCAATGGGATTTTAAGGGCCCTGCTCATAGGGGCTTACAATCTAAAATTTGACAAAACCTTAGAGTGGACACAACTTTAATTTCAGTGTATAATGGGCAACGCATCACATTTTTATCTGCAAGATTATAGAAACATACTTAACAGTAATTCTTACAAAGCATTCCAACATAATATTACAAAAGACTTATTCAAAACACCCACCACCAGGCCACAATCCACACATACATACATTGGTGACCATGTTCTGCTGGAAGCTGCATTTCGGTGTACACGATTAAACAAGATCAAAAAGGGTAGAAGGTGAGCAGATGCTTCCAAACAATGTTTGCATGATCAGACAGGAACAATACACACACACAACATTGACAGCATGGCCACATAAACCCACTTTTGATTGAAAAAATGCACAAGTATTTCATCAAATATCCCTAGTTGGGCATTTGTCAATATGCATAGTATCATTCTCCCCCACAATTCACAGCAAAAAACCTGACCTTCTCAGGCCAAAAGAACCCCCCTACTGCAGGCCTTTATATAAGAGAGGTTGTATTGTTAGCACACTGACACACCCAATAGAAGTACACTCCCACCAGTATCTTTCAATCTATCTCTTCATGTATGTCTAAAGTGATTGCACCTGATGGGCAGGAACACATAATACTATTCTCAACTGTGTTAGCCCTTGGTTATGTGCATCGAATCTCCAACTACAGGACAAAGATCAAAGTCTATTTGCATCCACATAAACAAAGCAACATTTTTCTAAGCATATGTACCTGTGCAGTGTAAACCCTAAAATTTGAAATGTCCAAGTCCCTAGGCATGATTAGTGCTAATAAATATTAACATCCGTCCCTGGCTGCAATGAGCTTCCAATATAAAGTCCAAAATTAACTTTCTTACATTAGAACCTATTTCGACAGGAGACATATAAATAGGGTGCCAGCATGTCTTTGGATTGTGGTGAGAAACCCACACAGGGAGAACATATAAACTTCAACACAAGCATTAGCATGTTGGGGAACTGAATCAACATCCCAGGTGCTGCTAGACAGAACTGCTACCCACTTAGCCACCAGGAAGCCCCACACATGTTCACTGCATCTCTGTGGTGTGAACCAGCCCTAAGTCCATAGCCATGCTCAGTGTCACAAGCAATATACAATATATTGGCCTAAGTATTGGGATGCCTGCCTTTAAATGCACATGAACTGTAATGGCATCCGAGTATTAGTATTGGGTTAAAAACTCATTTGGCCCACCCTTTGCAGCTATAACAGCTTCAACTCTTCTAGGAAGGCTGTCCACAAGGTTTAGGAGTGTGTCTATGGGAATGTTTGACCATTCTTCCAAGTGCATTTGTGAGGTCAGGCACTGATGTTGGACGAGAAGGCCTGACCTACAATTCATCCCCAAGGTGTTCTGTTGTGTTGAGGACTGTCCAGGCCAGTTAAGTTCCCCCACCCCAAAATAACTCATCCATGTCTTTATGGACCTTGTTTTGTGCACTGGTCCAAATGATTTGGTGGAGGGGGGATTATGATGTGGGGTTGTTTTTCAGGGGTTGGGCTTGGCCTCTTAGTTCCAGTTAAGGGAACTCTTAAGGCGTCAGCAAACCAAGACATTTTGGACAATTTCATGCTCCCAACTTTGTGGGAACAGTTTGGGGAAAGCCCCTTCCTGTTCCCACTTGACTGCACACCAGTGCACAAAGCAAAGTCCATAAAGACATGGATGAGCAAGTTTGGGGTGGAGAAACTTGACTGGCCTGCACAGAGTCCTGGCCTCAACCCAGTAGAACACCCTTTGGCTGAATTAGAGTAGAGACTGCGAGCCAGGCCTTCACATCCAACATCAGTGCCTGGCCTCACAAATGCACTTCTGGAAGAATGATCAAACATTCCCATAGACACACTATTACCTTGTGGACAGCCTTCCCAGAAGCTGTTCTAGCTGCAAAGGGTGGGCCAAATCAAATTTTAACCCTAAGACTGGGCTGCCATTAAAGTTCATGTGTGTGTAAAGGCAGGTGTCCCAGTACTTTTGGCTAAATAGTGTATCTGGAAAAGACTTACAATGGGGTTGGAACCCTCCTACATAAATACTACATTTAGACATAGTTATAGGACCTGGGAGATGAGACAACTTCTCTACATGAAGCAACATGGTTGGAATTTGAACCCAGACCCTCAGGGATACTAAGCAGAAGTTCTAACCTCTAAGCCACCGAGCTGCCACATGTGAGAGCCTCCTACACATAACTACACATAAATACACATAAAACACATAAATACTAGGGATAAGCTTCGTGTTTGAGTCAAACACATGTCCGACTCGAAGATCGGCTGTTCGATCGTTCACCGAATTGCAAACGATATGGGCCGTCCGCGCCAAATTCGTGTGGCGCGTCATGGCCCATAATTCACTACTGCATCGCAGTGCATTGCTGGCTGATGATTGGCCAAGCATGCACTATGACCCGCATGCTTGACCAATCACAGCGCCGTCTGTAGAGAGAGCTGTAATTGGCCAAAGCCAGGGTGGCTTTGGCCAATTATGGCTCAGGGGGTTTAGAACACGCCCCACACTATATAAGGCCACCTGCACGGCGGCCCTGTGTAGTGTGTTCCGGCTTGAGAGAGAGAGAGATAGACAGAGAGAGAGACAGTGTCATTTGATTTAAGTTAGATAGATTAGGCAGGACAGTCAGTCAGTTAGCTGCACTTACAGTGTATTGTGTATATATATGCATCCCAGGTGTTGTATATATATATATATATATATATATACACACTGTATTCAATTTAGCTACATCCGTTCCTTTTATCTTCCTACTGACAGGCAGGCTTGTGTTGTTACAGTATTTATAGCTACCTGAAGAAAATTGGTGATGTTCTTTTGATCCTATTAGTATCACAGTTAGGCAGCTAGACTATTTACAGTTAGTGTAGTGCGTCCTCCTCACAGTGTTCAGCTAAAGCTACAAGTTAGTTTAGTGTGACCTCTGCACAGTGTTCAGCTAAAGCTACAAGTTAGTGTAGTGCGTCCTCCACACAGTGTTCAGCTAAAGCTACAAGTTAGTTTAGTGTGACCTCTGCACAGTGTTCAGCTAAAGCTACAAGTTAGTGTAGTGCGTCCTCCTCACAGTGTTCATCTAAAACTACAAGTTAGTGTAGTGCGTCCTCCTCACAGTGTTCAGCTAAAGCTACAAGTTAGTTTAGTGTGACCTCTGCACAGTGTTCAGCTAAAGCTACAAGTTAGTGTAGTGCATCCTCTGAACAGTGTTCAGCTAAAGCTACAAGTTAGTTTAGTGTGACCTCTGTACAGTGTTCAGCTAAAGCTACCTGTAGAAGGTTGGTGGTGTTTTCCTGATCCTATCACTACCGCAGGCAGCTAAATTATTTACACGTTAGTGTAGTGCGACCTCTGCACAGTGTTCAGCTAAAGCTACCTGTAGAAAGTTGGTGGTGTTCTCATACTACAGGCAGGCAGTTGATTTTGCTAGCTGCAGTGTCAGTATATATATATATATATATATATACATATATATATATATATATACATATATATATATATATACATATATATACATATATATAAAAGACAGTCACAATAAAAGAGGGCAAGCAGGCTCTGTGTCTAGAGGCAACAGTGCTGGTCGTGGAGACGGTGCATCCTCATCAGCACGTGGCCGTGGGACATGCTTGGCCTTTTTTTCGGCAGCTGGCTGTGCTGACTGAAAAGTAGGTGAAAGTGTCCTTCGCGCTATAGATGAGTAATAGTGAAAGTGTGTACGATAAACATAAAAAAGTGACAGAAACTTAATATGTGTGGTGATATCATAAAACGATAGCAGCAAAACCAAAAAGTGTTCACAATGCACTTCAATAAAAATATTTCTAAAACGTGTTGAGCCGCAACATTCAGAAGACTTGGTCGAGTGGATGACCAAGCCGTCATCCTCCTCATCCTCTCCCACCCATGCTTAGGGTACTTTGTCTGGCAAAGCAGCTGCCGATGCGGCCTCGTCCCTCGGCTCAATGGCATCAGTGACTCCTTCCCTAGCCCCACCATGTCCTCCTGAGGAGTCCCTCAAACTGTTTGACCACAGTATTGGGTACATGCTCCAGGACGATGCCCAGCGTTTAGAAGGCTCTGATGATGATACTGAGCATTTAGAAGGCTCTGATGATGATACTTATGCTAGATGAAGGCAGTAACGTGAGCACGGAAAGAGGGGGTGCCCAAGAAGGACAGTAATCTGGCAGTCATGCTCCCCCTGCTGCAGCATACTGCCAGGTTTGCTCCAGTGATGAGGAGGGAGGGGATGATGAGGTCACTGGCTCAACGTGATTGCCTGATAGGAGAGAGGAGGAGGAGGAGGAGGCACATCACCAACGAGGCAGGATGCCCTCCAGGGGCCAGCCTAAGGGCAGCACACTGACTGCATCACACCACAAAGCTCCGCATGTGCAGGGCGCTGCTGTCTCTGTACGTTATTCTAAAAGTTCTTTGGTGTGGACCTTTTTTGAGACAAGTACATCAGATCGCACCGCTGCTATTTGCAACATATGTCTCAAGCGTATCTCGCGTGGCCAAAACATCTCCCGCTTGGGCACCACATGCTTGACCAGACATATGTTGACCTGCCATGCAGTTCATTGGCAAGCGTATCTAAAAGACCCACACCAAAGAACAAAGAGGACCTCTCCTTGCTCCTCATCAGCTGAGATCTCCAACCCCACTATACCTTCAGTCCTCTCTGAGACCTGCAGTGAGAGGAATGAAGGTGTAGAATTAGGTGTGTCACAGCCAAGTACTTGTGGGCAATCTGCTTTCGGTACACCGACGTCAGATTGTACCAGGCAAATTTCCCTGCCCCAGCTGCTGACCCGCCAAAAGAAGTTCGCTCCCAGCCATCCACATGCCCAGTGGTTGAATGCTAGCTTGGCAAAATTGCTAGCACTTCAACTGCTACTATTCAGTTGGTAGACTCTGCCCCCTTCCGTGAGTTTGTGCAATATTTGGTTCCTCAGTGGCAGGTACCTAAACGCCACTTTTTCTCACGGAAGGCGATTCCGGCTCTCTACCAGCATGTGGAATGCAATGTGTTGGCCTTGCTGGACAGGGCGGTCAGCGGTAAGGTGCATATAACCGCTGACTCATGGTCCAGCAGGCATAAACAGGGATGTTACCTAAGTTTCACGGCGCATTGGGTCACTCTGCTGGCAGCTGGGAAGGATGCAGGACAAGGTGTAGTAGTGTTGGAGGTTGTTTGGCCACCATGCCTCCAAAATGCCACTACTAATGATTGTGACACACCTCTCTCCTCCACCCCCTCCTCTTCTTCTTCCTCCATGGCCTCTTCCTGTGCTTTGTCTTTGGAACCAGCGGTGCTCTGTAGGCGCTCAAGGGGCTACGCAAGTACGCAGGCCAAAAGATGCCATGCGGTGCTTTAGCTGGTGTGCTTGGGGGACAGGAGCCACACTGGGGCAGAGGTTCTGTCAGCTCTGCATGGGCAGGTTCAGAGGTGGTTGATGCCTCGCCAACTTAAGGCAGGAATGGTGGTTTGCAACAATGGCACCAACCTCCTCTCCACCCTCCGACAGGGACAACTGACCCATGTGCCCTATTTGGCTCACGTCCTTAACTTGGTGGTGCAGCGGTTCTTGGGCAGGTACCCGGGCTTACAGAATGTCCTGAGGCAGGCCAGGAAAGTCTGTGTGCATTTCTGCCGGTCATATAATGTCAGTGCTCGGCTGGCAGACTTCCAAAAGGAATTTAACCTGCCCAAGAACCGCCTAATCTGTGACATGCCCACCAGGTGGAGCTCAACATTGGCCATGCTGCAGCGACTGCACATGCAGCAGAGGGCCATCAATGAGTACCTGTGCGTCTATGGCACCAGGACAGGGTCAGGGGAGCTTGCTTTTTTTTCCCCACGCCAGTGGGCCATGATCAGGGATGCATGCACTGTCCTGTCACCATTTGAATTGGCTACGAGGATGGTGAGCAGTGACAGTGCATGCATCGGTGACACTGTCCCCCTTGTCCACCTGTTGGAGCACACGCTGCATGAAATAATGGACAGGGCATTTGAGGCAGAACAGAGGCAGGAAGAGGAGGACTTCCTTAGCTCTCAAGGCCCCCTTTATACAGACAGTGTTCCTGCATGCCCGCTGATCACACAGGAAAAGGACAAGGAGGAGGAGGAGGAGGATTGTGTCAGTATGGAGGTGGAGCCTGGCACTCAGCATCAGCAGCAGTCTTTAAGGGATCAGTCCCAAGAAACACATGGACTTGTACGTGGCTGGGAGGAGGTGGCTGCAGACCATGTCGTCCTTAGTGACCCAGAGGACTCCGGACCGAATGCCTCAGCAAACCTATGCTGCATGGCCTCCCTGATCCTGCAAAGCCTGCGGAAGGATCCTCGTATTCGTGGTATCAAGGAGAAGGACCAATACTGGCTGTCAACCCTCCTTGATCCACGTTATTAGGGTAAGGTTGTGGACCTTATCTTGCCGTCGCAGAGGGAGCAGAGGATGAAACATCTTCGGGAGGCCTTGCAGAAAGGTCTGTGCAACGCGTTCCCAAAGACTGGGAGGTTACAAACTCCTGTTTCTGGACAACGTGTTGCTGAGGCTTCGGTCAAAGAAGGAGCGGTGGAGAAGGTGGCTGTCTGACCGATGTGTTCTGACAATTTTTTAGTCTGCAACCCGAAGGTATTATCGGTTCCAGCAACCATCGCCAGCATCTGTTTTACATGGTGCAGGAATATCTAGGGGCAAGATCTGACTTGGACACCTTTCCCACCAAAAATCCTCTGGGTTACTGGGTCTTGAGGATGGATCACTGGCCAGAGCTTGCACAGTATGAAATTGAGCTACTGGCCTCTCCTGCATCCAGCGTTCTTTCGGAATGCACATTCATTGCTGCTGGAGGCTTTGTAACCAATCACAGGGTGCGTCTGTCCACCGACTCGGTCGATCGTCTGACCTGATGCTGATGTTACCTAATATTTTTTTTTTAAATGTCAGATCCCTTCAAAGACTGCCTATGCTGATGCTGAGTGACTATCCTATTATGCTGAGTAATTATCCTCTTCCTCCTCAATGATCATGCTGATAGCTTGTAAGAACATTTTTGGTTCTGGGCGACACCACCAGTGCCTAAGGCCCAATTTTTAAGCCCCTGTTGGGCATGTAATTACAATTTTTGATGCAATTCTTTGCAGCAGGGCTAGTTCCTGCACTCAAACTAGAGTATCTGTGAGGGGTTGCAGTGTTGTGGCACCAGCACCAGTGACTAAGGCCCAATTTTTTAGCCCCTGTTTAACAGGGGCGTGTAATTACAATTTTTGATGCGATACTTTGCGGCAGGGCTCATTCCTGTGTTCCAACTAGAGTATCTGTGAGGGGTTGCAGTGTTGTGCCACCAGCACCACCACCACCACCAAAGGCCCAACTTTTCAACCCCTGCTCAACAGGGGCATGTAATTACAATTCTTGATATAATATTTCACAGCAGGGCCCGTTCCAGCGCCCACCAAGAGTAACTGTGAGGACTTACAGTGTTGTGCCACCACCACCACCACCAAAGGCCCAATTTGTTTGGCCCTTTTCAACAGGGGCATGTAATTACAATTCTTGATTGAATATTTCACAGCAGGGCCCATTTCTGCACCCACCAAGATTAACTGTGAATCCTTACAGTGTTGTGGCACCAGCACTACCACCAAAGGCCCAATTTTTCAGCCCCTGTTCAACAGGGGCATGTAATTACAATTCTTGATATAATATTTCACAGCAGGGGCCGTTCCAGTGCCCACCAAGAGTAACTGTGAGGACTTACAGTGTTGTGCCACCAGCACCACCACCACCACCAAAGGCCCAATTTTTCTGGCGCTGTTCAACAGGGGCATGTAATTACAATTTTTGATCTAATATCTCACAGCAGGGCCCTGAGTGGGCTTACAGTGTTGTGGCCACAACAACACCTAAGGCACAAATTTCTGCTGAGTATATAGGGTAGGCCCATACTTTCAAACATCCAACTTACAAATGACTCCTACTTGCAAATGGAAGGAGACAACAGGAAGTGAGATGAAATCTACCCCATAGGAATGGAAATTCTCTCCTGTAAGAGTTAATATGGGAAAAACTTTTCTCCTTTCCACTGATGCTTTATCACCAATCCTTGTTTCACTAAAACCCCCAAATTTTCAAAAAACATTTGTCATTGGGACAAAAAGTGAGGTGAAATCTTCTGAAGAGGAGCACAGACAGCAAAACAAATGTCACAGGGGTGATAACCCTTCCCTATGTTTTCCAAAAAGCTTAAAAACAGATTTTTTTGGCTGGAGCTTCACTTTAAAAATGCACCAGTTCAAAATTACAAACAGATTCTACTTAACAACAAACCTACAGTCCCTGTCTTGTTTGCACCGCCTGTATACTGCTGTTCAGAGTATATAGGGCCTGGGGGCCCCGCGCCTTTCCTTTTTTTAATTTGGGTGCGGGGTTCCCCTTAATATCCATACAGGACCCAAAGGGCCTGATAATGGACTGGAGGGTACCCATGCCATTTGTCTCACTGATTTTCATCCATATTGCCAGGACCCGACATTACATTAAAGCCGCAAGCAGTTTTAAATGACTTTTTTTCCTTTAAAAATGTAATTTTGTGCAGGGACTGTTCTAAGCACGGGAAACACATGCCACTTTACAGGCATACTATAGACACCCCCCAGGTACGATATTTAAAGGAATGTCCGGATTCGCTGCAGACATAAAATCAACATTTTCGGCCGCCATCACTGAACTGAAATCAAACCTCCTATCACTGACTGATAAGATGGCGACCATGGAAGCGGCGGGCAGGCACAGGGATAGAGCCCTGAACAGACTGGAGAGGGTCACTGACTCACATGCCTCACAGTTCATAGAAATGAACAGACATCTAGAGGACCTAGACAACCGCAGGAGGAGGAACAATATCAGGGTGAGGGGGATACCTAAGACTGTAGATTCAGATCAGATCATACCTGCTCTACAGCGTGTTTTCAACTCCCTGTTGGAAAGACAGGAAGATACAGACATAGAGTTTGTGAGAGCCCACAGAGCCCTTAGAGCCAGAGGCCCGGACACGGCCCCCCTAGAGATATTATCTGCTGCCTTCAAAGCTACCCACTCAAAGAAGACATCATGAGAAAGGCACGCAGAAATGACCATATTGTCTTTAATGGTGAACACATTATGCTTTCTCAGGACCTCTCACAAATCACTCTGAAAAAATGCAGAGCATTACGTCATTACTTCATTACGTCACAACATATACTTCGCTCGCCATCTGACTTACCGGATTTCTGCGAAGGCCTAGGTGTGGACAGAGTAGAATTACCTGAATGGTACCAGGAATTTGCCCTACCACCACTTACCAGGAGCCCCCACACCTCACCATCCTCCACGCCAGAGAAACAGTTCCCCAAACGGATGAAACATAGCCGCGGCGGCGGAAAACATTCAGGGACACCGAATAGGTGACAAACCCCACCCGGGTCCCAATCAGCGGAGTAACACATTATGATTATACCCCTGAAGTCTGGTGCATCGGCTCCCAGCAGCACTCACAATGGGACATAGCACTTGCTAATCGCAACTTATCACCTCCAAAGTATTACACCAACAGCCTAACATCACCAGAGGACTAATACTTGACCACTATGAGCTGGCATAACCTAGACGGAGCAAAAATATCACATTGGCTGCATTGACACTGAATGCCACGAAAGTAGAGGACTGCCTTTCCTATGTCGCAAGCAGCTCGATGGAGGACAATGCTTCTAGGCACTGTATCAGGTCTAAACACATAATAGTACCCGAGTACTCTGTGAACTAAGCTTCGGAGAACTTTGAAACCTTTAGTGATGGAGCAATATAGGTGGTAACACCCAGGGAGAGCAAGATGCGCCTCACACAGACTTCGGGGAGGATTTTCGTAGTCTCCCAGAGGCATTTTTTTTTTCTCTTTCTTATTACTCCCTCCACAGGGTTGATCCTCAATGACATTAGTTTACTTTTGGCCTATATTTTCAGGCTGTGTCGTTCTTTTTTTGTTCCTTTTTGTTTGGTTTACACCTCCTACATCACATTTTTGGTATTTTTCTTGGTTTGTACCATAGCGGTTTCGTGGTCAGGTCTTGATCCTTACCACGGGACCGTTAGTTGTGACTGACCCACCTCGGTGGTAACCCACGCACGTACCCACAAAGTGTGGTTGGGCCAGAGTTTTCTTGACCCAAGCGCACTAACTACACGCTTTAGAGAAAGTTGATTACTACCTAAAGTTTGTTTTCTTGCATAGCTACTCCGGTAATATAGGATTCACTCTCTATTTCTGAATCCTATTCTCTCTGTTCTTATTTCCTCTTCTCTCCCTTTCTCTTGTCCATATCTCCCCTGCGATCCCTCTCCTTGGTCTGCTGAAAAATATCTTAAACACTAAGTAACTTTGATTTGTTCTTGCAGGGCTAGATTGAAACACCCCCCCCCCCATCCCTGAATTCCAGAGATGGCGTTCACATCACTTGGGAGGTCGCCCACGGTGATCTCTCACAATATCAGGGGACTGAACATCCCTGAGAAAAGGGTTTCTCTTCTCAGGGAGCTGAAGAAAGGTAGGCCACAATACGTTTTCTTACAGGAAACACATTTCAGAACCAACCAAATTCCTAAAATCACTAACGCGTACTTTACTGCAGCTTACCATGCAACTAATGATTTGGCAAAAACTAAAGGGGTGACAATCCTAATTAGTAAAGACACCCCCTTTACCCTCACGGACAGGCTGGCAGACCCAGAAGGTCGCTACATTTTTATTAAGGGAACTTATAGAAACAGAACAGTGACACTGGCAAATGTGTATTTCCCCAATTCGTCTCAGGTTACCTTTTGCCAGAAGGTTATCCAGGAGCTTAAGGGCTTTACATCGGGGCTCTTGATCATGGGAGGAGAATTTAATGTCCCACTAAACCCCACAGCAGACTCCTCCACTGGAAAGTCATGCATCACATATAGAGCACTTAAAAAAATCAAACAATGTTTAAACTCACTACAGTTGGTAGATACATGGAGATTTCTCCATCCAGACAGTCGAGATTTCACATATCACTCCATTCCCCATGATCGATACTCACGCATCGACCATATCTACATTTCCCAAAGAGACTTGAAAACGATGAAAGAAGCCCACATAGGCATCCAGTCGATTTCGGACCATGCACCCATTTCTCTAGGGGTGGATTTACACTCTCCACCGCCCAGGTCAAACACATGGATATTGAACACCTCATTGCTGACAGACCCTGACTTACTCCTTCGCATCCGGGCAGCTATATATGACTTCTTCATGACCAACAACACACCGGACATTGACCCGATGCTGATCTGGGAGGCACACAAATGCACAATACGGGGTGAATTAATTAAGATGGGTGCCCAACGCAAAAAAAGACAAGAAAAATAAATATGTGACTTGACCGACAAAATACACACACTAGAAGCCTCGCACAAACAATCCCTGGCGATTCAAACTGCCAGAGAACTGTTAGACACCAGGAAAACATTACAACAACTGTTCGAGGCCAAAACGAAGAGATCGTTATTTTTTAAGAAACGGGTCTACTATGAGTCAGGAGACAAGACGGGGAGGTTTTTGGCAAGGGCACTAAGAGAAGCTAACTCCACTAATGTCATATCGGGTATTAGAACATAAGATGGGACTCTAGAAGTGTCCTCAGAAGCCATAGCGACACAGTTTCATCAATATTATTCCAAACGCTATAATCTGGCACGACAACACAGACCCTCTACAATACCAACCGATAGATCACAAGTCATACAGGACTACCTGACTGACAGCGGTCTACCACGGCTGGAGGACGCTGAGACGACCCCCTTAGAAGACCAGATAACGCTTATGGAGATTCAGGGGGCAATCAAGGGACTTAAGTCAGGAAAGAACCCAGGTCCGAATGGCTACACATCCGCCTACTACAAAACTTTTAGCGACATCCTATCTGCACCCCTGACCAAGGTCCTGAACTCCCTTTCTACACCCGGGCAGGTACCTCATGACTTTCTCTCAGCTCACATAACAGTGATACACAAAGCAGGTAAGGACCCCACAGAGTGCCCAAGCTATAGGCCCATCTCGCTGCTAAACCTAGATCTCAATCTACTGTCCAAAATAATAGCTAACAGACTAAAGCCTCTCCTCCCCTCCCTAATTGGCCCAGACTAAGTGGGTTTTATGCTGGGTAGAGAGGCCAGAGATAACATCATCAAGGCCTTACTCCTGATGCATGCGGCACACACTCGGGGGCTTGAGGGCCTTCTCCTGTCCACGGACACGGAGAAGGCCTTCGATCGGCTCTCCTGGGACTACATGCTGGCAGTATGCCGTCATGTTGGCCTGGGTACGCATATGATGGCCTGGATCTCAGCTCTGTACCAAAACCCATCTGCCAAAATAAGAGTAAATGGCATTCTGTCAAACAAGGTACAGATTTCCAACGGGACCAGACAGGGGTGTCCCTTATCACCGTTACTGTTCATCCTATCACTGGAGCCATTCATCAGAAAGGTTAACATAAACCAATCTATTTCTGGTTTTGAAGTGGCAAACAGAGTATACAAGACAGCAGCTTATGCTGATGACCTCTTGTTTTTTTTAACCAAACCACATACCACAATTCCAAACCTAATGAAAGAATTCACACATTATGGCTACATTTCTAACCTCTGAATCAACTACTCTAAATCTAAGGCAATGAATATCACATTGACAGCAGACACACTCACCAGAACCCAGAGGAATTGCCCATTCCGATGGGTAACAGGTACTTTCAAGTATCTGGGGGTTTTGCTGTCCCCAAGACTGACGACAATCTAAGAAAAAAACTTCCCACCTATGCTACGAAACATTGACACAGATTTGCAGAATTGGAACTCTAAATACTTTTCCTGGTTTGGAAGAGCAGCCATTCTCAAAATGACTATCCTCCCCCGACTATTGTACCTTTTGAGGTCACTGCCTGTCAAAATCCCACAGACCTTCTTCAAACGACTACAGTCTCTTCTCATATGATTCCTCTGGGGTCACAAACGACCAAGAATCAAGTTTGCATCCCTAACTAGGCCCAAGGAATGGGGCGGTATGGGTTTACCACACTTCCAAAACTATTATCTAGCCTCTCACCTCACCAGAGTGATTGATTGGCACTGCCACGGGAAGTCCAAAGATTGGGTCAAATTAGAAGAATCACTGATCAAAGGCACACTCAGGTTTTCCCCATGGATCTCTTGGAGAGGACAACAGCATTCTATAAAAAGACACCCACTGACTGGGACCTCCATGGAGGTCTTCCAGACGGTGATTAAGAAATTTGATTTAACGTCACAACTAAGCCCACTAACCCCATTACAAAACAACCCAGATTTTGCCCTGGGATTAGTGGGTAGGACCTTTCAGTCTCTAGATCCACAGAAACAACTCACTGCAGGAGACTGCCTCAGAAATGACAGGGTTAAAGACTATTCTGCGCTGAAAGATGATAACAATCTCCCTCATTTACCCAGCTGGTCATACTTTCAAATTCGCAGCTTTGTCACCGATAAGACTAAACAACCTTACTTTCAAAGACCTATGACTCAACTGGAGACAGCATGTCACAGGGGCGACGACTTTGTCAAGACGACCTCTGTTACATATACTTGGCTGCAATACTCTAAAACAACAACTGAGGACAGACTGAGGAAAGAATGGCCAAGAGCCCTGCAGAGAGACTTTACAGACAATTAGTGGCAGACGGCTTGTACGCTAGCGAATAAATGCTCCATCAGTACCAAAACACAGGAGACGGCATACAACCTTTTCACTCACTGGTATGCCACACCCCATAGACTCAAAGCTTGGTTCCCAGAAGTATCAGATAGGTGCTGGAGATGTAGAGGAGAGACTGGCACTCTCCTACACATATGGTGGCAATGCCCGACCCTTGAAGCCTTCTGGACTGGGGTGAAAGACACCATACGACAGATCAGAGACCAGAATCACTCTAGATGCAGCCTGTTGCTTGCTCCACATTTCCAACTTCCTGTATAAAAGATACAAAAAATCCTTAACAAAGCACCTTCTGAATGCCGCAAAGGCCATAATACCGCTCCGTTGGAAGAGCACTCAGGCTCCATCAGTAAAGGAGTGGCTCCAGAAAGTCTCCGAGGTCTGTCACATGGAAGACATACTGGCTTAAACCTCAGATGACATAGAAAGATACCACAAGACATGGTCCCCCTGTCTCCATTTTAAGGTTACATCAAAATACGATCACTTAATGAACAATTAACGCTCTACTGAACAAAAGAACGGCTCGCTCCCCTCTAGCCAATCGCCAGTGTAACGCGGCGGCCAAGGAGAGAGACATTACTATTTCGCAGATAACCCCTATTCTTTTCCCTTCTTTACTTCCTTTTTTTTTCCTTCCTTCTACCACTTCTTTCCTAGACATGTATATTGAAAAACTTTTCAAAGAACTCAGAGCTAATTGTTAGATATGTTCTATGCCATACTAACTTAGTTAGCCCCAGTTCCTAACTGGGTGAGGCTCCTGAAATCTTCAAACGTAATCTCATTCCTACATGCCCCCAGTTTTGGCAGTATGACAACATAATTTCATAGACTATATACTGTAACTTAGTCTGGATGATAGTTAACACACCTGATGTTAATTAGATCCTATATCTAATTGTACCAGATTAACACGGCAATGTGGCTTTGAGTGTTAAATTATATTTACCTTTAATAAAAACTTTTGATGAAAAAAAAAAGATTGTTGTGAGATGGAGAGTAACAAGTGAAAGTGACAGAGAAAAATATATTTTACCAAAACATCAAAACATTCCACATTCTAGCATTCTTAAAAACAAAATATTTTAAGTAGAAGCAACAATGTTGCAAAGGAAAATTTATTCCAGAGAAAGATACATTTCATCTCAACATTAAAAGTTTTTTTTTGTGAAAGTTAGAATTGTTCCATTAGAATTAATGGCTGAAACTTGATTTGGACTAGAATAGAGCAGATTTTCACTTAAAAAAAAAGTTCTCTAATTAGCTCTCATTTTGGTATTTACTATAGTGTCGGGTAAAAAAAACACTTGAGTTAAAATGAGAGTTATTTTCAGGTCTGAGCATGCTCAGTTGTATTGGCACCTAGTTGTCCAAAACGGGGAATTTTTCACTTCTCAGACTTTTAAAGATATTTCAGTGTAGAAATCAATTTTTCACACAGTTTAAAAGCAGATTATCTTTAAATAATATAATGCATATTTCAGTACTATTTAGGCAAATATATCATGCTCTAAACATTATTTCCATATGCACTACTCCAGGTTTTAGCAGAGTAAGGGTTTGGTCGCTATTTGGTTTCAGGGAACTATAGTAAATTCGATTTTAGGAGTATTTTCTCACCAGCACTATAGTGAATACCATTTTAGCGCTAATTAGTGGCAATTAGCGCTAATTAGTGCCGCAGCTCTATAGTAAATGACCCCCACAGTCACTATAGAGAGATATGCTTTGTTCATAATTCATGTCTGAGGTTTACAACCACTTTTAAGTGGTTCTAAACCCTTGCATATACCTAGTGAAGGGAGTGGCCTTAGGTAATATACAGAGATGAAACAAATCCTCCTACATAAGTTGTACCTGCTTTCTGCAGTCATCTCTTCTCTATGGCCATTCAAAGTCTAGAATGTATAAAGCTTATCTGAGCTGTCAGAAAAAGGAGGCGGAGGGGGCGTGGCCGGCCGGAGAGGAAGATGGATGCCTAAGCTCACAGCTCGCCAGCCAGGGGACACAATCCAGCGCAATCGGCCGCAGCAACGACGCCATCCTCACACATCCTCACTCCTCACCTTCAGGGGACAACGATGCAGGCATCCAGAAAGAGATTTACCGACCACAGGCCCCAGAAACTGACCGAATTTGCCTATAAGCCGGCGGGCCGGGAAATCCAAGATGGCGCCGACCAGGCCGCGCCGCGCGGACCTTACACGGACCTCCCGGACGCTTCCACGGCTGATTACTCGGATCAAGGTACTGTACCTGACCCATCCCAGAACCCGGAGGGTGACCCCCTCCCCAGCAGCCCAGCCAAAGCTAAAATGCGGCTGGACACGCCGCCGCACCGGTCACAACACCAACAAATTGAGGCCCAGGCTCCTACTCCCTTCTCCATAGACCAGGCCCTGATCTCCTCTATGGCATCCTTCCCTACCTCAGGGCAACCAGTCATGGATACCACATTGAAGGACATGCTGATCTCCCTCCAGACCTCCCTCATGACAGACCTCTCATCCATGTTCCACAGAATCACCTCTGATATTCACTTGCTAGATAACAGGGTGACTAACACTGAGAGAGGGATACAGGCATGCACATCCACAGTTAATGAAATCATTGATGCCTATGACACAGTTAAAGAAGAACAGGCATGGATGCGGGCCAAGCTGGCCGATTTAGAAGACAGGTCCCGTAGGAACAACATAAAGTTGAGGGGTGTCCCCGAAACCATACTCCCCGCGGACTTGCCGAGATACGCAAAAGAAATGATGCATATTGTGATTCCTGAAGCGTCTCCGCGTGATGTAATCATAGATAGGATTCACAGAATTGCCAAGCCTGCCCACCTAGCAACCTCGGTCCCCAGAGACGTCCTAATGAGGGTCCACTTCTACCACATTAAAGAGAAACTCCTCATGGGGCTCAGAGCTAAATCACCCTTACCTGCTCCCTACACTGGCATCCAACTCTTTCCCGACTTGTCCAAGTACACCCTCCAATCGAGAAGACACCTTAACCCGATAACCAAAAGCCTGCAAAACCACAAGCTACAATATAAATGGCGCTACCCCGCAACCATCCTTATTGTACACAATGGCCAAACGCACGCCATTGGGGATCTAGAAAAGGGCCTAAAGCTTCTCCACTCTTGGCGGATAATCCCCGAGTTATCCAAACCACCTCCTTCAGACAGGGAACCCACTACGTCCCGCAACTCGCAAAACCGCAATCTCAACTGAGGGTGTATACACCACTACCACACTTGGCCGCTAACACTCATTATGGCTCCCCTGAGCGCTGGCAACCTGATTCTGATTCTCTTGCATTCTTCTCCCGGTATCACTGACTCTCTGTACCCCCTAATAGAGGATTACACGGTGTTCTTCACCCCCTCTAGAGATCCTTCTACCACTAGAAGCACCACCTCCAACAACTAAACCGAACTTCCCACTATTGGATCATATCGACAAGCCTCACCACCTGTATTATACTATACAAGTTATTGTTCTACCACTGACTTTTTTTTTTTTTTTTTCTCTCTTCCTTATCTCCTTTTCTTATCATTTTTTACTGCATTTTAACACATTGCTCTATTCGCAGTATTCTAGTCCTATCTTGTTTCAGCCATCCAGTCTGCCAAGAAGATACCACCAATCCCTTGACCCAGGATCCTCCTGCACCTACTTCCACGACTAGCCTACTACCGCTGCAACCTACCCTCAAGTCTCGTACTTCTGCTACCCACCTGCTGAATCCTAACGCCAGGTACCTCCGGAACTACCCACCGTCAACTAACTGTAAGTGTTGTGCACAACTCACACCGCAAGATGCCAATCACCATTCTCTCCTTGAACGTCAACGGGCTAAACCATCCCGCCAAACGTCACTCACTGTGGAAAACCGCCTCGGCTCTCCACAGCGACGTGCTTTGTATCCAGGAAACCCACCTGCTACATTCCAATACACCCTTATGCAACAACTACCAATATCCACACATCTTCCATGCCAAACACCCCACTAAATCAAGAGGGGTCATGATAGCATTTCGGGACACTTTAGACTTCCAACTCCTTGATTCAATCTCAGACCCAGAAGGTCGGTTTATTATCCTAATCTGCACAATCAACAAAGCAACTTATACCCTAATCAATATATACGCCCCGAACTCCCACCAAATGAGATTCCTCCACAAAGTTCTTCGCTCTGCCAACACTATCCAAAAAGGCCACCAGATCATCTGTGGAGACTTCAATCTAGTACCAGACGTCTTGATGGACTCCACCTCACCGACTAAACGCCGTGACTCTCCTTTAAAGAAATTCATCGCCTCCCAGGACCTGTATGATGTCTGGAGATGTCACCACGGCTCTGAACGTGACTTTACTTTTTTTTCACCCAGACACCGCTCGTACTCAAGAATAGACCTGTTCCTTTCTGACAAATGCATTTTGCAAAAAATTTCTGCTTCTCAGATCCACACCACGACATGGTCGGACCATGCCCCCATATCTATCACATTACAAGACACCAATTTCCAACAAAATACGTTTCTCTGGCGTGCTAACAACTATATTATACAAAACGACACATACGCCCCAGAAATTTCAAAACACATCAATGAATTCTTTTCCTTGAACAAAGGCTCGGTACCCGACCCTGCCGTGGTGTGGAGCGCTCACAAAGCATTCATACGAGGGATGTTAATTAAACTTGGTTCTCAGCATAAGAGGAAGAGGACGCAGCAGATAGACAAACTGACAACCCAGATAGCGACCCTAGAGGACAGGCTCAAAAAAGACCCCCGAGACCCACAGGCCAACCAACTACTAAACCTCAGGCAGGAACTTAGAACTCTACTTCTCCATTCCTACGAATTCCTTCACAGGAAAATCAAAGCGTCTTCATACTCCACCTCCAACAAAGCTGGCAAGAAACTCTCCCAACGACTAAAAGGTAGACGCACCAAAACTAAAATAACCCAACTCATTCACCCCCATACCCACACCCCCTTAAGCAACCCCCAAGACATAGCTGATGCCTTCAGCACATACTATGAAGACCTCTACAACCTGAAACAGGACCCCCATACCCCACAACCCTCCCAAGACGAAATAGATCACTTCCTCTGCAAACTAAATCTACCCAAACTGACTGAGAAACAACTGACCTCCTTAAATGCCCCATTCACTGACCAAGAAATTAAAAAAACCATAGACTCCCTCCCCAGCGGGAAAGCACCAGGCCCCGACGGAATAACCGGGGAATATTACAAACAATTTCATTCACAATTGATCCCACATCTTAGTGACCTATTCAATAATGCTGCCTCCTCTTCTACCTTTTCGCCAGAATATTTAAAAGCGTTAGTTATCACGATACCGAAACCAGGGAAACAGTCGAATGTCCCCCAAAACTTCCGTCCCATCTCCTTACTCAACCTCGACCTCAAACTATACGCCAAATCTATAGCGACAAGATTACTCAAAATTATGCCCACAATTATAAACCAAGACCAAACAGGATTCACAAAAGGCAGACAAGCCTCAGATGCCACCAGGAGGATGATTAACCTTATTCATCACGCTGAATCCACCGGAACGCCTTCTCTGCTCCTTTCCCTGGATGCAGAGAAGGCGTTCGATAGGGTTCACTGGTCCTACCTAGCGTCGGTCCTCCGGAAGTTTGGATTTCAAGGCCAGATTCTCGGTGCCATTATGGCTTTATATTCCAACCCCGAAGCTCAGGTTTACACGGAAGGCATGCTATCCCGACCATTCCCAATTACAAACGGTACCCGCCAAGGTTGCCCCCTATCCCCCCTCATATTCAACATGGTCATGGAACCCCTAGCAGAACATATCCGCTCTAACGCCGACATCTCGGGCATAAAGATTGGCCCTCACCACCACAAAATTAGCCTGTTTGCGGATGATGTTATCCTCATCCTCACCAACCCGACTGTTTCCCTGGCAGAAGTACAAAAGATGCTAAATTGGTTTAGCTCGATATCATATTACAAAATCAATACGACTAAATCCTTCATACTAGACATCAAGGTGGACGCTACTATAAGAAACCTCCTACAAGCCCAATACTCATTCGCCTGGGCAGACTCCGACATATCATATCTAGGCATACAACTACCGAGGACGACTAAAAAACTCTATACATGTAACTTTCTGCCACTCCTCCAAAACATTCAAGCGACCACACAAAACATAGCGAAACACGAACTCTCCTGGACAGGTCGCCTTGCGGCCTTTAAAATGATCTGCCTTCCCCAGATACTCTACTACTTCCGAACCATTCCTATCCCCCTACCCACCACATTCTTCAGATCCCTTCAGACATTGTTTAATAAATTCCTCTGGAAAGAAAAGAGACCCAGATGTGCCCATACAAAACTGATCAAACACAGACTGGTAGGAGGCTCGAGCTCAATAGACTTTGAAGACTACCACCTAGCAGCTATTCTGGCCCAACTACCCTGCTGGTTTAAACCATCCCCGTCCACTCTATGGGGCCACATTGAACAATCTTCACTCATAAGACCAAACCTAAAAACATGGCTGTTAAGCATTCCCCTAGGCGCTCCAATCCCTAAATCCCTGTCTCCCACCGTGAAAGCCTCAGCACAGGCATGGAAAAAAACGTCATCCCAAATGCAATACTCTCCCACCACACCACAATCCCACATCCCCATAAAATCCTTACTCCACCTAATACCAGAAATCTCACTTTCATCTTGGATCCTTAAAGGTATAAACTACATACAAGACATACTACAAGAAAACCACATCAAATCATTTCCTCAACTTCAAACCACATTCGACATACCCGCATCCGAATACTTCACCTACCTCCGTATACGTCACTGCCTGCAAAATATACCATTCCCCATCTATAATATACACCCCAAGACTTGGGAATACCTCACCGACCCCGACACAAAAATCAAAGGCATCTCATATTTTTATAATAATCTACACCAAAAACGTACCTTTACCAAAATGCCACCCCACCACACCTGGGAAAAAGACCTTGCCAAAAAGTTTACAGACACACAATGGCAACAAGCCCTCAAGACTATCTGCAAATCCACCAAATGCGCGGCCCTATGGGAACTCACACAGAAGATTACACTAAGATGGTATCTGACCCCCGCCCGCATAACATCTTTTAACCCTCAAATCCCTAATACTTGCTGGAGATGTAAATCTTCCACATGCGACCTATTACATGTCTTCTGGTCGTGCACCAAACTCCGCAAATACTGGGAAGACACCTTCCACGTAATCTCGACCATCACTCAAATCACGACCCCTCCAACACCGGCCCTAGCGATCCTCAACCTCACTATTGAGGACTTTCCTCACCCCCTCCAATCCACAATCACCCACATCCTCATGGCAGCCAGACTCAATATAGCTAGACACTGGAAATCTGACACACATCTGACGATTACGCAAGTCACAGACTTGGTATCACTACACTACAGTTACGAGACCACCACAGCCACACTATCTGGGCAAGCCACTAAAATACGCACAACATGGCAACCTTGGACCGACTGGACTAGAAACTGCGCACCCCGCGCACAAACAAACGGCTGTTCTGATCCTCCTACTTGACCGAGCAATACCCATCACTATCTAAGAATGTTATGATACCTTTATACCTGAAAATTTTCAGTTTTCTTTTTCCTCCTTTTCCATTGTTTGGAACTTTCGTGTCCACCACAGAAGGGTCCGCTTCACTCCTGTGCCACTAAAGGTCCCACATGGGGTGACACACTTGTGAAGTGGACCGAATAAGACCTATCAGAGTTTTTATTCCTGTTAGCATTAACGAAATGACACGACAATTACTTACATTAGTATATATATGTTTTTTACTAGATCCCGGTTTGTGGATAGAAGTTCATATCTATGATTGTTATACAGACGTCGTTGCACGACGTACAATGTTTAATTGTACAATGTACTCTTTAAAAATCTAATAAAAATATGGAATCAAAAAAAGAAAAAGGAGGCGGAGAGCTGAGATTGCACTCTGCAGAGCTCAGTAAGGAGAGCTCTGAAAGCTGATTGGAGGGAAGGGACAGACCCCCATTCATACAGTACACAGGAACACAGCTGAGCCTGTCAATCAACTGGAGCTCCCTCCCCTGTCACCTTATTTCTCTTGGTGTCTGGAAAACTTGTCAGAAATGATTCCTGCTTAGAGAGCAATGAAGAAGCAGACAGAAATGACACTTAGTGCTCTTAATTGTTTACACACTATAGAAGGATATGCTTTGTTTATATTTCATGTCTGAGGTTTTCAACAACTTCAATGTTTTTTTTGCATTTTTACTCACAGTATATGGTATGTGGTGTCTCTATCTATGGACGACTATTATTTATGTTCCCATTACTTTTGGTGGCACAGTGGTGTAGTGGGTAGCACTCTCACATAGCAGTAAAAAGGGTTGCTGGTTCAAATCCCAACCACACCACAACACTACCTGCCTGGAGTTTGCATGTTCTCCCTGTGCCCGCGTGTGTTTTCTCCGGGTACTCTTTTTTCCTCCCACACTCCATAGACATGCTGGTAGGTTAATTGGCTTCTGTCCAAAATTGGCCCTGGTATATGAGTGTAAGTTGGGACCTTGGATTGTGGGCTCCTTGAGGGTAGGGACCGATGTGAGTGTGCGATGTATGTGTGGAGTGCTGTGTAAATTGACAGCGCTATATGGATAAATAATAATAAATAATAATAATAACAGATGAGCATCTTAATGAGACACAATGTACAGGGATACTGACAATTGTAGACACGCACCCACACTCACTTAGGTTGAACTGGATGGACTGGTGTCTTTATTCAACTTTACCAACTATGTAACTATGTAACTATACTTTAGTTACTAAATCAATTAGCCTGGATTTAAGAAAAAAGTTTGTACATTTTTGTACATGACCAGAACTTGCACGTTTATCACATGCTAATTGGTTTTGGAAGCATCTAGCAAATTTACCATCTTAATATTGCCTGGTCACTAATTACTAAACTTTGTGGAAATTACAATAAAAAATTAGTTACTAATTAGTAAATTAATCCATGTTATGCAAACTTATTAGGCATTCACTGATAATTAAACTGCAGTAGAATGATTAGAAATTACACGAATTTCAAAAGTTTGACTTAAAATCTCCTATTTTAATTATTAACTGCCTGCACACCTCCACATGCATAATATGTAAATTGAGTAAGCATTTTGAGGTATCTGTGGGTCAAAGAAGGAAAATCAGGCAGCTCCTTTTGTATCAGAGGGTGAAATCAAATGTAAATAGGGAAATGTGCCATATCTTGATGCACACTGTGCAAATAGCATCTCTTAACTTTAGATGTGGGAAAATTGTATGGTATTTTCACACGGCAGGAAAAGAGCAGAATATTATAGTACTGTAAAATGCTGTGCATGTCAATCAGCATATACCACTTGGACTTCAAAGTCTTCAAATTCAGCATAAAAGATACATTATGAGCGATTATTACAGAGTATATGTTGCCAAATACTATCTGTTAATGTTATCCAATGTTTATTTGGATGTTTCAAATAAATTGCCGATACAAATATCAGCTTGGAAGTAATAATGGTAACTTTTATAGCTTTTTTCTTGTCAGGTAAATAAGACCTTTTATTGATTGTAATCCAAACCATGATAATAATGGCTGTTGCGGCTGCACTAAATAAAACAAAAACAAGTTTTTCTCTTATTATTTGCGAAAAAATCTAGGGATCTTTTTATTTCAGCTTTTTCATATAGCAAGACAATAATGTCAGTCAACATTTTTTTTCAAACAAGCATAGCAAAAAAGCAATACAATTTTTTTCAAAGGTATTATATGGTCATTTGCTTTTAATCAAATTACCTGGTAAATATAGTGGATACTATTGCATAAGCTATTTACTGAAATTGCTAAATCACACATTTTGATATGTTTCTCAAATGATTACAGAAGAGATCTTTCATTGAGTGAACCATGACAAAATCTTTTTTGGTCTATTTCATTTTTTTTCCAAAGACAGAAAGTGTATATATTTATAAAATTATCAAAAGCAAAAAAAAGTCTTTCAGATATTAACATGCATTGCAAACCAATTTATGCAATCCAGATGTAGCACTGTTCACACTGGCTTGACTGTGGTTAGAGATGACAAATAGAATACATTTGAAAATGTTAGCTTCCTATAGCTATCTATTATTATTTTTTTATTTTTTTTAACAATAGTTTTTATTCATTTTTGTCAATATAAAAAAGGTGAGCAACATTCATCCTGTGTCAACATGTACTGCAGATGGTAATGTAAATGGTTATAGCTAACAGAGTCGTGCATCTACATAACATTGGTATAGTTTCAAGTGGCATATGTAGGTCAAGAGGTGCTGTCTCTCTCCACCAGCCCCCCCATTGGGAGCTTACTGTGACATGGTGGAGGGACAGCCCCTGCAAGACCACGCTTCTAATATAACAGTATGTAAAAGGTTCAACATTTCAATTGCTTTTAGCAAATATTTACCAAGCTCACAACTAAAGAAAGTAAATAGTTGTCAAATTAGAGACAACAGGGAAGAGGAAGGACTCGGATCTTAATTAGAGTACAATTACTCAAGACTCCTCCATAGAGTATGTATAGTTTACAGGATCATCACCTATTGGAATTGTTCTTATTCTTATTGTGTTTTGTGGACTTTGTACCAATTTACCCATGGTTGCCAGTGAAGAAGAAATTTTGCGTGCTTTCCCTCAATTGATGCCGGCATGTTTTCATAGGTGTAGTGAATGGACAGCATGCAAATAGCCTCTTTTAACTCTGGAGGGTTCAGAGATCTCCATAGTCTAAGTATTACTAACTTAGCTGCTAGGAATATGTGGGTGGTAAATTTCCTATGGAGCGGTGGTATGCTTTCAATGTCCACATTCAGGAGGGCTAAAGAAGGGGAAAATTGGATCAGTAGACCTGTCACTTGGTGGAGGATTGTGAATATGTTGGACAAAAATTTGGCCAGTCTCCTGCAGTTCCACAGAACATGAAAAATGGTGCCTGTCTGCACACAGTTTCTTCAACACAGAGGAGATGTGGAAGGGTCAAATTTAGCAATCCTGTATGGTGTCAGGTGCCATCTCTGTGTGACTTTGTGGGAGAGTTCCCAAAGGTTGGTGCATTTAGTGGCTGAGTGGGTGAATTGTTCAATGCTTCCCCATAGTGGGGTAGGTTGGTTAGGTAACCATCCTCTAATCTGTGCCAATATTGCCGCTAAATGGTAGTCAGTTAGGACTGGTAAGCCTACTCCCCCTGCTCTTTTTTGCCTTGTGGAGCTTGGAAAAAGCACTCCTGGCTTTCTTGCCCTCCCACAGATATCTTGAAAGTATAGTTTGTAAAGCTTAAAAGAATTTTCGGTGAACTGGAATGGGTACCGTGCAGTATATATATATATATATATATATATATATATATATATATATATAGTAATTGGGGCAAGAGTTGCATTTTGGAGGCTGCCAGCCTTCCTGACCATGATAATGTGTGTTTGCTTAAGTTTTGTAGTCCCACTTGTAATTTACATTCTAGCAGAAGGTAGTTAACCTAAAATATTTGCTCAGGTTGTGAGGTGAGTTTAATCCCTAGGTAGGTAACATCATGGGCATTCCATAAATATGGGAATTTGGTTTGTAGTTCCAATTTGTCATGTGGATTTACGCCCAGATCCAAAATATAAGATTTGGAGTCATTTACCTTGTAGTATGACACCATACCATTCCTTTGTATTAGGTGAGACATCAGGGAAGACACCGGATTTGTGAGCATTAAAATCATGTCATCTGCGAATAGGCTTATGACGTGTTTATGGTTATTGACCATAAAACCATGTATCAGGGTTTTGTCCGATGCTGGCGGCTAAAGGCTCTATTAACAAATTAAAGATAAGGGGAGACAGTGGACAAACTTGGCATGTACTGTTTGAGATCCTAAAAGGTTTGGACAGCATACCTGACGTATAGACCTGAGCCGATGGAGAGGTGTAGAGGTCTAGTATTGCAGAAAGCAGATGGCCTGTGAAGCCAAATTTCCCCAACACTTTTGTTAGGTACATCCAGTGCACTCTATTGAATGCCTTCTCTGCATCCAAAGCTAGAAGCAGAGAAGGCGTCCAATGTTTCTTAGCAAGATGGATTATATCAATTAATCATCATCAGATGTTTTTCTGCCCTTGGTAAACCCAGATTGATCAGGATCTAGGGTGGGTAGGTTGTCCACTAGTCTCAATGCTATCAATCTTTAGGTCATTGTTTAATATGGATATAGGCCTAAAATTTTGGGGAACGTGTCTTGACAGGTTTAGGCAGTGTAACTATTAATGCTTCTAACATCTCAGATGGAAAGGAAGCAGAGGCAGCAGCAGTCCCGAACACCCTAAGAAGGTACGAACCTAGAGTTTGTCTAAAATTCTTGTAATATTCCCCTGTCAGCCCATCCGGTCCTGGGGATTTGTTATTGGGGAGAGTGTCTATGACCTTCATTATTTCAGACAGGGAGAAGGGGGTATTTAACTCCTGGAGTTGTGAGGAGGAGAGCTGAGGCAGGTTAATGCCTAATAAAAATGTTACTACATCTGAGTGCAATGGTTGTGCAGTGCTGCCATCTTGATATAAATTATAATGTGACCCATAGTATTCGCTAAAGGCATCTGCGATGCTTTGGGGGTCAAACACTTTTTGTTTGGACTTAGGGTTAATGAGATGAGGTATTTTAGTTTTAAAGCCTTGGCCCTGCAGTTTGCGAGCCAGTGTTTTCCCTGCTTTATTATTGGATGAAGAAGAGAACATTTTCATCATTCTCTCAGCTTGTTCAAAGGATTGGAGTAGTTATAGTCTAAGGTTATGTCTTAGGGTAGTGAGTTTTGCGCTAATGAGAGGGTTGGGATTTTTTTTGTTTTGGGCTTCAAGGGTATTCATTTCAGAGAGTAGGGTATTAAGCCGCTGCTGCCTCTGCTTCTTGAGCCTTGTGTCTAATTGAATAAACGTGCCCCTAATGTACGCCTTATGGGTGTTCCAGAGTACAAATTGTCTGTAGAGGAGGAGTTGATCTCGAAATAATCGGACAAGTGACCCTCTAGGATGTTTTTAGATGATGGGTTTTGCATTACCTGAGGATTAGAACGCCACACATAGGCATTATTATTGGGGTATTTAGCCCCTAGGGTAAGGAGGACAGAAGCATGGTCCAACCATGTTATGTTATTGATTTTGATTTGCATTGCCTTTTGAAGCAGCCACTTGTCCATTAGAAACAGACCAATCCTCGTATACATGCAGTGTCTATGAGGGTAAAATTTAAAGTCCCTTTCATTGGCATGGGTACACAGCCAGGCATCATATAGGTCCTGAGAACCTAAGAAGGAAGCCAGAGAGGGGGGCCTTTTAGAGGATGTTGACCTGGAGTCCATTCGTGGGTCAGGTGTGATATTAAAGTCCCCACACACTATGAGGGAACCTTGTTGTATCCTCTTAATCTTTTTCATCAATCCATTCAGGAATCTAACTTGATGGTTGTTGGGAGCATAGCGTTCACCAGTGTATATCTGGTAGCTCTAATATCACACACTATAATGAGATAGCGTCCAGAAGGGTCAGATGTTTCTGAGTGGAGTTGAAAGGAAATAGAGTCTTTGATTGCAACCATTACCCCTTTTTTTTGCTGTCATGTTGGAGAAAAAATATAAAAATGTTGGAAACATTTATGATAGCATCTAGGTGGTGCCACATGTTGAAAGTTTTTCTCTTGGACGCATAAAATGTCACAGTGGCAAGAGTCTGCATCTCTCCATAGGGATGCTCTTTTGGCTGGGTGGTTTAGGCCATGTGCATTAATGGAAAGTACTTTAAGTGGCATGACTCATTGTGAGAAGTATGGTAGGTGTCAGATGTCGAATGTACCTACAGCTGAGGAGTTTCCGTATCTCCAAGGCGACGTTGTCCCATAAGTGTACTGTAACTTGGACGAATGTTGCGGAGCATCTTGGGATCCTTATTATTCGATGATGTGTGAGGATGTCTTTGAAATCCAGGCGAGTATAATTTGGTAGTTTGCAGTTTCGAGGAGGTTCAGGGGAGATGAACGTGAAGATGTCTCTGGAATTGGTTGTTGATCCATAAAAACAAATAGAAAAACAAGACAAACAAGCAGCAAAAAAAGAAATGATTGATAGGGTAAAAAGGAAATCCACAGGGGGATTCGTGAACAATATGCACTGTTCAACAATAGTGAGGGGAAACAGAAGTACTTCCATATTATGACATTACCGATGGGGGGGGTAAATGACAGTAGATCTGTTTTGGTTGTTTAGGAGCGCTCTTTTGGGTATACATTCTTCTTCTCAGTTTTTTCCGGGTCACAACTAGGGATGAGCCGAACACCCCCCTGTTCGGTTCGCACCAGAACATGCGAACAGGAAAAAAGTTCGTTCGAACACGCGAACACCGTTAAAGTCTATGGGACACGAACATGAATAAACAAAAGTGCTAATTTTAAAGGCTTATATGCAAGTTATTGTCATAAAAAGTGTTTGGGGACCTGGGTCCTGCCCCAGGGGACATGGATCAATGCAAAAAAAAGTTTTAAAAACAGCCGTTTTTTCAGGAGCAGTGATTTTAATAATGCTTAAAGTCAAACAATAAAAGTGTAATATCCCTTTAAATTTCGTACCTGGGGGGTGTCTATAGTATGCCTGTAAAGGGGCGCATGTTTCCTGTGTTTAGAACAGTCTGACAGCAAAATGACATTTTGAAGGAAAAAACTTATTTAAAACTACCCGCGGCTATTGCATTGCCGACAATACACATAGAAGTTCATTGATAAAAACGGCATGGGAATTCCCCAAAGGGGAACCCCAAACCAAAATTTAAAAAAAAAAATGACGTGGGAGTCCTCCTAAATTCCATACCAGGCCCTTCAGGTCTGATATGGATATTAAGGGGAACCCCGGCCAAAATAAAAAAAAAAAAAATGACGTGGGGTTCCCCCTAAATTCCATACCAGACCCTTCAGGTCTGGTATGGATTTTAAGGGGAACCCCGCGCCAAAAAAAAAAAAAAAAACGGCGTGGGGTCCCCCCAAAAATCCATACCAGACCCTTATCCGAGCACGCAACCTGGCAGGCCGCAGGAAAAGAGTGGGGGACGAGAGTGCGGCCCCCCTCCCTCCTGAACCGTACCAGGCCACATGCCCTCAACATTGGGAGGGTGCTTTGGGGTAGCCCCCCAAAACACCTTGTCCCCATGTTGATGAGGACAAGGGCCTCATCCCCACAACCCTGGCCGGTGGTTGTGGGGGTCTGCGGGCGGGGGGCTTATCAGAATCTGGAAGCCCCCTTTAACAAGGTGACCCCCAGATCCCGGCCCCCCCTGTGTGAAATGGTAAGGGGGTACATAAGTACCCCTACCATTTCACGAAAAAAGTGTCAAAAATGTTAAAAATGACAAGAGACAGTTTTTGACAATTCCTTTATTTAAATGCTTCTTCTTTCTTCTATCTTCCTTCATCTTCTGGTTCTTCTGGTTCTTCTGGCTCTTCTGGTTCTTCCTCCGGCGTTCTCGTCCAGCATCTCCTCCGCGGCGTCTTCTATCTTCTTCTCCTCGGGCCGCTCCGCACCCATGGCATGGGGGGGAGGCTCCCGCTCTTCTCTTCTTCTTTTCTTCTCTTCTTCTCTTCTTCATTTTCTTCTCCGGGCCGCTCCGCAATCAATGCTGGCATGGAGGGAGGCTCCCGCTGTGTGACGGCGCTCCTCGTCTGACAGTTCTTAAATAACGGGGGGGCGGGGCCACCCGGTGACCCCGCCCCACTCTGACGCACGGTGACTTGACGGGACTTCCCTGTGACGTCACGGGGAATGCCACAGGGAAGTCCCGTCATGTCCCGTGCGTCAGAGGGGGGCGGGGTCACCGGGTGGCCCCCCCCGTTATTTAAGAACTGTCAGACGAGGAGCGCCGTCACACAGCGGGAGCCTCCCTCCATGCCAGCATGGATTGCGGAGCGGCCCGGAGAAGAAAATGAAGAAGAGAAGAAGAGAAGAAAAGAAGAAGAGAAGAGCGGGAGCCTCCCCCCCATGCCATGGGTGCGGAGCGGCCCGAGGAGAAGAAGATAGAAGACGCCGCGGAGGAGATGCTGGACGAGAACGCCGGAGGAAGAACCAGAAGAGCCAGAAGAACCAGAAGATGAAGGAAGATAGAAGAAAGAAGAAGCATTTAAATAAAGGAATTGTCAAAAACTGTCTCTTGTCATTTTTAACATTTTTGACAGTTTTTTAGTGAAATGGTAGGGGTATAAGTACCCCCTTACCATTTCACACAGGGGGGGGGCCGGGATCTGGGGGTCACCTTGTTAAAGGGGGCTTCCAGATTCCGATAAGCCCCCCGCCCGCAGACCCCCACAACCACCGGCCAGGGTTGTGGGGATGAGGCCCTTGTCCTCATCAACATGGGGACAAGGTGTTTTGGGGGGCTACCCCAAAGCACCCTCCCAATGTTGAGGGCATGTGGCCTGGTACGGTTCAGGAGGGAGGGGGGGCCGCACTCTCGTCCCCCCCTCTTTTCCTGCGGCCTGCCAGGTTGCGTGCTCGGATAAGGGTCTGGTATGGATTTTTGGGGGGACCCCACGCCGTTTTTTTTTTTTTTTTTTTTGGCGCGGGGTTCCCCTTAAAATCCATACCAGACCTGAAGGGTCTGGTATGGAATTTAGGGGGAACCCCACGTCATTTTTTTTTTTTAATTTTGGCCGGGGTTCCCCTTAATATCCATATCAGACCTGAAGGGCCTGGTATGGAATTTAGGGGGACTCCCACGTCATTTTTTTTTTTAAATTTTGGTTCGGGGTTCCCCTTTGGGGAATTCCCATGCCGTTTTTATCAATGAACTTCTATGTGTATTGTCGGCAATGCAATAGCCGCGGGTAGTTTTAAATGAGTTTTTTCCTTCGAAATGTCATTTTGCTGTCAGATTGTTCTAAACACGGGAAACATGCGCCCCTTTACAGGCATACTATAGACACCCCCCAGGTACAAAATTTAAAGGGATATTACACTTTTATTGATTGACTTTAAGCATTATTAAAATCACTGCTCCTGAAAAAACGGCCGTTTTTAAAACTTTTTTTTGCATTGATCCATGTCCCCTGGGGCAGGACCCAGGTCCCCAAACACTTTTTATGACAATAACTTGCATATTAGCCTTTAAAATTAGCACTTTTGATTTCTCCCATAGACTTTTAAAGGGTGTTCCGCGGCATTCTAATTTGCCACGAACACCCCAAATTGTTCGCTGTTCGGCGAACTGCGAACAGCCAATGTTCGAGTCGAACATGAGTTCGACTCGAACTCGAAGCTCATCCCTAGTCACAACCTGACAATTATCCTGAATGTGTGAGGTTCTATCAACTTGTATGGGGACTGGAGGTGTTTCCAATAAAATTCCCCATTGTCGAAGGGCTATCAACCCTTCTTCAAGGGTGGATATGGTGGTGGTAGTTCCATTGTAAGTGATGAAAAGTGTAGCTGGGTATTTCCACTTCTGCAGGATATGATGGTTGTGTAGGGCTTTAGTAATGGTGACCAAATTGCGGCGACACTGAAGAGTGTGCCTGGAGAGGTCAGGGAGCAGCTGTAGGGAGGTGTATTGGGCTGGGCGTTGATCAATTTTGTGAAAAGCATCTAAGATACATTCTTTTGCCCAGTAGAAGTGCATTCTCAGCAATACATCTCTGGGTACATCTAGGAAAGACAGTTTTGGAACTCTATGTACTCTATCCACTGTGAGCTCTAATGCAGACATTGCGGGTGTTATAGCAGAATATAAATCTTGGACATATTGTTGAAGCTGCACTGCAGGTACTGATTCTGGAATGCCTCTTATATTTAGGTTATTCCTTCTGAATCTATCCTTGAGGTCTGCTATTTTATCTTTGAGCCAGGAGATTTCATCACTATTGTGTGCATCCACCATCTTGTTGAAGGAGCTAATGTATTCTCCCATAGCATGCTCTACCTGATTCACCCTCTCTCCTAATATGTGGACTTCTGCTTGGCACTTATTTACTGTGTGGAGCATATCATTGTATAGTGATGATTTTAGGGACATCAGCATGTCCTTTAATATTGTATCAGACACTGGCAGGCCTGTGGTAGGGAATCCAGCTATGGGGCCTGGTGCGTCCTGTGTGTAAGGCCTCTATGATGAGCTATGCCCACTCACCTCCATGTCCTGTTGCTGAGGACCATCTTGTGGGGACACTGTGTGCTGCCTAAACTTGGCAGGGCTTCTGGTTGTGGGAGTGGAGGCCGCAGATGAGGATCCACTAGGAGGGCTCCCGGATCCGGTCCTTCAGCGATCCGAGGGAGAGACCGTGGCTGCAGTCTTCCCGTTCTGTTTCTTCATCGCCATTTTGCTGTGGCCGCGCTGCATGTGAGAAGAAAACTGACAGCTTAAGAAGCTGCGACGGTGGCTCTTTTCTTCTCCTCAGCATCCCTGATGGCTTTCTGGGCTCTGCTGATGTGGATGTGGGCGGCCAAGTCATGTCTAGGCTCCAATGTTTGCGGATTCCACCGGCTGTGTGGCAGAGCTCGCTGGCTTAGCAGACATCTTCGGGTTCAGATGCCTCGCCCCCCTATAGACATCTATTTTGACAGGTAGCTGTGTATGATTTTCTACAGAAATCCAGATGCAAGGGTTCTTCAAAAAGTTGCTGCACTTTTGTTTAACAAAGTTATTACATATATATATATATATATATATATATATATATATATATATATATATATATACAGAAACTTTTTGAAGACCCCTCATACAATAATACAGAATTAACTTGTGGTATCAGTGGAGCTGTTCACTGTTTATAAAATGGATAAGTCATAAATGCTTGTTTAGGTCTTTGATAGGTCAAGAGGTAATTTTAGTTTCTGATCTCTGAATCCTGATCACAAACTGAAGCAGCCTTGACACTTATGGGAACATATGTGTGGGCACACAACCTATTTTAAAAAATATCTAAAAATATTTTAGATATTTGGACCTCTAAACAGTAGGAGGTCATCTGGACATACGTATGTGGATACCGTTCACCGCTCTCACTCCCAAACTCCAGCAAAGGCACACATTTGCTCATAGACAAAAAAAATTCTCTCCTGCACTAGTGCGGTGAGCCTCAATGTAGGTGGTAGTATTTTCTTGGTGGCATTGTATAGTTGGTCATGCACATCCCGCTGCCTATGCCGACTAGGGGAAGTCCGAAATGATATGTAGAAAAGATAAAAGGAAGGTGTGTGGTTTAGCGCATGAATACTTCATACTGAAAAAAGTTTATTTAAAACAGAATAGTATAGACTGAAAGTACTATGTATTCATAAATATAGATACATTACAATAATCTCATTTGGTACACAATAAAGAACACTGCCCATAACGGGGCTAAAAAGTGAATGGTTAGCTGCCCATATAAGGGATAAATAATGGATACTTTTCTAACGTGTTTTGAGGATTTTCCTTTGTTGTAGGAATATTCCTAACACATAATAGCACTCTCAGTACCATAGGAGGGTGTATGGGTCGGGTCATCTGTTCGCCTTGAAAGCCTAGTGATCTCTGATGGTATTGCCTTCTTACTTCTATTCCACGTGACAGTCAGTGGATTGATACGTGGATCCTCACAGTGCCATCCCAACGATACACAGAGTGGAGCTGTGCAGGATCCTATAATGTGTTGCAGAAATGTGGCACTCTGCAGCGTTACTGCTCCTAGTGTTTGCCCTCAGAGGGACAGAGAGGAATGGCTGTGTTTTGCGGCCATGTGCCATGCAGGCTGGGCAGTGGAGGTGCCTCTCTTGCCTTGTATGCAAGGTACATAGATGACATTCTGATCATTTGGAACGGATCCGAAACAGACCTGAACAGCTTCCTTGGTCATTGCAACTCCAACCCATTTGGCATATCCTTCCCCCATGTGGTAGATCAAGTGTCATTGGTATTCCTAGACAGTGAGCTACAGGTGGATGAAGAGGGCCATATCTTCTCCAAAACCCATTTTAAACCTAGTGCAGGCAACTCAACCTCCACGCCAAAAGTCACCATCACCCAAAATGGATTTATAACATCCCATATAGGCAATTCTGCAGGCTAAGGAGAACTTGCATAAGAGAGAGCAACCTTAGGGGGTAAGAGAGAGAGAGGTGGTGGGGAGTGATATAGGGGGAGAGAGGGGGGTGGGGGTGAGGGAGGGGTGAGAGAGGGAGGAAGGTGGGGGATGACAGAGAATGGGGTGAGAGCGAGAGAGATGGGGTTAAGAGATAGGGGTAGGGGTAAGAGAAAGACAGAGGGGGTGAAAGAGAGTGGGGGTGAGAGAGGGGTGAGACTCTCCCTCCCCCTCCTCACCTTCTCGCTGGTTCATACCCCTCAACTGTTTCCTGCACATCCTGTCCAAGCACACAGCTGGCTCTGCCATCCCTACTGGGACACAGCACAGCTTGAGGCTTCAACTGAGGGAATAGCATGTACTGTGTGTGTGTGCCCAGACTGAGCCATGTTCAGTGCAGTGTGTGTATTGTATGGAGGAAAGATTACTCACTACTCTGTCCTTTCATCCGCTCCTCTTCTCCACTCTCTTCCCTTATCCCGGGCTCCCGGTCAGCCTCTGACTGGTTTCTCTAATCCATTCTTGCTGTCTAAATCATCTCTGCCTCTCATTGGGCCACCTACTGATCTTGGGCACTGCCTCTGTCAGAATGGTGTGCTGCCCTTGTGTCTCTGCAGCAGCCCGTGCAATGTCACCTGTTGTCTGTCCAGGCCTGATATTGGCGCAGACAGCAGCGAAGCACCATTGGCTTCTGCTTCTGTCAATCAAAGTCAGTGAGCCAATGAGGAGAGAGAGGGGGTGGGACCACAGAGCAGTGGCTCAGCTCGGGGGCCCTCATAGGAAGCAGCTTGCTGTGGGGGCATTCAACAGGAGGGAGGGGCCAGGAGTGCCGAAGAGGGACCTGAGAAGAGGAGGATTTGGGTTGCTATGTGTTAAATATAAAATAAAAAAGTTGCGCTAAATTAATACCATGCAAATATGACTGGCATATAAAGTCTTAAATGAATACAAGTGGACACCTATAAGTGAACTAGGAATCAATAAAAAGTGAATACAGGTGACAAAAAATCAAATAAGAAAAATCGAAACATCAATGAATCATTCAAAGTGTCCATAAATTAATGCAAGTGTCTTCCCTTAGATGAGAAGGGCTAGTGTATAAAAATATATGTGTAATAAAGTCCACAATAGCAAAATCTTGATTATGAACTCTGTACTTCAGTGTAAACAAACGAAAGGCAACTCAGGTGTGCGACTCTGTATATGATGACTCTTACCAGAGATGATGGACCCCCTAAAGAGCAGGGTCAGATGAGCAGGCAGAAATAACCCTCTGCAGGGACATAGGATCCTCCAGTATCTCCGGTCTTAGGTTGTCTCAGATGCTCAGTGAGGGGAGTCGCCGTATAGCAATGAATGCTTGTCAGCTGAAATCATCAGTGGATGATGTTGCCGTATAGCAATGAATGCTTATCAGCTGGGTCCTTCAATCTCCAGACTGACAATGTTGCTGTCCATAGGAGCCCCCCTGTGTTCTATCCTATGGACAGCAGCTTTGTCAATCTGGAGATTGAAGGACCCAGCTGATAAGCATTCATTGCTATACGGCAACATCATCCACTGAGGATTTCAGCTGACAAGCATTCATTGCTATAGGGCGACTCCCCTCACTGAACATCTGAGACCGGAGATACTGGAGGATCCTATGTCCGTGCAGAGTTCATCATCAAGATTTTGCTATTGTGGACTTTATCACACACTGACACTTTGAATGATTCATTGATGTTTCGATTTTTCTTATTTTGATTTTTGTCACCTGTATTCACTTTTTATTGATTCCTAGTTCACTTATAGGTGTCCACTTGTATCAATTTAAGACTTTATATGCCAGTCATTTTTGCATGGTATTAATTTAGAGCAACTTTTTTTTTTTATTACTACCATTAGATATTAGATGGTTTATTGTTGCATATTCCTACTTATTTAATGTTTGTTATTTTGAAACAAAGAAAAACAAGACTTTATATCCCATTAAATGGTCTTTCATTACTACCTTTTCCAACCAGTAAGAGATTGTGAAGAGACTACAGAAACATTGGACAGTGCTAAAGAGTGATAAAATGTTAAGTCCACAATTACTAGAAAAAACATCAGTTATTTTTAGGAATAGACATACAAAATTGCTCCTAATCTGATTGAACAACAAAACAAAGCTATAATGTTTGGGGATTTTAGAGTGATATTAAAGCTTCATTTTTTTTAATTAATCGCTTCAGCCCCGGAAGATTTTACCCTCTTCCTGACCAGAGCACTTTTTACAATTTGGCACTGCATCGCTTTAACTGACAATTGCACGGTCATTCGACGCTGTACCCAAATGAAATTTGCGTCCTTTTCTCCCAATAAATAGAGCTTTCTTTTGGTGGTATTTGATCACCTCTGCGGTTTTTATTTTTTTGCGCTTTAAACAAAAAAAGAGCGACAATTTTGAAAGAAAAACAATATTTTTTATTTTTTGCTATAATAAATAGCCCCCAAATTAAAAAAAAAAATTCTTCATCACGTTTAGGCCAATATATTCTTCTACTTATTTTTGGTGAACAAAATTGCAATAAGCCCATATTGATTGGTTTACGCAAAAGTTATAGCGTCTGCAAACTATGGGAAAAATTGATGGCATTTCTTTGGCAATTTTTTTTACATTTTTTTTTACTAGTAATGGCGGTGATCTGTGATTTTTAGCGGTACTGCAACATTGTGACAGACAGATCGGAGACTTTTTTGGGACCATTGGCATTTATACAGCGATCAGTGCCATAAAAATGCACTAATCATTGTGTAAATGTCACTGGCAGGGAAGGGGTTAACACTAGGGGGCGATCAAAGGGTTAATTGTGTGTTCCCTCACTGTGTTCTAATTGTATGGGGATAGGATCTACTAGGAGAGGAGCCATATAATTTTTTCTACTTTGTAGGAACAAACAATATGGCTCCTCTCCTCTGACAGCACAGGGATTTGTGGGTTTAAACCCACAAATCCTCATGCTGGCGCTAGTGCACGCGCATCGGATCCCCTGCTGTGCAGTTGGTGCACGCGCACACCTTCTGGTGGCCAAAAAAGGGTAGGACGTACCCAAATGGGATTTCGCCCAGGAGAGCCATTGTGCCACAGTATATCTGCATGACGCGGTTAGCAAGTGGTTAAAATTACAAACATGTTATATGTCCAGATGACCTCCTATTATTTAGAGGTACATCATTTTTGGTAAGGCACTTATGTTTACTGAGGAAGCACATAGAGTCACACTGGATAACAAGATTGCTTCACCTCAACACTTTAGGTTGTTTTTTGGGATGAACTTTCATTATAAATATCATTTCATTTATTGGCTGAATTGATCTGTTCATTGATTCTTGGCTTAATTTATGTTTAATGTGTTTTATTATGAATTTTTGAGCCATTGTGTGCACTGTGTTTTTTCTTGGTATATTAGGTAATGATTATTAAAAAGTATAGTGTGTTTTGATATTGAATTTATGAGCCATCATGTGCTCTTTATTTTTATGGGATATTGGATTATCAATATTTAAAGAGAGCACCTATTTTTTTGTATTTTGGTTATGTATCTTGACCCTCACACGAAGTGCCAGATTCTATATTTAATTTTAGGTTATGGTAATAGCTATATATCTATCTATCTATCTATCTATATATATAATATATATAGATATATGTATATACAGCAAGTAGAAAAAGTTTAAAGGAAACAGATAAGAACATGTTCCTCAATGGAGGTTGGGACTTTTTAAGATGCATGGTATTTTGAAAAATTCATTTATTACAAAAAATACACATTAAAACAATGTTGGTCATGGAACAAATGACCGAAATTGATACTCATTTTGAGAAAATTTAACAAATGTTAGGGTGTTGTGAGCAGCCGACGCGTTTCACAGTTACAATTACTGCTTCTTTGCTTCTTCAGGGCTGTTTCCTATGCATCTTTATAGTTCAAATTACAAAGAACATTTGACATAAGTATCAACAAACAATTATTTCACAAACAGTATAGCAATATATAAGCACTCACCCAAATAGTCTGACATTGATCTTATCACAGCAATGGGGAGCAAACCCCATTCCGTGAAAAAAGGCAATGTCAGAGTTGCCTAGATGGTCTTGTGGATGTTGAACCATGTGTGCGAGTAAGAAAAATCTAAAATATAGTATTACATATATTAGGATGCAATGGCATCCCAGATTGAAACACATGAATAGAAATGAGCCGAACACCCCCCCGTTCGGTTCGCACCAGAACATGTGAACAGGCAAAAAATTTGTTCGAACACACGAAGACCGTTAAACACCGGCAATACACATAAATGTTAATTGATAAAAGCGGCATGAAATTTCCCCACAGTGGAACCCTGAACCAAAATTTTTTAAAAAAAGTGTGGGGGTCCCCCTAATTCCATACCAGGCCCCTCAGGTCTGATATGGATATTAAGGGGAACCCCACGCCAAAATTTTTTAAAAAATGGCGTGGGGTCCCCCTATAAAATCTATATCAGACCTTTCAGGTCTGGTATGGATTTTAAGGAGAACCCCGTGCCCAGAATAAAAAAAAGGCGTGGGGTCCCCCAAAAATCCATACCAGACCCTTATCCGAGCACGCAACCTGGCAGGCTGCAGGAAAAGAGGGGGAGATGAGAGAGCGCCCCCCCTCCTGAACCGTACCAGGCCACATGCCCTCATGATTGGGAGGGTGCTTTGGGGTAGTGGCTCCCCAAAGCACCTTGTCCCCATGTTGATGGGGAGAAGGGTCTCATCTCCACAACCCTTGCCCGGTGGTTGTGGGGGTCTGCGGGTGGGGGGCTTATCAGAATCTGGAAGCCCCCTTTAACAAGGGGACCCCCAGATCCCGGCCCCCCTGTGTGAAACGGTAACGGGTACAAATCTACCTTTACCATTTCACAAAAAATGTGTGAAAATGGTAAAAAAAAAGACACTACATGCCTTGGGACAAGTCCTTTATTAAAAAAATAAAACTGTCCCACGGAGTCTTCTTCTTCTTCTCGCGCTCCGCAAGCCGCCTACGATCTGCATCCATGGGAGGCACCCACCGTAATGACGGGCCCCTCAGGTGACAGTTGTTTTATAAGCAAGGGCAGAGCCACACGAAGTTATCACTGGGTGACCCCACCCCCTCTGACATAAGGGGATATCCCTATGGCTTTCATAGGCAGATCGGAGGCGGCTTGCAGCTTTTTTTTATTTTTTTTTAATTTTTCGGTCCTTCGGAGCACGAGAAGAAGAAGAAGAAGACTCCGTGGGACAGTTTTATTTTTTTTATTTTTTAACCCATTCCCGCCGAGCGTATGCAGATGTGTGTGGCTTTCCGGGGTTATACCGGGATGATGCCCGCAACTTCCCGTTTACTCGGCTGCCAATGGCGCCGGTTTTAAAAAAAATACACAGTAGTCAGTCAATCGACGTTTTCGGTGATCTGAATACATTGAAGTGTGAAGGAGGAATCGGGGGTCTTTCCCTCCATAAAGAGTACCCGTCACCACCTATTACTGTCACAAGGGATGTTTACATTCCTTGTGACAGCAATAAAAGTCATCAAAAATTTTTTTTAAAACACAATTTATAAATATAAAAATAAATAAAACAAATAAATAAGATTTATAAATGATAATAAAATAAATTTAAAAAAAATTTAAAGTGCCCCCATCCCCGCGAGCTTGCGCAGCAAAGAAAACGCATACAGGAGTTGCACCTGCATATGTAAACAGTGTTGAAATCACACATGTGAGGTATCGCCGCGATCATCAGAGCGAGAGCAATAATTCTAGCAGTAGACCTCCTCTGTAACTCTAACCTGGTAACCATAAAAAAATTTAAAGCGTCCCCTTTGGAAACTCTTAGGTACTGTCGTTTGTCGCCATTCCATGAGTGCGTGCATTTATAAAGTATGACATGTTTGGTATCTATTTACTCGGCGTAACATCATTATACAAAAAAATTGGGGTAACTTTACTGTTTGGATTTTTTAAAATTCATGAAAGTGTCCCTTTTCCCAAAAATTTGCGTTTAAAACACCGCTGCATGAATACCGTGTGATATAAAATATTGCAGCAATCTTCATTTTATTCTCTAGATTCTCTGCTAAAAAAATATATATAATTTTAAGGGTTCTAAATATTTTTCTAGCAAAAAATACGGATTTTAACTTGTAAACACCAAATTTAAAAAATAGGCTTAGTCATGAAAGGGTTAATAAAGGACTTGTCCCAAGGCATGTAGTGTCTTTTTTTACCATTTTCACACATTTTTTGTGAAATGGTAGGGTACCGTTACCATTTCACACAGGGGGGCGGGATCTGGGGTTCCCCTTGTTGAAGGTGGCTTCCAGATGCTTATAAGCCCCCTGCCCGCAGACCCCAGAACCACCAGGCAAGGTTGTGGGGATAAGACCCTTCTCCCCATCAACATGGGGACAAGGTGCTTAGGGGGGCTACCCCAAAGCACCCTCCCAATGTTGAGGGCATGTGGCCTTTTCCTGTGACCTGCCAGGTTGTGTGCTTGGATAAGGGTCTGGTATGGATTTTGAGGGAGACCCCCACATAATTTTTTTAAATGTTGGTGCGGGGTTCCCCTTAATATCCATACCAGACCTGAAGGGCCTGGTATGGAATTTAGGGGGACCCCCACGCATTTTTTTAAATTTTGGTTCGGGGTTCCCCTGTGGAGAAATTCCATGCTGTTTTTATCAATGAATTTTTATGTGTATTGCCGGACCGACAATTCATTATAGCTGGCACTAGCTCTAGCACTTTTAAATTACTTTTTTTCCCGACAATTCATTATAGCCGACTCTAGCTCTAGCACTCTTAAATTACTTTTTTTTCCGACAATTCATTATAACCAGCACTAGCTCTAACACTTTTAAATGACTTTTTTTTCCCAACAATTCATTATAGCCGGCACTAGCTCTAGCACATTTAAATTACTTTTTTTCCCGACAATTCATTATAGCCGACACTAGCTCTAGCACTTTTAAATTACTTTCTTTTTCTGACAATTCATTAAAGCCGACACTAGCTCTAGCACTTTTAAATGACCTTTTTTTCCCTTTAGAAATTTCATTTTGCTGTCAGACTGTTCTAAACATGGGAAACATGTGCCCCTTTACAGGTATACTATAGACACCCCCCAGGTACAAAATTTAAAGGAATATTACACTTTTATTGTTTCACTATAATCATTATTAAAATCACTGCTCCTGAAAAAATGGCCATTTTTAAAACTTCTTTTTACATTGATACATGTCCCCTGGGGCAGGACCCGGGTCCCCAAACACTTTTTATGACAATACTATGCATATAAGCCTTTAAAATTAGCACTTTTGATTTCTCCCATAGACTTTTAAAGGGTGTTCCGCAGCTTTCTAATTCACCGCGAACACCCCAAATTTTTCGCTGTTCGGCGAACGGGCAAACAGCCAATGTTCGAGTCGAACTCATGTTCGACCCGAACATAAAGCCCATCCCTACACATGAATAGTTGAATGTAAATCTCACAAGTACAGTGATATATATATTAGGTTATTAGAGCATCTCATAAGTGGGTTTATAGAGTGATACAATTCACATGTACAGTGAGGACAGAAAGTATTCAGACCCTCTTAAATTTTTCACTATTTGTTATATTGCAGCAATTTGCTAAAATCATTTAAGCTCACTTTTTTCCTCATGAATGTACACACAGCACCCCATATTGACAGAAAAACACAGAATTGTTGACATTTTTGCAGATTTATTAAAAAAGAAAAACTGAAATATCACATAGTCCTAAGTATTCAGACTCTTTGCTGTGACACTCATATATTTAACTCAGGTGCTGTCCATTTCTTCTGATCATCCTTGAGATGGTTCTACACCTTCATTTGAGTCCATCTGTGTTTGATTATACTGACTGGACTTGATTAGGAAAGCCACACACCTTTCTATATAAGAACTTACAGCTCACAGTGCATGTCAGAGCAAATGAGAATCACGAGGTCAAAGGAACTGCCTGAAGAGCTCAGAGACAGAATTGTGGCAAGGCACAGATCTGGCCAAGGTTACAAAAAAATTTCTGCTGCACTTAAGGTTCCTAAGAGCACAGCGGCCTCCATAATCCTCAAATGGAAGATGTTTGGGATGACCAGAACCCTTCCTAGAGCTGGTCGTCCGGCCAAACTGAGCTATCGGGGGAGAAGGGCCTTGTTGAGAGAGGTAAAGAAGAACCCAAAGATCACTGTGGCTGAGCTCCAGAGATGCAGTCGGCAGATGGGAGAAAGTTGTAGAGAGTCAACCATCACTGCAGCCCTCCACCAGTCGGGGCTTTATGGCAGAGTGGCCCGACGGAAGCCTCTCTTCAGTGCAAGACACATGAAAGCCCACATGGTGTTTGCTAAAAAACACCTGAAGGACTCCAAGATGGTGAGAAATAAGATTCTCGGGTCTGATGAGACCAACATAGAACATTTTGGGCTTAATTCTAAGCGGTATGTGTGGAGAAAACCAGGCACTGCTCATTACCTGTCCAATACAGTCCAAGCAGTGAAGCATGGTGCTGGCAGCATCATGCTGTGGGGGTGTTTTTCAGCTGCAGGGACAGGACAACTGGTTGCAATCGAGGGAAAGATGAATGCGGCCAAGTACAGGGATATCCTGGAGTACTCAGGACCTCAGACTGGGCTGAAGGTTTACCTTCCAACAAGACAATGACCTTAAGCACACAGCTAAAATAACAAAGGAGTGGCTTCACAACAACTCCATGACTGTTCTTGAATGGCCCAGCCAGAGCCCTGACTTAAACCCAATTGAGCATCTCTGGAGAGACCAAAAAATGGCTGTCCACCAATGTTTACCATCCAACCTGACAGAACTGGAGAAGATCTGCAAGGAGGAATGGCATAGGATCCCCAAATCAAGGTGTGAAAAACTTGTTGCATCTTTCCCAAAAAGACCCATGGCTGTATTAGATCAAAAGGGTGCTTCTACTAAATACTGAGCAAAGGGTCTGAATACTTAGGACCATGTGATATTTCGGTTTTTCTTTTTTAATAAATCTGCAAAAATGTCAACAATTCTGTGTTTTTCTGTCAATATAGGGTGCTGTGTGTACATTAATGAAGAAAAAAAATGAACTTAAATGATTTTAGCAAATGGCTGCAATATAACAAAGAGTGAAAAATTTAAGGGGGTCTGAATACTTTCCGCCCCCACTGTATAACAAAAAGAAACTCAAGATGGGCTTGGGTTGAAAAAGATAAAGTCAAGAGAGAGATAAAACTCGCTCTTACATAACATAGTAATTAATATTATATAAGCCTATTAATCAAACCTACTTCATTTTAAAGACTGATTGAATCCATATATTAATATATTAAAAGGGATGTAAAACATACATGAACAATGGTAAGTATTAATTACAAATATATTTATTATAGCAATTCCCAAGTCCTCAGAATAGTCCCTAAAAGATAATAATAATAACCAAATGTTGAGCACGGAGTTACAACCAATTATAAGGAATACACATTTTATTTTAAGGAAGGGAGGGGACAGCCAGAGGAATGATGGTTAGTATATGTCAGGGACTAACCCGCAGGAGAACTAACATCTATGGCCAGCAGAATCCTGTATCAATTAACACAAATTCTCCAGCACTAATGCGAACACCTGCACACCAAAGCACACACACCACGTGAGAGACTCCAGGCACCAAGCATACTATTTAAAGCATGTTGCAGCAGTCACCAACTGCTGCATGATCTTCAGCTTCCTGTGTATTCCTCAGTTCCTGTTCCTGTTGTCTTGGATTATCTGCTAAACGACCCGGCTTGTCTTGACCTATCTGATCTGTACTTACCCCGGCTTGACCCTTGGCTCGTTCCTGTTACTCCGCTCTGATCTGCTGCACCGTGTATGACCCCTGGCTTGTTTTATGGACTTTGCTACTGTTTGATCTGCTGCACTGTGTATGACCCCTGGCTTATTTTATGGACTTTGCTACTGTTTGATCCGCTGCACCGTGTATGACCCCTGGCTTGTTCTATAGACTTTGCTACTGTTTGCTGTCCTGTGTATGAACCCCGGCCTGGCTCCTGACACTGCTCCTGGTACTTCCTGCTGTACGATCTCATCTGGTACTTCCGAGGTACCCCTGCCTAGCAGTCTACCCTGCTCGTCAGCTGCCCACCAGTGGACTTCTCTGCTTCATCTCAGCTTGCCGCAGCCAGCAACCCCTGCCGCTTTGAGTATAGCTCCCCCTGTACCACCTCCAGGGGGCGCTCTGCACTTAGTCGCAAGGGAAGCTCTTCCAGCACTTCAGCCTCCGATCAGGTACGTGATAGTATCATGCAGCCAGTAACGTCAGAGGCTGACGGAGGTGCTTCCCTGCTCAAGACTCTGTGCCAGCAAGTCGCTACGCTGACCCAAGCAGTGACAAATCTACAAGGACATTATTCCCAGTTGGAGATTCACCTTCAGAACCAAGCAATGTCTCCTATGATGATTCCACCCCCTGAACCAAGGGTACCTACTCCGGAGCGCTTCTCTGGTGACCGAGGGAAGTTCCGAGCATTCAAGGACACCTGTTTACTTTACCTGGCCCTCCAACCAAGAACCTTTTCCATAGAAACTGTTAAAGTGGGATTTGTTATTTCCCTGCTGTCCAATGAACCCCAGTCCTGGGCTCATCAGTTATTAGAGCAAAAGGATCCCGCTATTAATTCAGTGAACCTGTTCTTTGAAGCTATGTCCAGATTATATGATGATCCACAACGTATGGCTACTGCTGAGGCCGCCTTTCATGCCTTGCGGCAAGGGCAGCGCCCTGTAGAGGATTATATCGTGGACTTTCGCACCTGGGCTGCCGACACGGGGTGGAATGAGGCCGCTCTCAGATTCAAATTCCGGCTCGGCTTATCTGAACTTGTCAAAGATGAACTTGCACGAGTAGAGTCCCCAACCACTTTAGAAGGACTCACCCAGCTAGTCGTCCAAATTGATAGGCGCCTGCGGGAGCGACGGTCTGAACAATGTGCACGATCCTTCTGGCCTTCTTGGATGACGCCCACAGTTCCAGCTGTTCCTGCACCTGTCACTCCGTTCACGTCCAACAAAGGGCCTATGCAAATTGGCGCAGTTCGCTCTGCTCTGACCCCTAACGAGAAACTTCATCGCCGGCAAGCCAACCTATGTTTCTATTGCGGAGAACCCGGACATATCCGTCTCAACTGCCCAATAAGGCCCAGTAGATCTCCTTTCCGCAACTCGACTAGCCTCCAAGTCCCGAAACCTTCTCCAACTCATCTTGTTCTCCATATCGCATTACAGTTGGCAAGAGGAGAGGTCAGACTTCCAGCAATAATCGACTCAGGGGCTTGCAGTTGCTTTTTGGACATTTCCCTGGCTAAAGACTTTCAGATTCCACTTCGGAGGAAGGAACATAAACTTAAAATTCACTTGGCTGACGGTTCAACACCGCAGTTTGGGCCTGTTACTCAAGAGACTTTGCCTATTCTCACCATGATTGACCCAGGCCATCAAGAATTTCTTTGTTTTGATGTTCTTTGTTCTCCTATGTTCCCTGTAATTTTGGGACTCCCTTGGCTATGGGCACACAACCCTCAGATAGACTGGAACACAGGGAATATCGCTTTCAAGTCAACTTATTGCCACCAGCATTGTATCATACCTGAACCTGTAGCACCTTCCAGTTGCCTTACCGTCCAGCCAGTTTCCAATTCTAGCCAAGACGTCCCTCCAGTTTACCATGACTTTTTAGATGTCTTTGATAAGAAAAAAGCGGACACTTTGCCACCTCATCGTTCTTACGATTGTCCAATCGAGTTGCTGCCTGGTGCAGAGATCCCCTTTGGTCGAATATTTCCACTTTCAGAGACTGAGCTTGAGACTTTACGTCAATATATTGACGAGAACTTAGAAAAAGGATTCATCCGCCCATCATCATCCCCAGCTGGTGCCGGAATATTCTTCGTGGAGAAGAAAGACCATTCCCTCAGGCCTTGTGTGGACTACAGGGAACTTAACAAAATCACGGTCAAAAATCGTTATCCTCTCCCCCTGGTTCCCGAGCTTTTTCAGAGATTCCGTTCTGCCCAAGTCTTTACTAAGTTGGACTTACGAGGCGCCTACAACCTTGTGCGCATCAGAAAGGGGGATGAGTGGAAGACCGCCTTCAGAACTCGTTTTGGGCATTTTGAATACCGTGTTATGCCTTTTGGACTATGTAATGCCCCAGCGACCTTTCAACATTTTGTAAACAACATCTTTAGAGAATTCCTGGATCATTTCCTGATCGTATATTTGGATGACATCCTCATCTTCTCTGACAGTCTGGAGTTACATAGAACCCACGTCCGGAAGGTACTATCTACATTGAGAGAACACAAGCTCTATGCAAAAGCAGAAAAGTGTCAATTTGAACAGGCATCCATACAGTTCCTGGGCTTAATTATTTCTACATCGGGTATAGCTATGGACCCTCAGAAAGTATCTGCTATTCTGGAGTGGTCAGCCCCTACCAACAAGAAAGGTATCCAAAGATTTGTGGGGTTCGCTAATTTTTATCGGAGATTTGTTAAAAACTTTTCTGGTATTATTGCCCCCATTACCCAGCTCACTCGCCAGCATACCCGTTTCCAGTGGTCCCAGGAAGCCCAAGAAGCTTTTGATAAACTAAAGGCTCTATTCACCTCGGCCCCCATTCTACAACATCCAGATCCAGCCCTGCCCTATGTTTTGGAGGTCGATGCATCAGAAGTCGCCATAGGGGCTATCCTGTCACAACGCCAAGGCCCTAAAGCTTTACTATACCCTGTAGCCTTTTTTTCCCAAAAACTAAGCCAACCGGAAAGGAATTATGATGTGGGGGATCGGGAATTACTGGCAATAAAAGCTGCTCTCGAAGAATGGCGATACCTACTGGAAGGCGCAGCTCATCCCATCATGATATTCACCGACCATAAAAACCTTGAATATCTCAGATCTGCCAAACGACTAAGACCACGGCAGGCCAGATGGGCCCTGTTCTTTTCGAGGTTTAACTTTCACCTTACTTACCGTCCGGGGTCCAAGAATGGGAAAGCAGATGCCCTCTCACGCATGTTTCCAGAAACTCCAGAGACTGTGGCCCCTAGTACCATCTTGTCCCCTCAGAATTTCCTTTTAGTTCAACCTGATCTAAGATCAACCCTTGAACAAACCTCTGCTCAATGCCTCGAATCCGAAGGATCTGCATTCAGAAGGCAGGAAGGACTCCTGTGGCACGGGGACAAGATCTTCGTTCCCATGGGAGCCAGGCTTCAGGTCCTCAAGACCTTTCACGAACACCAACTTGCCGGCCATTTCGGGATTCATAAGACTACTGAGCTGATTCAGCGATCCTACTGGTGGCCTAACCTGAGGCAAGATTGTAAGGATTTCATAGGCTCCTGCACAACCTGTGCCAGAAGTAAGGGAAGCTGCACCCAAGCCTGGGGTTTGCTGAGACCACTACCTATCCCGGACCGCCCCTGGAAAATGTTGTCCATGGATTTTATTGTGGAGCTGCCCCCATCTGAAGGCTTTACCACTATCATGGTGGTGGTCGACCGTTTATCAAAGATGGCCCACTTCCTGCCTCTACTAGGCACACCTTCTGCCATTGATACAGCACATGTCTTTATTAAAGAGATCGTAAGATTGCACGGCTTGCCAGACAGTATTGTATCCGACAGAGGAGTACAATTTACTTCAAGGTTCTGGAGGGCTCTCTGTAAAGCTTTGAACATTGAAATCTGTTTGTCTTCTGCCTATCACCCACAGAGTAATGGCCAGACGGAGAGGACGAATCAGACACTAGAGCAGTACCTCCGCTGTTTTTCTAACTTCTCTCAAGATAACTGGGTAACCTTGCTGCCATGTGCCGAATTCGCCTATAATAATTCGGTACACGCCTCCACCAATCAGTCTCCATTCTGGGCAAACTATGGATTCCACCCATCCTTCTTGCCTTATGTCACTCCAGAAGCAGCGGTACCTGCTGTACAGGACAGATTAACTTTCATTCAAGAAAATTTACAGGTTCTTCAAGAAAACATGAAAAAAGCACAGGAGGACTATAAAAAGCATTATGACAGGAAGAGGAAAGGTAATCCAGTTCTGAAAGTAGGGGACAAAGTTTGGCTCTCCACATTGAATCTTAAATTGTCTTGCCCCTCCCGGAAGCTGGGCCCAAGATTCATCGGTCCCTTTGCGATTAAGAGAGAGATTAATCCTGTGGCTTTTGAATTGTCTCTGCCAAGCTCTTACAAGATTCACCCAGTCTTCCACGTCTCGCTGCTCAAGCCAATCAGTACTGGGCCCTTCTCTGGAAGAGAAGATCCTCCTCCACCTCCAATCACAGTGGGTGAAGAAACGGAGTTCGAGGTGGAAATCATCCTGGATTGTCGAAAGAGAGGTAGACAAATTCAATATTTAGTGAAGTGGAAGGGCTACCCATCAGAGGAGAGCTCTTGGGAACCCACAAGTAATGTTCATGCCCCTAGACTGCTACGTGAATTCTTCAGAAGATATCCGGAGAAGCAAGCCCGCCTGGGCATCCGGAGGCTGCCCCTTGGGGGGGGCACTGTCAGAGACTAACCCGCAGGAGAACTAACATCTATGGCCAGCAGAATCCTGTATCAATTAACACAAATTCTCCAGCACTAATGCGAACACCTGCACACCAAAGCACACACACCACGTGAGAGACTCCAGGCACCAAGCATACTATTTAAAGCATGTTGCAGCAGTCACCAACTGCTGCATGATCTTCAGCTTCCTGTGTATTCCTCAGTTCCTGTTCCTGTTGTCTTGGATTATCTGCTAAACGACCCGGCTTGTCTTGACCTATCTGATCTGTACTTACCCCGGCTTGACACTTGGCTCGTTCCTGTTACTCCGCTCTGATCTGCTGCACCGTGTATGACCCCTGGCTTGTTTTATGGACTTTGCTACTGTTTGATCTGCTGCACTGTGTATGACCCCTGGCTTGTTTTATGGACTTTGCTACTGTTTGATCTGCTGCACCGTGTATGACCCCTGGCTTGTTCTATAGACTTTGCTACTGTTTGCTGTCCTGTGTATGAACCCCGGCCTGGCTCCTGACACTGCTCCTGGTACTTCCTGCTGTACGATCTCATCTGGTACTTCCGAGGTACCCCTGCCTAGCAGTCTACCCTGCTCGTCAGCTGCCCACCAGTGGACTTCTCTGCTTCATCTCAGCTTGCCGCAGCCAGCAACCCCTGCCGCTTTGAGTATAGCTCCCCCTGTACCACCTCCAGGGGGCGCTCTGCACTTAGTCGCAAGGGAAGCTCTCCCAGCACTTCAGCCTCCGATCAGGTACGTGATAGTATATCTATTTACCTTAGGTTTTACATCTTCATAAAAGCAGATAGCTAGTACAATAAAGGTACTGGCCCTGGAAAGGGTAGCGCTATCCGAGGTCTGGATCGGATCACATCCCTATTAATATATAAATGTATATGGATTCAATCAGTCTTTAAAATTAAGTAGGTTTGATTAATAGGCTTATATCATATTAATTACTATTTTATGTAACAGAGACTTTTATCTCTTTTTTGACTTTATTTTTTTCATCACAAGCCCATCTTGAGTCTCTTTTTGTTATACATGTGAATTGTATCACCATATAAACCTGCTTATGGGATGCTCTAATAACCTAATATATATATCGCTGTACTTGTGAGATTTACATTCAACTATCCATGTGTTTCAATCTGGGATGCCAGTGCATCTTAATATTTATGTAATACTATATTTTAGATTTTTCTTACTCGCACACATGGTTCAACATCCACGAGACCATCTAGGCAACTCTGACATCGCCTTTTTGTCACGGAATGGTGTTAGCTCCCTCGATGCTGTGATAAGATCAGTGTCAGACTATTTAGGTGAGCACTATATATATTGTTATACTGTTTGTAAAATAATTGTTTGTTGATACTAATGTCAAATGTTCTTTGTAATTTTTAACTATACAGATGCATAGGAAACAGCCCCGAAGAAGCTGTAATTGTAACTGTGAAACGCGTCGGCTGCTCAGTACACCCTAGCATTTGTTCAATTTTCTCAAAATGAGTATCAAAATAACAAATTTCATTTGTTCCATGAGCAACATTGTTTTAATGTGTATTTTTTGTAATAAATGAATTTTTCTAAATATCTTTTATGGTTTTGCTTACCTCATGACAGTCATTTGCATCTTAAAAATCCCAACCACCATTGAGGGACAGGTTCGTTCTGTTTCCTTTAAACTTTTTCTATTTGCTATATATTAGGGATGTGGATGCGATAATCTGTCTCTAGATACTGTCCATGAACGTTCTTTATATATATGTATATACAGCTAAATGTAAAAACATATTTAAAAATATTTTTTTTACTATTTTGTGCTAGTTTTCCTTTGATACAAGAAACAAATCAGGTGATATCCATTATCATTTGCCACCAAATGGAAGCCCAATTGGTCTTGATAAAACCAAGGTATAATTCACCTGTATTTGCTAAGTAGTTGGGATGATATGTATAGTTTTCATAACACATGTCAACGTTTCAAAACTGTGTTCAGGCATTGGGATTTCTTTTACCCTCATCATGAAGAGGTTAAATTGCTGGCAGGTGACAGCTTCTGTTTATAAACAGTTGGTGGGAGATGTATACAAGACTCTTTTCCTGGATGCAACTCCTTATGGCATTATGGCACTTGCAGCACCTCTGAATCAGTTGCAGGAAATAGCTTGTGTAGCCTCCGGTGTGTAAAACTATTGGAACAGTAATTTATTGCAGGATTTCTGAACCTGTAATATCAAGATAATTTTATCCCACTGGTTTTTCAATCAAGGTTTGACCTAGAGGCAAATTCGGTGAGTTTGCATTAAGCTATTTGTGTAGATCTGAGATGCCTCTCCTAAAGGGAGTGCCATCTGCACACATATGCTTAATAGGGGTGTAGAGCTACCCCTGAAGGAGCCACTTGGTACATTTAGGTTCTCTGTTCTGCACCGCCAATCTGAGAACAGCATCAGCCCATCTAACACACCTGGTTGAATAAAAGTCATTGCAAGAACGTCTAAATACACAAGTATACTGTAAATATCTTTTACCTGGCTGTGGGTTACTATCAGAAAATTGATACACACCCATTTAGTGGTAAATGCACTTAATCTATTTATACTGGTTAAAATAAATAGCATTTATGGTTTGAACATAAATGAACACACACCAAGTAAATCTGGAAACAGTCTGCTATACAGAGTAATAACTATACCAAAGTAGATAAGTGTCTAAAATAATTTAGGTTATATACCACTAAACTGCAATCATTGAATAAATCAGCAATAAGTGGTACACATAAATGTTAACTGAAATGTGAGCAAGACTACACTGGATTAGAGTGCACTCAAAAGAATTGGCTAGGATATGGTGTAGCATCTCCTGAGATGTACCTTTTACACTAAGCTAAAGGGACAAAGGTCTGTGAGTAGCAACTGTTAAGGGTGCAGTCTTTAGTTATGACTCTTCAGCTGACTAAACATGGGGCCAAATAACTGTTGGCATGTTTAGAGACAGCAAACAAAGCCTGTAGGCAGTAATAGAGCAATAAGGGTGTGAAGGTTGTGCCTGGGCAGTGGGCACACACTAATCCCCTTGTGGGCATTAGTATTATTGCTCTGTGTGCAGGCGGGGAGATGAGAAAGATCTCCCTCTTACCAGCTCTTACCAGATCTCCCTGCTGACACTTTCACTGTGTCAGCAGGGAGATCAATGTGCAGGGGCCATATGTATGTAAACACAGTGGACTTCCACTGCAGCATGCAGCGAGTGTAATGATGCATGGTGTGTCATCTGCAGTGCAATGGCACCAAGTTTGAGATCCCTGCCTGTAGACATAAGTGTGCATCCCAGCACGCCTGCAGGCAGGCACCGCCCTCCGCTCTATTTAGGACTCTCCAGTGCGTGAGTGGTAGAGGAGTCATTTGTTTCTGGCCCAAGGTAATGTCGCGCTGGGGCCCCTCTGCCATCCATCACTGTATTCCTCGTATCTGAATATATCCAAACACAAGGTCAGTGGCTTCAACACCATACACTTTTGGTAAGTGTCTGATATGGGAAGCATTCATGTGTATATTTTATTCTGGGATATATTCGACTATCTGTATTAGGGCTTGAGAAGGATTGTGGTTAAAATTCCCCTCTACTGCAAAAGACCGTATGCAGTAGGGGTGATCCTAGTAGATGTTGGGGAATAGAGATGTCGTTTGTAATTTGAAAAGGTCCCACATTAGCTTATCCCTCTGCCCTATTAATCTTATTTATATTGTTATTTGGATTTATTTTTGTATCCCATTAGTAATCATTTGGTATCAGGATCTTTATATATATGTATATATATATATATATATATATATATATATATATATATATATATATATATATACAGGCATACCCCACTTTTAAGTACACAATGGGGTTTATTTACTAAAGCTGGAAAGTGCAAAATCAGTCTCCCTTCTGCATAGAAACCAATGAGCTTCTAACCCCAGCTTTGGTAATAAGACCTGGAAGCTCATTGGTTTTTTGCAGAAGTGAGCCTGATTTTGCACTTTCCAGCTTTAGTAAATAAACCTTATTGTGTACTTAAAAGTGGGGTATGCCTGTATATATTTTATAGACACTCATCTGCAACTGTGAATGGGAGTTTAATAATCCCAAAGAAACATATGTGGACTACCCCATGTGACCAGAGGGTTGGCAGCAGCTGGCTGTAGTATGACCATGGTGACTCTGTTTATATGTTTTTGTATGAACGCTGAGGTATCTTGTAACAATTTATAGAGCCAATACACTTACTGATGAACTGAGACTGGAGTTGATGTTTACAATATTTTGTGTTGGGATATTTACTTTCACTATTTGGACTATTTTGTTTTAATTCTTTTTATTTACTTGTCTTGGTTCTTCACAATTTATGTTTGTGATTTAGCGCAGCTCTATTTACAACTGTTTTTTATCGACTGTATATATCCTACAGCAGAGTTGTTGCTCTTTAGGATTGTTGGAGTTTATAGCGCAGTTTCTTTTTCTTTTTTTATCTTTATTATGGAAAGTCGGCTTTGAGTACTAGTGGCTTCATAGCCGGCTTCCTACTACACACATGCGCAAGCCCCTTTGCACTTTGTGAATGGTCCCTCATCTTTCTGGGACCAGTTATGTGTCCCAGAAAGTTGTGGTGAAGAGGGCTGAACTTATGCTCAGATCATCTAGGCAATCTGAGCCAAAGTGAGAGTGGGTACCTGTCAAAACTAGGTACCCCCCCAAAAAGAGTGTCCAAAGTTATTAGAGGAAGTGGGTAGAGGCGCAACAGCAGAACTTCCCCTTTTGAGTGAAGTTCTGCTTTGACGTTGAGGACAAGAACTGCTTTTGGACTCAAAAGCACATTATCTCTCTGTATGCCACTTGAGATGCTGGACAGCTCCCTGCCTGATTTCTTAGACAACCTTGCCTTATGTCTTGTTTGTGTTGAACCTTGAAACCATTGCTCCTCTCATAAACTTCCCATTTGGGACATACCTTTGCACTTCCTGTTTACCAGATTATTGTGCTCTCTCCAGTCAGTATATCGCTCTTGTCACTTCCACTGTCGACCATATTATTGCTACCACATGGTACCGACTTTTGGTTTGTTCCTCGATTACGCTTCTGCTTGATCCCAACCGGCAACCACTTGTTACCGGCCTTTAGCTTTTTTGCGGACTGCACTTCTAATTGATCCCATCTGCTATTTCTACTACTGGACCCAAGCTTGTTCACCTCCTGGTGGGGTGATCCTGAAGACTGCAACTGGTACTAACACACAGCAAAACCCATCTCCACCATCAGAAGCTCTGGTAAATACTGGTTAGTACTTAGACCCCCCACCTCTGATGAGCACATGTCATCCTCCAGCTATGCTGCTGGTCAGTGGGCATACAGTATCTCTACTGCTATAGCTGCTGTTTCTGTGGGCATGGGAGCAGTTAACGTTTTCAGGTGATTCAATGTCACTGTACCTGTAGCACATATTGGTATAGCACAGGTACATCAACAATGTCCTCATCCATGGACAATGTCCACCAAAGTCTTATCTTGATTGCTCTTGCCCTCACTGTGCCTGTCTATATTTTGGTAATAGTGTGTGTTGTGTGTATATGTATATATATATATATATATATATATATATATATATATATATATATATATATATATATATATACATTATGTAACCACCTGGTCCTAAGACTAATAGAGACCAAATTTGGTAATGGATAACATGTATGGCTAGGCACATATATTCCCAATATCTATAAGAAGCTTAGGAACTTTCAACTTAGGAAGGCCCCCTGCCTCATGTAGTGCAAACCGAGAGGAAAGGTAACTGAGAAATAGGAGAAGGTCAAGAAAAAAGGGAGGAAAGAAGGAAAGGTTAGGGCAGGGAAAGGAAGGGAAGAAAAGAAGAAGAAAAGACACCTAGGGTCCTTCAGGACCATAGAGCTACAATAATCAGAGCTAAAATAATCAGTCCAGTTGGATGTACATCTATGAAGCCCAAGGTTTTTCAAGATGCATGACTCTATCATTCAGCACACTTGCTAGCTTCTCGTGAATCATGATCCACAAAACTTTGTTTGGTATGGGTAAAGGATGCAGACAACCTTTTCCAAGCTCCTGGAATCGTACATTTGGCTGCTAAAAAATGGAAGAGGCTAATCTTTGTTTATTACCAGAGAAGTTAGGAATAGCTTCTTTCAATAGAGCATACTGGGGCTGTTGATTAAGTGTTTTACATAGAATGTGATGGAACAATTAGAAAATCCTATTCCAATACCACCTGATTCGAGGACACTCCCACCATATGTAAAACATGGTTCCCTTCATGGAACAGCCTTGAAAGCACAATGGATGAACATCAATACACCTTAGCTAGGCAGGCTGGGAAAAGGTAACACTGCGTTAGCACTTTCAAGTTTTACAACTCCTTGGAAAAGTTGCACAAAAGCGAGTATGCCACTCTTCCAGTGTCGTATCAGTTGACAAATCCCTTTCAGAGAAATAATATCCATGGCCCTTTGAATATGATTAGGACCCTGCCTTCCTGGAGTGAACGCTACCTGATCCTTGTGAATGTAGTGATTAATAAAGGCAGATAATTTGCCATGATTTTAGTCAGCAATTTAGGATTTTTGTTAATTAAGGATATAGGACAATACTTTTCAACCATTCTAGGTTTTTCTGAGGTTTAGGCACCATGAGATGTATGCAGTATGCTTACAAATATTCTTAATATATGCAGAGTGGTTGATATGAAAGCTATTCATATGCTTATGTTGAATATTTATAGATCCTTCCGATGATCTCCTGACAAAGCGTGTTGTGTTTTGCCTGAGAAATGCTCATCCTCATTCCACTGAGCTATCAGCATAGAAAATCATCCTCACTCCACTGAGCTATCAGCATTTGTACAAGAATTTTCATTTTCTCTTTTGATCCATTAAGGAAATTTTTATGCATTTTCCCAACTGGTAAAATTTGGCCAATATAATTATATAGCTGATCATTTAGAGTATAACAATTATTGTTATTTACAATTGGGCATTGGGCAATATATATAAGGTAGAGGACAGCTACGGTAAAAAAAAAAGTTCCTAAAAACTTTTGAGCAATACAAATAACTGTGCAAATAATAAAATAATAAAAAGTAACAACTTAATTCACTGCTCAAAAAAATTAAATGAACACTTTGAAAACACATCAGATCTCAATGGGGAAAAATATCATTCTGGATATCTATACTGATATGAACTGGGTAATGTGTTAGGAATGAAAGGATGCCACATCGTTTGATAAAAATGAAAATTATCAGCCTACAGAGGGCTGAATTTAAAGACACCCCGAACATCAAAGTGAAAAAATGAGGCAGCAGGTTAGTCCATTTTGCTGAAATTGCATTGCAGCAACTCAAAATGGTACTCAGTAGTTTCTATGGCCCCCACATGCTTGTATGCATTCCTGACAATGTTGGGGCATGCTCCTAGTGAGACAACAGATGATGTCCTTGGGTATTTCCTCCCAGATCTGGATGGAGCTCCTGAACAGACGGAGGTGCAACCTGGTGACATTTGATGGACTGAAACATAATGTCTCAGAGGTGTTCTAGTGGATTTAGGTCAGGCAAGTGTGGGGGCCATTTAATGGTATCAATTCCTTCATCCTCCAGGAACTGGCTGTATACTCTACCCACATGTGGCCATGCATTGTTATGAATGAGGAGGAACCCAGGACCCACTGCACCAGCGTAGGGTCTGACAATGGGTCCAAGGATTTTAACCCAATACTTAATGGGAGTTAGGGTGCCATTGTCTAGCCTGTAGAGGTCTGTGCTTCCCTCCATGGATATGCCTCCCCAGACCATCACTGACCCACCACTAAACTGGCCATGCTGAATGATATTACAGGCAGCATAACATTCTCCATGGCTTCTCCGGACCCTTTCATGTCTGTCACATGTGCTCAGGGTGAACCTGCTCTCATCTGGGAAAAGCACAGGTAGCCAGTGGCAGACCTGCCAATTCTGGCGTTCAGTGGCAAATGCTAATCGAGCTCCACAGTGCCGGGCACCCACTAGAGGATGTCGGGCCCTTAGGGCATGCTCATGAAGTCTGTTTATGATTGTTTGGTCAGAGACATTCACACCAGTGTGAATGTGGAGGTCATTTTGTAGGGCTCTGGCGGTGCTCATCCTGTTCCTCCTTGCAGAAAGGAGAAGATACCGGTTCTGCTGATGGGTTAAGGACCTTCTACGGCCCTGTCCAGCTCTCATAGAGTAATTGCCTGTCTCCTAGAATCTCCTCCATGCTCTTGAGACTGTGCTGGGAGACACAGCAAACTTTTTGGCAATGGCACGTATTGATAGCCATCCTGGACTCTATAGGGTCCAGGTATCACCTTATGCAACCAGTGGTGACACTTACCCTAACCAAATGCAAAACTAGTGAAAAACAGCCAGAAAAGATGAGTAGGGAAAAAAATTGTCAGTGGCCTTCACCTGTAAAGCCAGTCCTGTTTTGGAGGTCATCTCATTGTTGCCCATCTAGTGCACGTCTTTACCTCCTCCTTCATAAGTATGTTAATGTATCTGGCACACCATTCTCAAGCTCTGGGGTTTATTTACTAAAGGCAAATCCACTTTACACGGCAAGTGCACTTGAAAGTGCACTGAAAGTGCATTTGGAAGTAAAGTCACTGTAGATCCGAGGGGGATATGCAAGAAGAATAATTGGATTATAAAATCAGCAGAGCTTCCGCTCATTTCAGATCTACCCCTTAGATTTAGAGCTACTGCACTTCCAAGTGCACTTCCAGTGCAAAGTTGATTTACCTTTCATAAATAACCCCCTCTGTGTTTACCTACTGTAAGTAATGTAATGTTTATTCATTTCCAAAAAATGTTGGCAAAAAATTATATCACCTTAGGGTATCTAGGTTCCCAAAATGAGTAATTTATGTGGTTTTTATACTATTTAGGCATTTTTATTTTAACAGAAAGTAATTTCAGTTCTTGTGTCTCCAAATGTTGGTCTTTTTATCTTTTTAAAGTGAAAAAACCCAGCAGTTATTAAATGCCACCAAAATAAAGCTATATGTGTCTAAAAAAAAAACATGTAACACTCATTTGGGAACAGTGTTAAGAAACAGAGTAATTGTCAACTAGCACAGTGCTGAAAACTGAAAAATGGCTTGTAATGGAGGGGTATTACAGGCTTGTACTCAAGTGAACCACCCAAACAAAGGGGGTGGTTCACCTTAAAAAAAAAAACAAAAAACAAATATGTTATACTTACCTGCTCTGTGCAATGGTTTTGAGATCAAGCTCAGGTTGATAAGGGGGGCTGGTGGGGGTGCTGCACACATAAGAATATTTACTATCATGCATTGAATCTGTTAAGGTAAAAAAAACCTTCTGCCTTTACAACTACTTTAAATATACCACATAGAAAAAAGAACCAATATATAATTAAAAATTTATTTTATTTCATAGGGGTTGATTTACTAATACTGGAGAGTGCAAAATCGGGTGCAGTTCTGCATAGAAACCAATCAGCTTCCGCTTTTTTTTGTCAAAGCTTAACTGAAAAAACTGAAGTGAAAAGCTTATTGGCTACCATGCTCAGCTGCACCAGATGTTGCACTTTCCAGTTTTAGTAAATCAACCGCATGGTATCCTTAAAATCACATATACAGTATAATTCCAGATTGTTATAGTGATCATTTAGTGCATAAGACTGATGTGTTCCATGACAAAAATCACTTCTTCAAGATCGGTGCTGAACTAGATTTGGATAAACATACAGGAAATGCAATCTGTTTTCAGAACACAATCTGTAAGCAATCAAAATATGTATTAACAATATGTACAGTCTAATAAATAAATGTACATGTACAAAATATACTAGTCTATTTACAAACTGTTCCCTATTGGAAAACTCAGAAGAAAGGAAAAAAAGAGGTGGGGGTGTATACATATACCCAATATCAAACAATTAGTGGGAGAGATCCTGGGCTGCCTCATAAAGGATGGGATTTTTAAAGGAGACCATTATATCTGTATACCGAGGTAAGCACAGACTCAAAAATAGAGATAAAATTTGATTTATTAAATACAAAAACATAGTATTAATACAATAAAATCACAAGCTACATAAAGTACATTATTAGTACTTGGTACTAAAATTACTATTGCGTAAGATGCTGGAGAGATGCTAGACTATGCAGAAGGCCAACATGTTTCGCAGTTTCCTGCTTCTTCAAGGGCGTCGCATGCATCTGTAGGTGTCTCTAAATTACATAAAGTAACATTAGGAGCCATATTTTCTGGTGTATACAACCAAAATATATTCACTTTGACTAATAAAAGTGCTTATCCACTCGCAATTAATTCGCAATTAATAGTGCCTAAAATCAGGCGTGCACAGCCAGAGCTCAAAACAAGGACCCAATGAGTTGTCAGCCAATCGCAATCATTACCCCATGGCAGTCAGAGCCTTAGGAGTTGGTTAGTGGGGTGTCGGACCACGTAGTGGCCAAAGCTAACAGTCAGGTTTAGCCTGTATGAAAGAATACATATTTAACTATTATAGCCATAAAGAAAAGTTTGATTAATATTATAGAGTTACCCTATGTATTGAATCCCTCTAACTTGGTTATCAAATAATGTTTGATGATTTATATGTGAGTTAACCCACTAACTATAACCCAGCCAACATACATGCTAACATAAATGCTTGGTGGGAATATAGCAACAGAGTGGGATTTAGTTGACTGTATTTATTGTAGTGATAATAAATCATAAATATGTCCAGGGATGTAAAGAATATATATGTATATAACCACCTGGGTAGTCCAGATATATGCAGAGACACATAGGGAATATATGAATGCCAAAGTGTTAAACAGCTGTAATGAGATACTGACATCAGTATGGCAGCAACAACAAAGTTAAGCTATATAATTAACAGCAGCGAATACAGATTTATTTATATGTTCCAATATAGGTTTCTCATTATGTCTAGACTGCTGTTCAAGCAAACAGATAGCAGAGCTGAGCAGAATAAACAGCCTCAGTGTCATATGGCACCATTTGCTATGATGGACAAACAAAAGGAGCGTCCATCTAGTAATTACCTCTGAAGGGTCTTAGTATGAAGCGGCTCGGTAGCCGGGAACCTCCGACTGTTGTTCGGTCTGTGTGCTGCCGTGGTCAGTGGCTGACGGAGACGCTACTCCCGTCTCCTTAAGTATACACAATCCCTCCAGAAACAAAGGGTCAGCTGACCCCTGACTTTGCTTCCGGAGCGGGAGCCCCTGCATTGTGCATGCGCGTGACAGCGGGATCGGGCCGTCATCGTGCTAACGCCCACCACGCACTGGATATCGTGCGAGGGGAGGGAGGGAGATGGAATGACCCTAACCTCCCACCAGGGGCGCCCGGACAGCACCACTAGTCTCCTGATCGCCATTGGCTGAGTCCCAAGACCCCCTGCGTGAGATGCCGTGCACGTCTGTCGGCACTAGTCACTACAGCGAAAATAGAGGGTTAATCAGTATAAGCACAAAGGCTTGTTCCAAAATAATAAGAAAAAAAAAAAGGAAAAATCAACACAAGTATAACCATAGACAATCATTATACAATAATCCAATGCATTAATCTCTTGATGGTATTACATAATCACAAGCTATTAACAAAAATATAATGACCCTGAGAGGAAGGGAGAAGAGAAAATAAAAAAAGGGGAAAAAATAGGGAGGGGAGTGCATAGAAGGGAACAAGGGAAAAAAAATAAAAAACATCAAATGTAAAAGGAAATATTGATTATTATCACAATATATTCCCCCACTGTTAACTGGTGAGCTGCGTATATGGAGACATACCAATCAAAAAGACCATCTATGCCAGTCAGGTAAGGTATGTCTATTCGATCTACATTGTCAACGAGAACAGGGGAGTGGGAACTACTTAATTAATTGGTATGCCATTGGATGGGAGGTGCATTAAGAGCCCACCAAATCTGTCGGTTCCGAGTTGGATCTTGTTGTTTGTTTATAAAAATGGTTTAAACGACAAAGCAGTATTTAATCCCGGTGGATAGGTGGCCCTTTGACCAAAGATCCATCTAGCCTCTTGCTGGAGGATTCTTTTGTCAAAGTCTCCTCCTCTATCGGATTCTGGTATTACCTCCAAAGCAAAAAATGATATGTATGTGGGATCATAACTATGGTTTAATCCGACATGCTTACAGATTGGGGTATATAATAAACCCGCGTCAAGATAATAGAGGTGGTCTTGAATCCGTTTGGCAAATGGGCGTTTCGTCTTGCCAATGTAGAATGCGCCACATAGGCACGTTGCAAGGTAGACTATCCCAATGGTATTACAATCTGCATATGTTTTTGATCTGTAATATCCCCCTCTTGGTAAAGGACAGCCAGTACCCTCTCTGATCCAAGGGCATTGGTCGCAACCACCACATTTAAATGTCCCCTTTCCACCCACCGCTCCAAGGTATATATATATATATATATATATATATATATATATATATATATATATATATATATATATATATCTTAACTTTGTTGTTGCTGCCATACTGATGTCAGTATCTCATTACAGCTGTTTAACACTTTGGCATTCATATATTCCCTATGTGTCTCTGCATATATCTGGACTACCCAGGTGGTTATATACATATATATTCTTTACATCCCTGGACATATTTATGATTTATTATCACTACAATAAATATAGTCAACTAAATCCCACTCTGTTGCTATATTCCCACCAAGCATTTATGTTAGCATGTATGTTGGCTGGGTTATAGTTAGTGGGTTAACTCACATATAAATCATCAAACATTATTTGATAATCCAAGTTAGAGGGATTCAATACATAGGGTAACTCTATAATATTAATCAAACTTTGCTTTATGGCTACAATAGTTAAATATGTATTCTTTCATACAGGCTAAACCTGACTGTTAGCTTTGGCCACTACATGGTCCAACACCCCACTATCCAACTCCTTAGGCTCTGACTGCCATGGGGTAATGATCGGGATTGGCTGACAACTCATTGGGTCCTTGTTTTGAGCTCTGGCTGTGCACGCCTGATTTTAGGCACTATTAATTGCGAGTGGGTAAGCACTTTTATTAGTCAAAGTGAATATATTTTGGTTGTATACATCAGAAAATATGGCTCCTAATGTTACTTTATGTAATTTAGAGACACCTACAAATGCATGCGACGCCCTTGAAGAAGCAGGAAACTGCAAAACATGTTGGCCTTCTGCATAGTCTAGCATCTCTCCAGCATCTTACGCAATAGTAATTTTAGTACCAAGTACTAATAATGTACTTTATGTAGCTTGTGATTTTATTGTATTAATACTATGTTTTTGTATTTAATAAATCGAATTTTATCTCTATTTTCTGAGTCTGTGCTTACCTCGGTATACAGATATAATGGTCTCCTTTAAAAATCCAATCCTTTATGAGGCAGCCCAGGCTCTCTCCCACCAATTGTTTGTAATTTAATAACAGGGATTGGGGACCCCTATCTGTATCTGGAAATAACCCAACATTATCCATTGTCCAATCATACTTTAAATTGGGGTGAAGAACCCCCACCTTGGTTGGTTTATTTCCAGTTTAAGGTATTTAGATATTTGATATAGTATGCCTGCTATTTTGTTTAAATATATCAGTTTGGATATTGCCTTGTTGGTGACAACGTAGTCACAAATACAATATCATTCCCACTCCTTCTATTTCCCTATATATCTATAACAACAAATTCCCCCCCCCCCTTTTTTTTTTTCCCAGATTAATATGTCTCAATTCTCAGGCCCAGGATGGGAACAATTCTTGGATTCCATCCAAAACACGTGCACTCCCCAGTTACAAACAGATGTGGGAATGGAAGTGTTCTTTTTTAAACTCAAAAAATTGATGGAAAAGAAGTCCAACCTAGGTTGGCATATTAGGTTTTTTGACCGATACCTCAAGGATGATATAAACCCCCAGGGACTACGTATACAGATCTTTCCATCCTTTGTAGTTACAGATTCTGTATTCAAAGAAAAATGGGAGAAAAACCTGACTCAATGTACTGCCAAATTAATGGAGATGTTGAAAGATAAATACACTTTGGAACTGAGAGATCTTGATCAAGAGATTGAGACACTTAGAGCCAATAACAATCATGATTCCTCTAATGTCGATTTCAAAAGGAGGTAACATGAATTGCTACAACATCTGGGGAACTACAATAGGAATGTACTAATTAGAAAGGATCGTAAATTTTACCAGGATAAATTATCCTTTTCAGGTGGTTATGCCTATAGGTGGCAAAGGGGAGGATTATCTAGAAGAGGCTTGCCTCATAGAAACTCTACATACAATGATAACACAATGTACAAATCTGATTCAGATATGTCAATATCTTCATCTGCTGTTTCCTCTCAGAAACCACAAAACAAGATTACACAAGGATCTACGGTGAAGGGATGCACATCGAGACGCGGTAATGGTGGTGGTATGTCACAGGGTCAAGTGGTGTTTTTTTTGGATGTAGGGATGGCAAAGAATGGGTCATTTTTGGTTGGATATAGGCCCATCCCCGTTTCTGTACAATAAAAGCTGGTAGTCAAGTGATTGAAGCCAAAAAAGTCCTTTAATATTAGGCCTGCCTCAAAACGGGTGCCCAAATAAGTGGGATCTAGGAAACAAAAGATATACTTTGATTATTTAGCAGTGAGGTTTTTCATTGAGTGAGATGGCTGAAAACCTAGGGTTCTTTTGCTGTCTGTATCTCAGAATTCTCCTCAATTTACTGTGCAGACCACAGGGTGTCACTGTGACAAGAGGTGATGGGAAATATTTACATAGGAAGGATAGATTGATCTGCAAAACCTAGGTTTAATTCACTAAAGCAGCTAAGGCTGTTCACTTAGCAAACTAAATATTTACTATATCCACTTTGCTAGATGACTGTTCATAAATATGGTCAACATGTGTTCACTCTGAATATTTAAACATACTGTATTTTTGCTAGCACATGATGGTTGATTGTAGCGAACACAGCTTCACTTTATTTTCATTAAGCTCAGTGAACATTTGCACTTTACTAAATTGTTAATTCTTTAGTAAATTAACTCCATTTTTTTCTTTAATTTAGCCAAAGCTAAAGTTATATGTATTGCATTTTTTTCTGATGAACTTCTTGGCAGTTGTAGAACACTGACATTTTTTTCTTCTTTTGAAATAAAATTTTTAATTAAAGAAAAAAAAATTGTCAGCCAATTGTTATGTTTACACTTAGGACATTGTATGCAAATTACAATTCCATTTATCACAATTACATAAAGCAGTGGAGCTTGAGTAGCTTGAAAACATGAAAAAAAACTCAGTTGTTTCTATAACTGAACACAGGCCATGTGCTTTAATTTATTTTAATTGCAGAACTTTGTAGAAGCAGAGCAGACATGACATTTTTAGGCTCCATTAAAGTAAATACCTGTTAAAATATTTAATTATCTTATAAGGTTGAAGTCCTTTTGCTAACAAAACTTGATACTTAGCAGCATATAACAAAAAAGTTTTCTATCCAAGGTAACTTAGTTTTACTTCCACTTACAGTGCATATGTTGACCAAACTCTGCACAAAATTACAAGCTTTGCAATTTAAATTAGAGAGATATCATTCATGTGTTATACAGCAACAAGGCAACAAGGTCTGTTAGCCGAAAAGTTTCTAGTTCTACTGTCCTAACAGTTTTGAACATGAGAACCCTACCCACTGAAATGCTGAGGTGAGAGTGGAAATTGGAAAGGAGCAGGTTCCACACTCTAGATCAGGGATCCTCAAACTACAGCCCTCTAGCTGTTACGGAACTACACATCCCATGAGGCATTGTAAAACACTGACATTCACAGACATGACTAGGCATGATGGGAATTTCAGTTCCTGAACAACTGGAGGGCCGTAGTTTGAAGACCCCTGCTCTAGATATACAAGCTAATGGGCAGGGTGTCCTTGGGATATCATGAGTCACTGTTATGCTCTGGAATTTTTATCACAGTTTTTAAAAAAGGGATGTGGTAGAGAAGGGAACATTTTCACTTAAATTTGGCAATTCAGTTGAAATCTGTTTTTAGTTTCTGTATTTATATTGCAGCATTTGTGCAGAGTAGAAATTATTTACACATAAATTCATGAACCAGAAGAACCTGAACACTCATGTCCTTACCACATCCACAGAAACACTTTGGACTGCTCACAGTTGCCAACCAAGAACTGCCATCAACTTTTTCCCACATTTGTTTAGCTTGTCTTAAGATATGGCTTCCATTAGTAATATGTTTATTTGTTCAAAGTAACCACTGTTTAGAGCTGTGTACTTGCCTGAATGTTCCCTAGTTTCCCCCTTGGTTTAAAATGTTCTAAACATCAGTTCAACCAGGTCTAGGAAGCTCATATTTTGTTTGATTTAAGAACATGTACATTATATTTTAACTATGTGCAGGTGTTTTTTATATTTAGTGTTATTAAGAATGAGAAAGTATTTTTGTCCAGTCCTATTTTTTTCACATTGTGTCTCATAGATTTTAGTCCTTGCTGCCAGTAAAGGAATTCTCAAGTAAATATTGTGAATTAATCATTTTTTGCAATAACTACCTTCCTTCAATTACTGTCTCAGGAGTACACCTTCCGTTTACTGTGAAATCCAGATAAAGAGAGTTATTAAAATGCTGAAAGTAATAATACTGGAAATGTAACATACATGTATACAGTGAATTATAGAAGTCAAAACACATATCACAGAGATAATTAAAATAGAAAAAAAAGTTTAGTTTAGATCAAGTATAATAAAAATATGTGGTGATATCATAAAGTATATCATATGAAATTTTATTAATGGACATCAAATTTTAGAAGTTGGTTGCTCTGTGAAAACAAAGCTGTGAAAGCTTTTACATGTTATGGTCAATAATATTATGCAGTTTCACTATGTCTGCATTTAGATTCTTCATATTAAAATCCTCTGAAACTTTTTGAATTGTAAGTGTACTGTCTCTCTTTTTTTTCTAAAGTGCTGCACAAACTATAGGTCCTATATAAATCATGTATACTAAAAATTAAAATAAAACAAATCATCATTAAACTTTTTACAAGCTATCTACAGATTGCAGAAGTGCCAAAGTGCCCTCTGTTTTTCTTGATAAAGTGACAGTTTTTTTATTACAAAGCAATTTGATAATATTACTCTGTCAGGTGATTACTGCCAAATTATCATGATTGCGTTAGGGCTAGTATTTATAAACTGTGCTGTCATAAAAGTAATGCAGTGTAGGCAAACATACTCACGTATTCATGTACATGCATTCCCAGACTAGCTGTTGTTAGTGTACTCAAAGAGATTTTTAATAAAAAGAATAAAAAAGACGATCTGAACCTTTTTAAGTAGTGCTACATGATAGCTGTCCTTTACTGCTCCATTTCACAGTGCAAGCTTTATTTATTATTTATATCTGTGTGTGTGTGTATTTCATTTTATAGATATATAAACCCTGGAGAACACAATGTTCTCCACATAAGTAGAGGAACATGGCCACAGCAACTAATCTGGTTTCATATTTTATGTCTTCAAAAAAATAGAAAAATTTTAATAAATAAGAAGAATCTTCATATATGTTAGATAACCAATAATAGAAATTGTAGTCTCTATGAAATGTATCACCTATTAACTTCCAGAAGCTCTCACAATATACAAACATCCAGAAGCCGTCTCTCACAATACACTCAGTATTTTATCGTACATTATACACAATGGGAATCCATATTATTAAAATACTATAGCACACAAAAAATCACCCCACATACTGTAAATATTTACTCCTCCATAAAGGTTGATTTCTACCTTATTAAACAAGATAATGCAGCATTAAGACTATTTATATCTTATATAATATGAAATTTCCCTGATACAAATAGAGAAGCTGTCCAAAAATGTATTTTATAACAATGGTTATACATAACAATATGTATGTAATTCTGGATTACATAATGCACAGACATCCTTCTCCTTGGTCCCATTTTTCCTTGTCAAAAGAAGTTTATTGAGTATACAATGTTATAAAGATACATAAAGTAAGTTTACAAGGATCTATAAAGTAAGCTCATTGTTTTACAGTAGGGTTTATATAGGTAAATATCATGAAATTTCAAATATTAAACATTGGGTTCACGTAAACCTAAATTAAAGATATATATCATTTCCTTAGTTACTTTTGTAGGTATTTAAATGATTTATACCTACTATACATATTGTTTACAAGTAGAGTGTATATAGGTCAAATAAATTCTGATAATGAGCTTTAATCGTAAGGTGGAGAAAAGGAAAGAGAAAGAAGAAAAAGGGTTGAAAGGTAGAGGTATGGTCCACAAGGTTGTCCCGCTCGTCAGTTTATTATTCTTTTTAGTTCTCTTTGAAGCCTTAGAATGGGTGTCTCTGTAAGTCATTTAATCTGTTACCATGGCAACAGGACAGAGTCATTGAAGTTTGACAGGAACTGTTGTTTTATCCAAGGATGCCAAAGTTTTTCAAATTTTGGAATTTGATTTTGATCGATGGCTACCATCTTAGCATGGGACATTGTATTATTCATTCTGTGAATTGTTTCTGCTAGTACCAATGTAGGAGATTTCCATGCCTTGGCCACTGTTTGTTTTGCAGCCATTATTAGTTGGATCATAAGTTTGAATTGAGAGAGTGTTAACCATTCCGGTTTTAGATTAAGTAAAGTTAAATATGGATCTGGTTGTATTATTTTTTTAAATATTTTAGATGCAATCACGAAGACTTCCTTCCAGAAGGTTTGGATTACTGGGCACGTCCACCATATGTGTAAATATGTGCCTATTTCTGGGCATCCTCGAAAACAAAGAGCTGAGGTATTAGGTGAATATTTTGCTACTCTAGCGGGTACAAGGTACCAGCGAGTTAGGACTTTATAATTTGTCTCCAGTGCTAAGATGTTGGGTGAAGATGACTTAGATGTGAGCCATATGTTAGACCAGTCCGTGTCTTCTAAGTTCGTCCCAGGTCCTCCTCCCACCTCTGAACGTAAGAGGGTCTATTAAGATTTGCTACTCCATATAATTGATTATAAAGTGATGAAATTGTACCTTTAGCAAATGGATCTTTTGTACAGATTGATTCAAAAATGGATAATTGGGATAATGGTGTATCCCCCTTTAGGAATGGTGTATAGAAGTTTTTGATTTGGAGATATCTAAATATCTCAGAGTTTGGTAGATCATATTTTTCTCTAAGCGATGGGAATGAAAGGAATGATTTAGATGCTATGAAGTCATTTAGTGTCTGAATGCCTGATGTTGTCCAAGCTTTAAAAGAATTTGGGTAGATCCATGCCGGATAAAAGGCCGGATTTCTGATAAAAGAAAGGAGAGGATTGTGTGGAGATTGTAACTGATATTTGGTTTTTAGTTTATCCCAGAGAGATAAGAAGTGTTTAGTTATGGGATTATGAATTTTAAAGCGGTCTTTAGGATCAAGCCATAATAAGTTTGATATTAATAGAGGGTCATTTTCTGAAGCCTCTATAAATACCCATAATGGGATTTCCTGTTTTGCATGGTATTTGGACAACTGGCCAAATGTGCTGCTCTGTAGTAGTTAGTAAAATTAGGGTATCCCAGGCCTCCTTTATTTTTGGGAAGATGTAGTGTGTGTATAGGTATACGTGGTTTAGAAGAGCCCCATATAAATGAAGTTGCTCTTTTTTGTACTATTCTCAAAAAATAGGAAGGAATTGGAATAGGGAGGACTCTGAATAGATAAAGCAATTTGGGTAGAATAGTCATTTTGATTGCATTAATCTTCCCTATCCAGGATAAAGGAAGTTGCGACCATTGTTTTATTAGATTTGTGATCTGTCTTAATACAGGAGGATAATTAGTTGAGAATAAGTCAGAATGAGATGCTGTTAAATGAATTCCAAGATATGGGATTGATTTTTCTGCCCATGTGAATGGGAGTGCAGCCCTAGCCGGGATCAATTCCATGTTTGTGAGTGAAATATTAAGCACTAGGCATTTCTTAGGATTAATCATAAGGCCGGATAGGGCTGCAAACCCATCAAGAGCTGGTATTAAGTTAGGACCAGAGACCTGTGGTGATGATAGAAAAAGTAATATATCGTCTGCAAATATACATAATTTGTGTGTAATACCTCCTACTTCAATGCCAGTTATAGTTTGGTTTGTTCTAATGTATTGGGCCATGGGTTCGAGTATAAGGGCAAATAATAAGGGAGATAATGGGCAACCCTGTCGGGTACCTCTTTCGATATTAAAGGCTTCAGATTTGTATCCAGCATATTTTATATAGGCTTTGGGTTTATTATATAATGCTTTGATCCATGTTAAAAAGTGGGGTCCAAAACCCCATTTTTGTAATGAATATTGCATATATTGCCAGGATACTGTGTCAAATGCCCTCTTAATATCGAGAGATAGAAAACATAAAGGGATTTTCCGTTTTTTAGCAATATGTGCCAATAACACTGCCCTGCGTATATTATCGCCTGCCTGTCTATTTGGCATGAAGCCTACTTGATCTCTATGTATTAATTTTCCTATAATGCTATTGAGGCGTTTTGCTATTATTTTTGCTAATAATTTAATATCGAGGTTTAACAGAGAGATAGGCCGATAATTCACACAGGAAGTATCATCAGAAAGGGGTTTTGGGATCATACAAACAATTGCCATTAGTGTTTCTTGCCGAAAAGAATGTCCATCTAGAAGTTTGTTAAAAGTTTCAGTGAGAATGGGAGAGAGTATTTCTGAGAATGTTTTATAGTATAAAGCCGAGTAGCCATCTGGGCCTGGTCTTTTATTAAGTTTTAGGTCTTTTATGGCGTTAGCAACTTCATCTATAGTTATAGGCTCATCCAAACTGCTTTTTTGATTTTGAGATAACTCAGGTAAGGTTATTTTTGAGAAGAAGGATTCAGCCTCTGTAGGATTAAATTCATTGTTTGTCTTGTATAAAGTTGCGAGATGTGAGTGAAATTTATGGACTATTTTAACTGGATTACAAGTGTAAACATTTTTTGATAATTTCAAACGTATTGGTTTGAAAGATTTGTTAGTTGAATTTAATGCCCGAGCCAAATATGTACCTGGTTTGTTTGTATTCATGTAGAAATTGTGTTTGGAGCGTTTGAGGGATTTATCAACTGACTCCGTGAGAAATAGATCGTATTCCAATCTAGATTTTTCCAGATGAGATTTTGTACTCTGAGATGGATTATCTTGGAATGATATGTAGGCTGCATTAAAATTGAGTTCTAGTTTTTTTGCTAGATTTTTGCGTTCCCGTTTAAATAGTGCCATTTGTCTTTGTATTGTACCACGCAAGACAGGCTTATGAGCTTCCCACAGTGTTATTGGGGAGATGTCTGTTGTATTATTAATTGATATGTATTCCTTTAAAGCTTGAGCATTATGTCCGGTAAGTACCACGTTGGGTCATGCGCTTTTGGTATGGCTGAGGCTATAGTAGTGTATACTGCATTATGGTCAGACCACGGAATCGGAATTATATCTGATGCAATAATTTCTGGTATCATTCCTATTGTTAGAAAAATATGATCTATTCTGGTGAAGGTTTGATGAGGGTGCGAGAAATAAGTGAATTTCTTTTTCATTGGGTTACTTTCTCTCCATGAATCTACCAGATTGTATTTGGAAAGAAGTTGAGAAAAAGGTAATCTAGAGGTTATTTTGGATGGTGTAAAAGGTGATTTATCTAGAAATGGGAGGAGGACCTGGTTCGAATCCCCACATATTATCACTGTTCCTATTTTGTGTGTATTAATCACTTGTAATATATGTGAGAGGAATGGTGTAGGTTGTTTGTTAGGAGCGTAGTAGGAAATCACGGTGATTGCTGTATCCATTATATAACCCATGAGTATCAGGTATCTACCTTCTGGGTCTACTAAAGAGTAAACAAAAACATACGAGATTAGATGATACATTGTATAAATTATTTTTTGCAAGTAATCACAATTTACCCGTGAAAGAGAATAAATATCTCTCTCAGGGGAATAAGTGCCTTCGTCACACTCCCACATAATATGGTTGGGAGAATGAGGAGGGCTAATGGGGGTACACGGATCTTCCGCTTACAGGAGAGAAGTGCTATGTCAAAAGACATCAAAATGATGTTTCATTAATTGGAGTGCAGAATATAGTTTTTGTTGAAATTATTTATTCCAGGGTGGTTGTATATGGTTAGTCTTGCCCTAGGCTAAATAATTCAGTTAGAAATGTACTGTTAATAACTTTGGTATTGATGAAGATAGTTTTAATTATTTTGGGATTTTAACCCTTTTAGAGTAAACAATTACATATTTTATTCATACGTAACTGTTTAGATATGTTAACTCATAAAATTGAGGTTGTATTGCTTCAGATTAGAATAAACAAAAACATAATTCTAGGAACTAGTTAGGTAATAATATATTTGTTTTAAGAAAAGAAAGAAAAAGCTTCCATTACTTCTGGATTATTGAACATATTTGTCCTAAAAAGTAATAAATCTATTGTTATTACCTGATAATATATAACTGAACAAGAATTTCCTTATTTCACTTATATATTCTAAGGCTATATGAATCAGAAGTAATAAGAAATATAACTGGAATGTAACATGATCCCACACAGTGTGTGACTATCAGAATGCAGTTACATTCAGTTATAAATATAGGTTTTTTATAGAGAACCATCTCTTAGTATAATAAATAAAGAGATATCAGGAATTAGGATGTCAGGCCATTGAATCTTCTTGGTCCATGGATGATGTGGCATAACGGCCTCTTTTGTGAGAATGGTGATTCCCATTTTGTTCTGAAATTTTCTGGGTGCTGCCTGAAGGTGAAGATGATGCCATTCTTCTGCGTGTGGGAGTGTTGCTGCTTGTGGGTTCTGTCAGATTTAATTTTAAAAGGGTTTGTTGTAGTTCATCTGCTGATCTGCTTCTGTAAATTGTACCTTGGTAGTTAAATCTGACTGAAAAGGGGAAGCCCCATTGATACATAATGTTGTGGCGTTGCAGTTCCATTAGTTGGGGTTTCATGGATCATCTTTTAGTAATAGTAAGTTGGGATAGGTCAGCAAAAATTTGATAATTGTGTCCTTGAAAATTAAGTTCCTTTTTTTCTCTTGCAGCAATTAGTATTTGTTCTTTCGTTCTGTAATAATGAAATTTTGTGATTATATCACGTGGGGGTCCATCTTTCTTTTTGGCTGTGAGGGCTCTGTGTACTCTGTCCAGTTCTAAACGTTCAATAGGGATATCTGGCTTTAGTTCTTGTAATAGAGCAGTAATAGTAGATTGCAGGTCTGTCACAGTTTCAGGTATTCCCCTTATGCGTAAGTTTGAACGTCTGGCTCTATTTTCGTAATCTTCGAGCTTAGTTTGAAGTATTAAATTCTCTTTTTTTAATTGTTCCAATTCTGTTATATTTTCTTGGGTTGTAATTTCAATTTCATCCATTTTTATTTCTAAAGCTGCGGTGCGGTTTCCCAGCTCTCTTATTTCTTTGGTTAGGCTTTTTGTTATTTGGTCTGAGGTTTGTTTTAAAGCCTTATGAAGCATCTTTTCAAATTGTAATAATATTACTGGGGATACTGAGGAGGCTTGTGGAGAAGTTTGTGAGAGGATTTGTTCTGTATCTGACTCAAATGGAGAGTCTTGCTGTGACATTTTCTGTCTGTGAGAGCGCCCTGATGCTGTATCTTGTGAGGTGACTGGAGCTGCTTCAGCTGCAGTGAGTGCCTGTGAGCTCTTTGTGAGGTGATTTTTATTTCTGCCACGGTTTCCTCCCAGTACCATATTTCCTGCCCAAACTTTCACAGTTTGTTCCCTGGGGCAAAAAGGTTCAAATGGATACCTTTTGAGCCTGCAGGCTCCGCTTTGTCCTTCTCTTCTCTCCTCAGCGGTGTGGAGCTCTAACAATGCATGTCTGCTCTGCTAGGCTCTGCCTCCTGCCCTCTGGTCCCATTTTTCAATAAAATGAAAAATGACTTCTCAAAAAATATAATAAATAGCGGAACATTGACCAGGGAGGCTACAGCAGTCCTATGTAAATGGTGTCTGCCAAGTAGTGTCTTTCCCAGCTTCTTGGCTTCTTGGCTTCCAGAAGTGGCATCATATCAGCAAGTATATTGAGGTGGACAAATACAAAGGACCTTCATGCATAGGTATCTCATGTTATTGTGCAATATTTGAAACCTCAAGTATAAGTGTGTATACAAACTGCATAAGGAGAAATTTATGTTCATGTGCCCAAACCTACTCCAAAGGTACATTCCTTCAGTGCTGTGTTCCAATGTTCTTTAAAGAAGAAGTACAGCCAAAGCTCATTTGGCTGCACTACTGCTATGAATCACAGGAGTGCAGTTCGTTCTGCACTCCTGTGACCCATTTTCAGCAGACAGCGGGCTGAAGCTGATGTCACAGAGCTGGTCCAGGCTCGGGCAAAATCATGACAATGAAGTCGGGACCCACCCATATGCCTGGACTGGCACCCAGCTCACTCTTTAAGTGAACTGCCGAGAGCCTGAGCCCCCCCTCAATAGCCCAGTGCTCAAGTGAGCACGCGGGAGGGTGCAGATCAGAGAGTGGTGACTGACAATTTGAAAATGAATTGTCCCACACCTAACCTAAACTGTACCCTCAGTTTATTTATGAATTTTAAAACATTTTATAAATAAAACACAATAGACATCATGCCCCAGCTACATATATTTATAGGAGTACAACAAAAAACTCCAAGTTTCCAAACAGGAGATTGGAGTTGGAGGATGTAATACGTGTCACTCAAAACAAACATAACAATACAAATAACTTTATTGATGCAATAAAAACTTTGAAGTTATTAAAACCAAATCCATATCCTGATTACACAGTCCAAGTATTATAACGATAGAACCTAGTGGATCAACACATTTCACATAGAAGTGCTTCATCAGGATCCAAGTGCCCTAATTTCAGAAGAATATGGAAAATAATATATATGATCTACAATAGAAAATACAATATGACATCAGCATATACAAACAGTCAAATAAATCGATCATGGAAGGGTGGAGGAGAAAAGAAAGGAGAAAAAAAAAGAAAATAAAATTTTAAAGCTCCTCCACTTTATAATACTTGGACTGTGTAATCAGGATATGGATTTGGTTTTAATCACTTCAAGGTTTTTATTATATCAGCAAAGTTATTTATTTATGATCCCTTCTGGTGTTTCCAAAGGGGTTGCCTTTGGTATTGTTTACATGTAGTGTTTTGATTTTGGGCGGTGAATTTCCTGTGGAGGGTGGACTTCCTTCTTATGTTTTTTTCTCTGGTGGCTGATGTGTTATATATATTGGCATTCAGTGTGGCACCGGTTAGGAGCTCTCGGTTTAATATTTTTTGGGTAAGAAGAATACAGGAAAGTCAGAGCACAATCAGAAGCCCTGAACTGCTTGCAGAATGTGTACCCAGGAATATGATATCTGTTTTCTTTTCATAACAGGTTTTCTGAGCAACTTTAGAACACACAAGATCACACACATCAATAGTATATTAACCTCTTCCCCATGACAATCTGTTAAATAAAGTTCCAAAGCAGGTTGCCCTAAGCAGACAGCTATTAGCTGTGCATGGCTGCTAGCCATCAAACCCATCTGTTACCAGTTCCTGTCCCCTAGTAATCAAATGGTATCTAGTCATGTGATTATTATGTCAGCTATGACAGAGTGATCGCAAGCAAGTTCATTCACAGAAAATTAGTCTTCAGCCTACAGAATACCTTGTATTCTCAAGATGGTACTGCCTCTCTGCTTTAAAAATGTAATTGTACCATATATTTACAAAAAAAATGACAATAAGTATAGTATACCATTTTATATTATTTACCTATAATATATTTATATTATATATAATAATATTTTTACATGTTTGTCAATTTTAAGCCTATAATTAAAAACATATGTAAGGAATTGATTAAACAGTGTATCACATAAAAGCCAGGTAGGAAAAATATTCCTTGAATTATAGCCAAGTTAACCTAAGCATAATAAATGTAGCCTTGATATTCAGGCATCTGTGACTTTGATTAAAAAAGATTTAAACCCACCTAATTATTTTGCCTTTGTCTTTTTTTTACGCCAGTAAAATGTATCTCACACAGATTTTAATTAACCATTAATACAGAGGGTTTAACCCTTTTGCTGTCATGTATGTCATATGCCGACAGCAACGGAGGGCTTTATACACACTCCCAGCCACTATAGGAGATGGGAGTGCATGTAATTTGACAAGCTGACTTTTGGCTGTCAGTTGGAAGGATCCAGCAGCTGTTCAGCTGCCCCATCACTTCCACACACACACGATACATGTTTCCCAGGCGGGGGGTCTTATTAAAGAGTTTCTGTCACAACAAAATGACATGTACACACACATGGGGAGCACCTATATATGAAACCATTGATTGCACTACACATGTTACATATGCAACATCTATATATGTAACTTATTCACGGGCCAGTGTGATAGCAAAAAATATAGGGGAATTATTCATGGTTAATGCTAAACTGATGACCTGTTTTTAAAGTGTCACCTATACAAAATTTTGGATGTCAATCCAAAAACCAAAAATGTAATATATTGCCACTTACTAATGATTAGATGCTGGTGGCTTTCTCAGTTTTTTTTCTTAGGCCTTTTCCTTCTGTTTTTACCTGGTGATCTGGCCAGTAACACACCTTATGTATTAATAAATTGTTATTCTGGGGCGAGGGGAGTCTTAGATGTACTATCCGATTTAAATACACTAAAAAACTGAAGCCATATTTCAGTTAATACTTTATGAGCAGTTGCAGTTTTTTACTTTTTGGGATAAAGGTTTTACATAAATAAATAAAAGCTGACCATTAAAAGCATCACTGCTAGTGCAAAATACATTCTACTTGGGAGCTTTTTCTTTTGAAAAACAACAGACTTACTGGCTGGATCACCGGATGAAAAGAAGAAAGAAAGTCTAAAAAAGAAAATTAATTGAGCCATCACATCTAAGAAATGAGAAACTGCAATATGATTGCAATGTTAGTTATGCTAAGTACTAGTAAGGTGTCCTGTGTCCTGGTTTAGCAATGTAAAAAACTACTGCTGAGAGCTGTACTTTTAGCACTAAAATGATGTCTTCAAAGTCTGTGATGTTTTAAATCTATTTCTGGTTATTAGCTCTACAAGGCATACATTTACTTTATTTTCAATTGATTCTAAATGTATACTGTATTGTGAAGACCTTCAATAAGTGCATTATTTGTTCTGTATTACTGTTCTAACCATGGAGAGAACTAGGAAAACCCCCTAGGGGTGGGATCTTAAAGGCACTACCAAAACAACAATATAAAAAAATATATAACGTTTATTTGCCATAAGAAATGTATGTAGTACACAAGAAAAATAAACAAAAAAAAATACAAAAAATACAAAACAAAGGATGCATACAAATGGTACAGACATGCAACATAGGATACACAATCTGTATCCTATTGTGTAGGATATGTTGCATGTCTGTACCATTTGTATGCATCCTTTGTTTTGTATTTTTTGTATATTTTTTGTATATTTTTCTTGTGTACTACATACATTTCTTATGACAAATAAACTTTATATATTTTTTTATATTGTTGTTTTGGTAGTGCCTTTAAAATCCCACCCCTAGGGGGTTTTTCTAGTTCTATTCATATTTGGGATGTGGCACACCCTCACTATAAACAGATTGTTTTGGATATCCCCGTTTCATTAACCATGGAGAGAAGGTGTTTTAATGATTTCCTATTACCTTATATAGAGTAATTGCAAAACTCACTTTCTGATCATTGAGATTGTCATTTTATTTTTATTACATTACAATTTTATGTACTTAAAGGAGTTGTAAAGGCAGAAGGTTTTTTATCCTAATACATTCTATGCATTAAGATAAAATGCCTTCTGTGTGTAGAAGCCTCTCCAGCATCCCCTAACACTTACCTGAGCCCCCTCTCTGTCCAGCGATGTCCACGAGTCCCTCGGGTGTCCCTGACTCTCCCTCCTGATTGGCTGAGACACAGCAGCACCATTAACTCCTGCTACTGTCAATCAAAGTCAGTTAGCCAATCAGGAAAGAGAGGGGTGGAGCCGAATGGCAGCTCCGTGCCTGAATGGACACACAGAGTTGTAGCTCGGCTCTGGTGCCCCCACAACAAGCTGCTTGCTGTGGGGCCACTTGACAGGAGAGAGGGGCCAGGAGCACCGAAGAGTAACCTGAGAAGAGGAGGATCCAGGCTGCTCTGTGCAAAACTACTGCAAATAGGAGGTAAGTATAACACATTTGTTATTTAAAAAAAACAAAACAAGACTTTACAATCACTTTAATAAGGGATTAAACAAACTGATGATATAAATCATATCTAAAGCCACTCTTAGGCCCACGGAAAACTTGTAATCCTGTCCATGATGACAACTAAGGATGACTGAATCTGCCTGGGTTTGATTTGCAATGGGTACTTTGAATCCTATTTCAAATTAACAACATCCAACCTAGCAGCAAATCTCAATGACGTCCATTGGGGGTGGGGGGGGGGGGGGGCATGGGAATTTCCACTCTAAATTCTGCCTATTTTCAATAGGCCAACTATTTAAAAAAAAAGACATAGAAAACTAGGCACTGTATGGGAAGGGGGTTGCTGCGCCAATGCTATATATTAAAAAAAATACACTGGGGACAGGATCATCTTTCTGCCACTTTAAGGGAGACATTAATCTTTCAAATAACCAGTTCGTGGGATGCCTTAAAGCTTTAAACCTTTCACTCCCAGGTCCTTATGTCATATGAAGCTGACAGTGAGGGTTTTACACATGCTGGAGCCACTGGTAGTGTGTGTAAATCTGACAAGCCAAATTCTGGCTGTCAGATGGAAGCAGTCCAGCTTACTTCCACACACCCCTAGTAACAAGCGCTTGGATTGCCCATCTGTGGGCTCAGGACAGGCATAGTGGGTGCTGACAGGTAGAGGGGAGGGAGCTGAGTGCTGCCCCCTTCTTGTTGCTGACCTGGAAGTGACATGTATGATATCACTTCTGGGTCCCCCTGTCAGTTTCCCTGGCCCAGCCGGGAAAGAATGTAATGAAGTGCAATATCTTTTAGGCCTCGAATGTCTCATTAAAGAGAACCTGTCACAAAAATGCTGACATAGGGGACTTTTTGTCCCCATGTGATAAAAAAAGTTAATTACTTGCCGCCCGCCATATAGCAAAATGAAGGTGGTAAAGTGGTTTCAATATCCTGACTGGACGTCATATGACGTCCAGTCAGTCCGTGGGGATGCACATCGCGGCGATCGGTGGTGCGGTGTGTCAGTCTGACACACCAGTACACCGATCTCAGTAAAGAGTCTCTGACAGAGACTCTTTACCACGTGATCAGCCGTGTCCAATCATGGCTGGTTACAGTGTAAACAGGAAAAGGCGGTGATTGGCTTTTCCTCACTCGCATCTGTCAGACGCGAGTAGAGGAGAGCCGATCAGCTGCTCCTCTCATGGGGGGGTCTGTGCTGATTGATTATCAGTGCAGCCCCCCAGAGGATGCCCACACTGGACCACCAGGGACACTACTAGGGCCACTAGGGACACCACTAGGACCACCAGGGATGTCACCACCAGGTATGCCACCCTAGAGAACCAGGGATGCAATCAGTGCCCACAATGGATGCCAATCAGTGCCCACAATGGATGCCAATCAGTGCCCACACTGGATGCCAATCAGTGCCCACAATGGGCATCACTGATTGGCAGGTATTATTGTTTGGCACTGATTGGCATTCATCCGTACCATCAATTACTGTACATCAGTGCCACCTATCAGTGCCCATCCATGCCTATCTGTGCCACCTATCAGTGTCCATCTGTGCTGCCTATCAGTGCCCATCTGTGCCACCTATCTGTGCCCATCCATGCCACCTATCAGTGTCCATCCATGCCGCCTATCAGTGCCCATCTGTGCTGCTTTTTAGTGCCCATCCATGCCACCTATATGTACCCATCAGTGCTGCATACCAGTGCCACCTATCAGTGCCCATCAGTGCTGCCTATCAGTGCCTCATCAGTGCCGCATATTAGTGCGCATCATCAGTGCCCATCAGTGTCACCTCATCAGTGCAACCTCATTGGTACCACCTCATCGGTGCCCATCAGTGCAGCCCCATCAGTGCCCATCAGTGAAGGAGCAAACTTACTTATTTACAAAGTTTTGTAACAGAAACAAACTTTTTTTTTCCTTTTCAAAATTTTCGGTCTTTCTTTTATTTGTTTAAGAGAAAATAAAAATCCCAGAGGTGATCAAATATCACCAAAAGAAAACTATATTTGTGGAAACAAAATGATAAAAATTTAGTTTGGGTACAGTGTAGCATGGCCGCGCAATTGTCATTCAAATTGCGACAGCGCTGAAAGCTGAAAATTGGTCTGGGCAGGAAGGTGTATAAGTGCCCTGTATTGTAGTAAAAAAACTTTTTTTTTAAATTGTAAAAAATTAAAGCCACACCCAAGCACATAAAATCCACCCCAGAAAATTGTTGAAGCACCCACCCCCACCCCCACATATACGCATGTATGCACATAAACACATACACCAGAGGTGCTAATACATGGAAATGTGGATTGCAATACACATGTTACATGATGCCGCACATGCAGGAAAGAGCAAAATATTTCTAGCACCAGATGTCCTCTGAATCCCTAAAATGATGATCGGCAGGGGTTTTTTAAAGCATTGCCTATATAAAATATAGGGTATTGAAGTGTGTTGCCATTTCAAAGGTGCACACAAATTTAAGGTTTCACATGTTGGCTTTACATCTTTTATATTTTACCAAAAATTGGGTCATTTATTGCTCCATTAATCTCACCAGAGCCAAAAAACGCAACTGGCTACAACTGAATTCTGAAGAATTGTGTAAGTATTTATTTTCTAACTTGCTGTAAGAGCATCCACGAGCAGAGGTTTCTTGCTTTCCTTGATATCTATCTATCTATCTATCTATCTATCTATCTATCTATCTATCTATCTATCTATCTATCTATCTATCTATCTATCTATCTATCTATCTATCTATCTATCTATCTATCTATCTATCTATCTTTAACTAAATTTAACTATCAATCTTATCGATCAGACTATTATCAATCTATTTAAACCCTATTAACCTGTATCTCACCAGCCTTCTTCAAAATGTCTATGCTCAAAATGTTTAAACTTGAAGAAGATGAAATTGTTTGAGCACTCTATTTCTGCCTTGTTGCATATGGAGCCATGGAAATGTCTCCTTTTCAGTGGCGAAATTACCAGGGTAGCAGCAGTCACACTTGCAACTGGACCCTTGAATTCTGCCACTGTAGAGGGGCCCGCCGCTGCACACTCACTGATCATTCATGGGCACACAGTCCCCAGCTACTCCTCCCATCCACTCCACCCACACTTACGGGGCACACTGCACAGTCCCCTCCCTCTCCGCCCTTCCTCACGGGCACAGTCCCTACCCGCTCCGCCCATCCTCTTTGCCCGCTCCGCCCATCCTCCCCACCCACATTCACGGGCACACTGCACAGTCCCTGCCCGCTCCTCCCTCACTCACGGGCACAGTCCCCACCCGCTCCGCCCATCCTCTCCACCCACTCCGCCCATCCTCTCCACCCACTCTGCCCACTCCACCTGCTCTGCCCATCTTTTCCACCCGCACTCACAGGCCCTGCCCATCCCAAGCAAGACCTAGCAAGGAGGGGGAAGCAAGTAATCTGCAAGTGAGTGGCACTGATCCCATCCCTCATATCAACATTGCTACAGATCCCCCCACACTACTACCACTGCTGCCACTGATACCTCCACCACCACTACTGCCACTGATACCACCCCACCACCACTACTGCCGCTGACTGATACCCACCACCACCACTACTGCCACTGACTGATACCCCCACCACCACTACTGCCACTGATACCCCCCACCACCTCTACTGCCACTGATACCCCCACCACCACTACTGCCACTGATTCCCTCATCACTACTGCCACTAATTCCACCCCACACCACCCCCACTACTGCCACTGATACCCCCACCACCACTACTACCACCACTGATACACCCACCACCACTACTACCACTGATTCCCTCCACCACCACCACTACTGCCACTGATACCCCCACCACCACTACTGCCACTGATACACCCACCACCACTACTACCACTGATTCCCTCCACCACCACCACTACTGCCACTGATACCCCCAACCACCACTACTGCCACTGATTCCCATCCACCACACCACCACCACCACCACTAGTGCCACTGATACCCCCCCACACCACCACCACTACTACCCCACTGATTCCCCTCACACCACCACCACCACTACTACCACTGATTTCCCCCCACACACACCACCACCACTGATACCCCCCACACCACCACGACCATTGCTGCCACTGATCCACCCCCCACATCACCATGACCACTACTGCCACTGATCCACCCACACCACCACGACCACTGCTGCCACTGATCCCATCTTGCAACCACCATCCTTGCCACTGATGCCATTCCCTCCCCACCACTGCCACTCATCCCATCCAATCCCCCCTTCAACTATCACTCATCCCATCCCACCCCCCAACCACCACCCTTGCCACTGATCATATTCCCCCACCATCTCTGCCATTCATCCCATTCAATCCCCCTACCACTGATCTCACCCCCCAACTACCACTCTTGCCATCGTTCCCATCCCCCCACTGCTGCCACTCATCCCATCCCCACCACCACCATCGCTGCCACTAATCCTATCCCCACCACCCCACCACAGCTGCCACTCATCCCACCCCACACCACCACCACTGCCACTCATCCCAGGGGCATAACTACAGGGGTCAAAATTGCAATAGCACACATTTCGCCAATGTACACCTGGATGGGGGGCATATAGAGGAACAAATCCCCTCCATTTTTTTCCTCCAGCCGCTAAAAGCCTGCTTCTTCTCCTCTTCCTCCCATAGGCATTCAGTGGCTGGAAAATGGAGGGGATTTGTTTCTCCATATCCTGCCCCTCCTATACAGGTCCTTTTGCCCCCAGGATCAGTGGGAAGGGCCCTGGCCAGAGGTCAGGGGGGCCATTCATGGTTTCTTGCACCGGGGCCCTGAAGGTTCTAGTTACGCCACTGCTCCTTTTGTTCTATGGACAAGGACTGTCAGGGCCAAAATTATAAAGATAGCAAAGCAAGAGAGGATGGGTTAGAGCCTGTCATAAATCTTTAGGATGCCATTCTCTGGTCAGAGAACAGCAGCAGTATCATTCTAGGGCCCAAGAGCTGAAGCTTTCTGCAGGCTGGAGTACATTAAGCAGTACACAGATGATGTGTCAGACTGCACTTGGGTGGTACTGAGGAGAGAGCAGGACATCTTTAAATAAAAAGCAATTGTGAAGGGTAATAAAGAGCAAGGAGAGGGAGCAGTGGGACATCACAGTGGATAGTGGGCAATTGTTTTTATTGATGTTGTTTAATTTTTTTTTCATATGTATTGTATATTGTTACTTTTTTATATTATTTGATATTAACCAGTTACCAACCGGCCCATAGCCAAATGATGGCTGCAGGGTGGTTGGATAACTCTGGGAGAACGTACTATGATGTGATCCCGGAAAAACGCTCCCACGCGCCCCCGGGGTGCGCACACGGGAACATCCGTTCCCTCTGATCGCGGCCGTTTACCATGTGATCGCTCCGTCAAAAGATGGAGCGATCACATGTTAACAAACCGGCGTCATATCATGACGCCGGTTCCTCTCTCCCCTCTCTGTACCGATCAGTACAGAGGGGGAGGGATCGGATGGCAGCAGCGCTGTGGGCTGGATGTGTAGTGCCCACAGCGCTGCTCTGTGACATGTGCAGTCACATCCATGGGTCCATCCATCCATGCTCAGCCATCCCTCCATGCTCAGCAATACCCTACACTACTCTGCAATGCCCTGCAATACTCTGCAATACTCTGCAATTCCCTGCACTACTCTGCAATGCCCTGCAATACTCTGCAATGCCCTGCAATACTCTGCAATACTCTGCAATACCCTGCAATACTCTGAAATACCCTGCACTACTCTGCAATACCCTGCAATACTCTGGAATGCCCCGCAGTAGTCTGCAATACTCTGCAATACCATGCAATACTCTGCAATACCCCGCAATACTCTGTAATGCTCTGCAATACCCTGCAATACTCTGCAATATTCTGCAATACCCCACAATACTCTGCAATACCCTGCAATGCCCTGCAATACCCTGCAATACTCTACAATGCCCTGCAATACCCTGCAATACCCTGCAATGCCCTGCAATACTCTGCAATACCCTGAAATACCCCGCAATACCCCGCAATACTCTGCAATACCCTACAATACCCTGCAATACTCTGCAATACTCTGCAATACTCTGCAATACCCTGCAATACCCCGCAATACTCTGCAATACTCTGCAATACCCTGCAATATCCTGCAATACCCCGCAATACTCTGCAATACTCTGCAATACCCTGCAATACACTGCAATACCCTGCAATACCCTGCAATACCCCGCAATACCCTACAATACCCCGCAATACCCCACAATAATCTGCCATACCCTGCCATACTCTGCAATACCCAGCCATAGTCTGCCATACCCAGCCATACTCTGCCATACCCAGCCATACACTGCAATACCCAGCCATTCCCTGCCATACCCAGCCATACTCTGCCATACCCAGCCATACTCTGCAATACTCGGTGATACCCAGCCATACTTTGCCATACCCAGCCATACCCAGCCATGCTCAGCCATACTCTGCCATTCTCAGCCATACTCAGCTGTACTCGGCCTCTGTATGTGGCCAGTCTGTGGAAGTCTCACACATGTGGTATCACCGTACTCAGGAGGAGTAGGAGAATCTATTTTGGGGTGTCATTTTTGGTATGTACATGTTATGTGTTAGAAATATTGTATAAAAAGACAACTTTGTGTTAAAAAAATGCATTTTAACCACTTCTCGCCCGCCAGCCGTCATACGACGTCCTTGACTTTGTGCGGGGATATCTGAATGATGCCTGCAGCTAAAGGCATCATTCAGATATCAGCTTTTTTAGCCAGCGATTCCCTACACCATAAGAATGATCATAGCAGCTGTTCCACTGCTTGATCGTTCTTACAGGAGGCGAGAGGGGACGTCCTCCCCTTCCGCTGCAGTAGGTGCTTTTACCGACTCACCGCTATGATCGAAGCCAGGATTGTTTTTTGTTTTTTTTTATTTCAGGCTTCCCAGCCTAGAGGTGAGATGTGGGGTCTTATTGACCCCATATCTCACTGTAAAGATGACCTGTCATGCCATATTCCTATTACAAGGGATGTTTACATTCCTTGTAATAGGAATAAAAGTGATCAAAACATTTATTTTTTGGACAAAAGCGTCAAACTAAAATAAATAAAGTAAAATGAACAATAAAAAAAAAAAAGTCCCTGTATCACCGTGTGCTCGCATGCAGAAGCAAACGCACATGTAAGTCCCGCCCACATATGAAAATGTGTGTTCAAACCACAAATGTGAGGTATTGCTGTGATCGGTAGAGCGAGAGCAATAATTTTGGCCCTAGATCTTCTCTGTAACTCAAAACATGTAACCAGTAAAAAATTTTAAAGCATCGCCTATGGGAATTTTTAAGTAGCGAAGTTTGGCACCATTCCATGAGCGTGTGCAATTTTGAAGGGTTACATGTTAGGTATCTATTTACTCGGCATAACTTCATCTTTCACATTATGCAAAAACATTGGGCTAACTTTACTGTTTTGTTTTTTTAAAGCACAAAACTGTTTTTTTCCAAAAAAAAGCGTTCAAAAAATTGCTGCACAAATACCGTGCGAGATAAAAAGTTGCAATGACCGCCATTGTATTCTCTAGGGTCTTTGCTAAAAAAACATATATAATGTTTTTGGGTTCTATGTAATTTTCTAGCAAATAAATGATGATTTTTACATGTAGGAGAGAAATGTGAGAATTGGCCTGGGCACTCCAGAACGCCTGAAGGTGCTCCGTGCATGTTGGGCCTCTGTATGTGGCCACGCTGTGTAAAAGTCTCACACATGTGGTATGACTGTACTCGGAAGTAATAGCAAAATGTGTTTTGGGGTGTAATTTGTGGTATGCATATGCTGTGTGTGAGAAATAACCTGCTAATATGACAATTTTGTGAGAAAAAAAAGAAAAAAAAATCTTGATATTGCAAAGAATTGTGGGAAAAAATGACAACTTCAAAAAACTCATCATGCATCTTTCTAAATACCTTGGAATGTCTTCTTTCCAAAAAGGGGTAATTTGGGGGGTATTTGTACTTTTCTGGCATGTTAGGGTCTCAAGAAATTAGATATTAGTACTCAGTACTAATCAGTATTTACAGGGGTGATCAATTTTCAGATATTGGCACCATAGCTTTTGGACTCTATAACTTTCACAAAGACCAAATAATATACACCGATTTGTACTTATTTTTACCAAAGATATGTAGCCGTATAAATTTTGGCCAAAATATATGAAGAAAAATTACTAATTTGCAAAATTTTATAACAGAAACAAAGAAAAATGCATTTTTTTTACAGAATTTTCAGTCTTTTTTCTTTTATAGCGCAAAAAATAAAGAACCCAGTGGTGATTAAATACCACCAAAAGAAAGCTCTATTTGTGTGAAAAAAAGTAAAAAAATGTCATATAGGTACAGTGTTGCATGACTGAGTAATTGTCATTCAAAATGTGAGAGCACCAAAAGCTGAAAATTGGTCTGGTTATTAAGGGGGTTTAAGTGCCCAGTGGTCATATTGCATGTGGCAGGCCAGGCATATCTGCAATTTGTTTTTTTATACATGTAAATATTTATTTTGTTATAGTTATTGAACTGGAGGCATAGCTTCAAGAGCAAAAAACATGTGGCCATAGGCTGCCCATCTTCCACAATACAGGGGTAAGGACAGACACCATAAAAAATGTACTATTACACAAAAAAGAGACCCCTCTTCTTTTTAGGTGGGGCCACAAAGTGGGATCTTAAATGTACCCCCAGGGTAAATATTTAACACATATATTAACAGCTCAAAAATTAACAATTAATGAAAGGTTAACAATTATGAAAGGTTGCCCCTCCCTTTCATAATTTAAATTAAAAAAAGTGACAAAACGGGATTCAGGAGACTAGGATATGCATCACGTGGACTCTGGGAAATTTCCAGAAGGTCACGTGATGTATTGGAAAATTCTGGAAGCGGGCTTATTATAAATAGGACCCCGCTTTGAGGTAATGGCCAGTGAGTCTGTCACATCTGAACGAGCTCCCCAACCCCCCCTCCCTTTGTTGCAAGGCAGGTTTTTGTGGTTCGCCACAATAATCAAAGGGAGAAAGTGCAATCTGCATTCCCATGAAAGCTCAATGGTAAAAAATTTGTGAAAAAGGGGAAAGAGTGTACTAGAGTGTACTAGAGTGAACTACAAGCCATAGAAACAGGATAAAAAACAGTGGCCACAATATATATAATATACATCTGTAATAATCCATCTGATGATTAGTTCCTAGATCCTGAAAAGGTAAACAGAAATGGGGGGTTAATCTTTTATTATGCTCAGCAAATCTTACAGAGTTTAATGCAGAAGGGAAGTATATTTTATTCTGTGCGAAATGTAATATATACAGAATTAAGCTAGTAAGAGGAAGTAACACTGATATTGTTTTCACATGTTGTAAAAATGTACCTCCGATAGCCTAGGAGGAAAAATGGATGCTGAATTTATATTAACAACACAACATAGGATTGTATAGGGTGCCACAAATATTAGCTAATTTCATACATAATGAGGTTAGAGGTTTCCTTATTTTACAGAATGCCAGACATTGGGTTTGTTTTAGAAACAGTATAGATATAGAAGTTGTTCACTTTCAAAAGTGAATGATGGTAAATAAGTTAGACCTGTGCTCAGTTTTAATACCCAATTTTGGCCAAGGGAAATAAAAAAAAGAGGAGCAACAACAATTTTTGCTACAACAATATCGGTTGATTGACGTGAACACACCTTAATCCTGTTTACCAAGCTTTGCAAGCATTTACTTTGCTAAGCAAGCAGTCTATTTATCTTTAGTAAATTAACACCATTACCTCATTCACCCTATATGCATTGTTCCTTGTAAGGTATAATTTTAAAGCCTTCTAGGAAATAATTTTATTAAGTTTTCAGAAAATGTAAAAATTCTAATTCAGAATTATGTGTTAAATGAAAGAAACAGAAACGATATTCTTGCAATGGAAACAAAATATATTACGGATGCTGAAAAAAAGCAACACACAGATCTGAAAATTAGGAACTCATTAGAAGACAGATGTCTTGTCACTGTGCTTCCCATTCCTAACAGCTGATAGTCTATTCCCATCACCTTAGCCCACACATGCACATGGCACAATACAAAACTGTATCCCGCATGTTTTAAATTTGACAACAGGCACTTTAACCACAGCTTGAACACCCTTTCTAAAGTTGTAAGGAAGTAAATAACACCCACATACCTCTAGGGACTTTGAAAAAGTTAATAACTTTTGCATTCTTTTACAGAGGTCTCACCCTGAAAAGTCTTCTCTATCCCACTGTCTTTTTCCTCCATTGTTGTTTTCATTTTTCATCTCACTCATTGTACTGCCATAGTTCCTGTCACCTACTACTGACATGCATTGTAAGGGTATTTTAAAGAATTTATAAATGGGTAATTGACATGGTACAGTGAAATTACATTCTTTCCAAAACTTAACTCTGTGTCACTACTTTATGAACAATAAGGACAATACTGTCATGTTACTACAGTGCAATACATTTATGGCAAATTAAATTACAGCTTTGCTGATAGTAAAAACATTAAATGGCCTGTTTTCTGCATTTGCATTTTTTAAACACAATTCAAACTGTGTAACCATGCAAGAACACCATAATGTTGAAGTCTACTAGATAAATATTCACTTATCAGCTCTGTTTTATAACAAAGAAACTCATGAAGCGGACTGCAAATTAAGCAAGTGAAAGTACTTTTTCCAGAAAATACAGTACATTTTCTCAAGGAAAGAAACTTTATGCACTCTATTTTTAATTACAAAATAGAATTGTGTACAATCGTCAAATTCAGTGAACATTTGGGTAACTGAAAAAATGTTATATAGTATGTTTATTATACTTAAAACTTCCTTGTCAGAACTCAAAATGAAGTTACTTCTGTATGTATCTATATCTATTCCAATAAATGCAATCTGTATTTATACCAATTCATAGAGTATGATGTAAAGATTAATGCTGCTATGTGAAAGGGGCTTATTGTTCTCTATGGTAATTAGCACTAGTACAGATCTCTTAGAATTAAAAATGTATCTATCGTTGTGAAGACAAACTGCTCAAGAAGGATTTAGCACCAATTATGGAAGGGGATAAAACAAACTCATATAAGTAACGTCCATAGCTGCTTCTCCATCTACCCATGTATCATCATGAAATGCTTATGAACACTGTGGGTTGCTTCACCTAATTTCTATTTTTTTTTATTGACCCTAAAACCTGTGGCCACTTCTAATTACACTCGGGTTCCATTTATTGTTCTTTGCATTGTTTCCCCATACACAGCTGTGCCAAGTAAGTCTCAGCCTTTAATGCAGTGGTTTTAAAAATATGAGGTATGGAGGCTTCAACTGAATGTTCTGAAAGCACCAAAAGGGGCTCACATCATGTTCAGTATATGTAGTTCTACAAAAGACTGTCAGAGACTGCAGACATATTGGAAATATCAGTTTGTAAATTAATAGAAAACTGTCTAAAAGACCAAATTCAGAGAGTAGTGGTTAATGATTCTTACTCTGAGTGGTCTAAGGTTATCAGTGGTGTACCCCAAGGTTCAGTGCTGGGACTCTTACTATTTAATACCTTTATAAATGATAAAGGGTCTGGGATTAAAAGTAACATTTCAGTCTTTGCAGATGACACCTTAAATTTGCAGTGGAATAACATCCTTACAGGATGTCTCCAATTTACAAGCTGACCTCAGTGCACTGTCTAATTGGGCAACTATGTGGCAGATGAGGTTTAATGTTGATAAATGTAAAGTTATGCACTTGGGGGCTAAGAATATGCATGCATCATACATACTAGGGGGAGTACAACTGGGGGATTCATAGTGGAGAAGGATCTGGGGGTTTTGGTAGATCATAAGGAATATGCGTAATGGTCCTCTGCGCTACTACTAGTAAATAAAAAATAAAATATAAAATAAAAATAGTAAGGTGGAAATGCAACAAAACCTAATAGTTTTCACAACTACACAAATAAGTATCAATTAAAGTTAAAGTGATCTTGCGCATAACCTAACAATCCATCATGTATAAAATCAATCAACAAAAATTATTAAATGAATACAGTAATGTGAAATAGCTTGCATTAAATGTTCATCAAAACAAATGGTGACACAATACATTAAATATGTGCAGTGAAGTCCATAAGTGAAGACAATTCTATAGTTCAAGATAGTGAAGATGGAGTATCAATAAACTTGATCATTTATCCAATGAGTGAAATCACTGACACCACACCACTGTGCTCACAGAACTCTCACCTTATAGGAATAAGTCATAAGTTGCTGTTGAGTTCAGACCCTCAGCCTACGAGGTGTCAAGAATAGTAAAAAAAGACAAGAGACACTTTGGGACAAGTCCTTTATTAAGAGATAAAAAAATAAAAATGTCCCGCGATGTAGATCCATCTCACTTCTCCAACGATCCAAAAAAAGGAAAAAAAAAGCCACAACAGCTCCACCACCATGGGAGGCTCCCACCGAGTGACACTTCTTCTCGGTGACAGCTGTTATATAGCTGAGGGCGGGGCCACCCAGTGATGTAAACGGGTGACCCTGCCACCCTTCTGACGCCACGTGATGTCAGAGGAAGGCGGGGTCCCCGTTTATGTCACCGAGTGGCCCCGCCCTCAGCTATATAAGAGCTGTCACCAAAAAGCGTCACTCGGCGGGAGCCTCCCATGAAGGCGGTGCTGTTGTGGCTTTTGTTTTCTTTTTTCGGACTGTCGGCAGCGTGAGATGGAGCTACATCGTGGGACTTTTTTTTTTTTTATCTTTCAATAAAGGACTTGTCCCAAAGAGTCTCCTGTCTTTTTTACTATTTTTGGCACTTTTTTGTGACATGGTAGGGATACAATGTACCCATTACCAATTCACATGGCAGGAGGCCAGGATCTGGGGGTCCCCTTGTTAAAGGGGTCTTACAGATTCCGATAACCCCCCCTCCCACAGACCCCTACAACCACCGGCAAGGGTTGGGGAGATGAGGCCCTTGCCCCCATCAACATGGGGACAAAGTGCTTAGGGAGTTACTCTAAAGCACCCCCCCATGTTGAGGGCATGTGGCCTGGTACGGTTCGGGGGGCACTCTCTCATCCCCCCATCTTTTCCTGTGGCCTGCCAAGTTGCATGCTCAGATAAGGGTCTGGTATGGATTTTGGGGGGATCCCTATGTCATTTTTTTTGCCTTTTGGCGCAGGGTTCCCCTTAATCTATATACCAGACCTGAAGGGCTGGTATGGATTTTGGGGGAACCCCCATGTAATTTAAAAAGAAAAATGGTTCGGGGTTTCCCTTAATATTCATACTAGATCCAAAGGGCCTGGTAATGGACTGGGAGTGGAACCCATGCTGTTTTTTTCAATGAGTTTTACCTCTATTGCCGAAACCCGACAATTCATTACAGCCGCGATCACTTTTAAATGACTTTTTGCTGTGGTACTGTTTTAAACATAGTGAAACTGTGCCAATTTACAGGCATACTATAGACACCCCCCAGGCACGATATTGAAAAGAATATTTCATTTTTATTGTTTCACCTTAAGCATTTTTAAAATCATTGCTCCTGAAAAAATGGCCGTTTTGAAAACATTTTTGCATTGATACATGTCCCCTTGGGTAGGACACAAGTCCCCAAACACTTTTTATGACAATAACTTGCATATAAGCCTTTAAAATTAGCACTTTTGATTTTTCATGTTCCTGTCCCATAGACTTTAACGTTGTTCGCGTGTTCGTACAAATTTTTTGCCTGTTCGCATGTTCTGGTGCGAACCGAACGGGGGGGTGTTCAGCTCATCCTTGACTGGCAGGCTATGAGGGTGGATGATATCAGTCAATGATTATACCAATCCATTTATGCTTGATGACTAACTGGTCATTTCAGCTGTAAGGTCTATAAATGGAACAAGTCTATTTAAAAACTTAAGTACTTTGGATCTGATCTGACCTTCTTGTCAAAACCACACTAATGCCCTGTACACACGGTCGGATTTTCTGACGGAAAATGTGCGATTGGAGCGTGTTGTCGGACATTCCAACCGTGTGTGGGCTCCATCGGACATTTTCCATCGGATTTTCCTACACACAAAGTTTGAGAGCAGGCTATAAAATTTTCCGACAACAAAATCCGATTGCGTCAATTCTGACCGTGTGTGGCCAGTTCTGACGCAAGTGCCACGCACGCTCAGAAGAAATTCCGAAACGAAACAGCTCGGTCTGGTAAAATGAGCGTTCGGAATGGATACAGCACTTTTGTCACGCTGCAATGTTTTAAATAGTTTAATACAGCGCACTCTGTTCATCTTTATAATGTGAGAAGAATTAAGTAGTTTTGTTGCTCATATTCACACAGACTTCTCAAAAACTACTTTCTTTATTCTTTTTCGGGATTCACTCAATATATTTTGATTTGTCACATCTGACCAAATTTCTTTTTGGTTGTTTTTTAATTTTTTTTTTTTTTCAAGGCTGTTTTTGTCTTTTTTTTGGGTTTGTATTTTTTTCAAGGCTGTGTTTTTATTGTTTTTTTTTTGTGTTTTACTCCATAATATTTTTGTGTGTGTTTTGTGTGTCAAATTACCACAACACCATTGATATCTTGTATTATTTAATCTCAAGGAGGTTGCTTGGTGTTGGTGTCTCTTGTTAATTTCACATTGTATTTTTGAAATGTACCTGCCTCCTCACAAACAAACTGTCCTTTTTGATGGAAAACACACATAGGCAACTATAATTGAACCAAAAATTCCTTTATTAAGGGCTCAGAACCAAACAAAGAGGGAGGCAACGCTGGAGAAACATCATAAATTAGCGAAGCCTTTGACCCCCAGGGCAGACATAAATTCTTTTCCAGCAAAATTGGTGGCCTGAGGAGTCCATATCTAAGGGAGTGCAGTCTGGTCCAGAAGTTCCAGAGATCTGGAAATCAGCAGATGACATTTGTGTCCCCAGGCTGTGGTCATAAGAGCCTGCATATTTTGCCAGACCAGACTGAACCCAGGCCATCACTCTCTGGTCTTCTTTCCACGCTTCCTTCCCGGCTGTGGCTCTGGTGTTGGAGATGTGGCAGGAGGAGGAGTAGGACCTGGAGGAGGAGGAGGACCATGTGTGAGGTCACAAATGTGAGTAGCAAATGTTATTTGGCCCCTCAACCCCTTATTGAGAGCTTCCAAAATTAGGAACTCACGCAGGAGTCATTGGCCCTCCTCCATCTGCATCATTTTGCAGGCAGTTATGCCAGCAAAGTCCTCCTCCACAGTGTGGGGGGTTCTCAGGGCCTCTGTAGCCTTCCAAAAGAGGCCTATTGCAGCCTCCTCCAGGTTACTCATCTTCCTGGCACTTTGTCTTTGAAGGTGTAGGGGAGGGACCTGGATATCAGGCAGCCTGCTTGGCCCGGCCACCTCCTGGCTGAGACTTCCCTGTGTATGAAAAAGGGACATGGTTTTAGTTTTTGCTTCATCAATCACAATCATAAATTAGTACTCCTAACTAACATCTAGTTAACATCATTGATTGGACAACCAGAAATATTTATAGGAATGCTATCCTGGCTCAAGCTGGGCTCCTCCACATGTTGCTGCCTGGAAGGCCCAGGTTGGGCGTCAGAAGCCTCAGCTGGGGGGGAAGGAAGCGTGGAAGGAAGAGTGGAGAGTGCTGGCCTGGGTTCAGTCTGACCTGCCAGAAAATGCAGCCTGTCATAGTACCACAGCCTGGGGACATAAATGTCATCTGCAGCTCCTGATCTCTGGGAATCCTGGACCTTCTTGTGCTCCCTTAGATAAGTGCTCCTCAGGCCACCAATTAGAACCCTCAAAAAGGTCATGTCTGCCGTGGGGATCACCGTCTTCACAAATTTCAACAAATTATCCAGCGCTGCCTTCCTCTTTGTTTGGTACTTATATTCAGGGTGGTTTATCTGCCATAGACAAGGCAGCTCCCTGAACATATCAGTGAAGATTGGCATAAAGTCCTTATCTTTCAAGATATCCATTTTCACTACAAGACACAACACAAGACAAACCCTAATGTCAGCCTAAAGTCTTCTAAACTTGTGAAAATACAGGCCTCAATCTAGAAGCAGTAAAGGCCCAATGTTAAATCTTACCTTCGCTATCATGATCGGCGCCTCTGTTACTCCTTCCTCCGCTCACAGATCGTACGTACTATGCATGCTTGTTACGCTTTATAAACACTGTGCATGCGTGAAACTCCGCCCGCCCCTGACGTTCTTTCTAGTCTATTCCCCGCCCCTTCTCGTTCGTCGCAGTGGGGGAAGAGCACATGGTGGAGACACAGCAGGTGTCCGATAATTACACCAACAAAGAGGAGGAGGAGGAAAGCCTGAAACGTCCCGATCCAGAAGGAGACGATTTAAGGCCTCAAATATGTATTTTAGGGAGATGTTGGAGATGGTCGACATAATGAAGAGGGCCGACTATGATGGAAAGTATGGACCTTACCCCAACCCCAATGTCCGAAAGGCCAAGATCATGGCGAAAGTGGCCAAGAGTCTGCACTGGAATTTCGGGGTACGACGATCGAAAGATCAGCTCAGGAAGCGGTGGTTGGACCTCAAATTAAGGGAGCATGAGCAGTACAGAAAGATCCGGAGAGTGCTGCAAAAAAGTAAGTAGTTGTGCTGTGTTCCTATTCTTTTTATGCTTATTACGTTCGTGCTGCTCCATGTGCTTTTCTTAACTGTTGTCCAGTTTAAAATGGCAATGTTCATGTTCATGGGCACATTATTCGTTTGTATCAAATATTGTTCGTTCGGCCTAGAAAACACCATGGTTTTGTCCATATGCATTTGGCCACATTTTTTAAGGCCTACTTGTCTGAAACTAATTTGGTTGGGTAGATGGCTCTGTAACTAGAATGAAATGCTAACTAGATTCTGTGTAAGGAGAGGACACTCAGCAGCAGTTTTCACATCTGGATGCTGGAGAACTAGTGGGGGACACAAGAACACCCTTTTCATTAGGGGGCCCACACAGGTGCTCCAGTGTATACTATAGGGGTGTCTCCATCTGTGAAGGTTGTACAAGACAGGTAAAGTATTCAAGCGTGACAAAGGACAAGAAAAATGCTACATCTTGGAACTCTGGCCACAAAAAAAATTGTAACCCATTTCCAAACAATGTTTCATATTTATAGTTCTGACATCAAATATCTGTGTGCTAAGTATACCATTTTTTTTTACATAGGGGAGAAAAGACTCGGAGGACAACCTCATCCGAGGAGACCAGAGACCCCCCACCTCTGCAAGAAGGGGAAATCCACCCAAGACAAACAGAGAAAGAGGAGGAAGACGTGGTGGAAATTGGCACCACAACAGGTGAGTGTCTGCGACCACAGGCTCAGGTAAGAGATGGATGCCGGCATATTTATAATACATGTTTTTTTTTTTGGTTGCTATCTTTTTAGGTGATCGTGATGTTGTGGATCCAGATCCTTTCACCTCGGAAAGTGCACAGATACTTATCGGGGAGATCGTGGGGTGTAATAGGGACTTGGAAAACATCAAGAAAAACATCAATGATGTTCTTCAAAAAAACATTGATGTTTTGGGGAGAGTTTAAAACCCCTCCAAATCCCTTTGTTTTTTGGTGTGCTACAATTTTTTAACATTTTTTGTCAAATTGTAGAAAAGCCAAATTTTGAAGAGGCACACAGTGTGTCAACATGTGCTATCTGCCATCACGGGAGATTAATGGACGCGTTTTGGGGGTGCAACCCCTTCCTCAATAATAAAGTAGCTGAGAGGAAGGGGTTGCACCCCCAAAACATGTCTCTTGATCCCCCATGATGGCAGCTAGCACATGTTGACATTCGGCTATTTGTGTGCATCTTCAAAATTTGGCTTTTCCAGGGATGACGTCAACCCATCTGAACGCAATATCAAACACAGTTTCTAAATACCCATGTCTAATATTGCCTTCAAGTTCTACCAAATGTGAACTTTGTAAGTTCAAGATTTGTGTCTTTCTTGTTGGTTTTAAACATGCCTGTTTTATCTTAAATGGACATTTCTACTTTTTCTAATGTGACCCCAAAAATTGTTGTACAACAAACATGTTGGTTGGTTTTAAAAAACCTTTTCTAAATGCACATGTGATTGTGCAGGTATTAAAAAGATTGTTAATCAAGAATGTGTGGATTATTGTCTCAACGCTACAACACTTTTGTGGTGCTCTAATTGCTGCTTTCTGTGACAATGGGTGTTATTTCCTAAGGGCAAATCCACTTTGCACTACAAGTGCAGTTTCAACTGCACTTGTAGTGCAAAGTGTCTTTGCCTTTAGTAAATAACACCCAACAGTGCTTTGTAAGGTTACACAATCACGCTATTTTCAGGACTCACCACATTTCTGTCAGGGTCAGCTAAAACAAACACAAGCAGTAAATGTCACCAAAGATTTGCTTATTTTTTTATTTGAAAAAGGTTTTACACATTGTCTGGCATATTGATAGCCCCCCTACCTGCAAAGAATTCAAGGCATCTTAGCCGGACATCATGGGCACTCAGGGGGGGCAAACTAGGACAGCCACTTTCAAGCGCCGTCAGGGTTGGTTCATTTTGAATTCGGCCTCAGGTCCAACTGAGCCAGCATAGTTGGCAGAATGTTGCCATAAAAAGTTGTGTAGAACACAGCACGCCAGGATAATGTGATTAAGTTTGTACTCTGCCATATGTATGGGTGTAAGAAATAGGCGGAACTGGCTGGCCATGATTCCAAACGTGTTCTCCACCACTCTTCTGGCTCTGGCCAGCTGGTAATTAAAAACCCTCTGGTCCGGGGTGAGGGTCCTCATTGGGAATGGCCGCATAAGATGGTCCCCCAGTGCAAAAGCCTTACCTGCAACGAAGATGAATGGGAGTCCTTCCACATTGTCTTCTGGAGGTGGCAAGTCCAAGCTGCCATTCTGGAGACGCCTGTAGAACTCCGTCTGGGCGATGACTCCACCATCGGACATCCGGCCATTCTTCCCCACGTCCACATACAGAAATTCATAAGTAGCTGACACCACCGCCAACATCACAATACTATTGAACCCCTTATAATTATAATAGTACGACCCCGAGTTGAGTGGTGGGATGATGTGTTTCCCATCAATTTCCCCTCCGCAGTTAGGAAAGTCCCACTGCTGGGCAAAGTGGGAGGCCACAGTCTGCCATTCCTGTGGCGTGGAAGGAAACTGTGGAGTAAAACAAAAAAAATTTGTCTTTTTGCACATAAACATGGAAAGCAGATTAGACACAAACATTATTGGCCAACATCAAGATACCATTTATTTATGGGAATTTTTAAAGACCAAAGTATAAGGTACACCTATCAGATTCCCCCTTCCCCCCTCTTATGGGCCATTTCTAACATTATAGGGGGGGAACTCTTGGACAGGTAACCCTCTCCACTTCATTGAGAGATGAATGCCTAAATAATGTGTATTACTTTGAACAGACCCTCCTTAGTTACACTATTGACAGCCCACTGGACAGGTAAGAAGTGTCATAATACAAAGATATAAATACACACTGTACACATTTTAGCACATTTGGACATTCTGCTATTACCTATCAAGATAATAATAGGATACCAAAACTTTAAACAGTACCATTTGAAAATATACAGGCAGGCCCTTGCACTACATGCTTTGGGGAATTTATCCATAAATCTGAGCACAAAAGAGATGGGTATAGTGTGTATGGGTTTGCCAAAGTCAGCAAATAGATGATTGAGGATAGATAGAGAATTGATATCAGCTGACTTAGCAGTTGGGGGGAGGGAGGGTTCAAAATGATTTGGGGACCCCCCAAAAAAGCACTCTGTCTGAATTTGAAGCACCAATCACATTTAAAAACATTTTAGGGGTGTTTGGGGTAAAGCACTACTATGGAGCTGATAAAATACATTGTTAAGTGACTACATGAGGTGAATATAGGGCAGGAGACCATGCTGGGGAGGTAAGTGAAGGCAAATATGTATGAAGGACAACAAAAATAATTAAATAAAAAACCAGCATGCATGAGGACAAAGGGGACATTCACAGCATATTACAATCATGGTCATTTGGGAATGAGGAAAGAAATACAATATATTAGCAAACATTACATACAATAAAATGTGATATTAAAGGATAAAAATCTTACCTTAATATACTCTTTCTGCAGGACCTGAATGATGGCAGAACAGGTCTCTGGGATAATGATCCCCAGAGCCTGGGGGGAGATGCCTGTTGAGAACTTCAAGTCCTGCAGGCTTCTCCCTGTCGCCAAGTACCGCAGGGTGGCGATGAGCCCCTGCTCCGGAGTGATGGCTTGCCTCATGCAGGTATCCTGCCTGCTAATATAGGGGGTCAGCAAAGCCAACAAACGGTGAAATACGGGGTCCGTCATCCGGAGAAAGTTCCTGAAATCATCAGGATTATTCTCACGGATCTCACGGAGCAAAGGCATATGACAGAACTGGTCATGCTGAAGCAACCAATTCTTGGTCCATGAACTCCTCCCCACCCTGTTCATGGACTGGACTTGTGTCAAGGTCAGGACCCCAACACCAAGCCCCCACATAGCACGAACTCTACGAGGAGTACGTATATGCAACATGGCTAGAAAACGGTTGGCTGCTCAGAACGAAGTAACAGAACGCACTGAAGAACAGCAAGGCCTGTGAAGAGCGACCTGAAAAACAGTAACGAAGGAACAAGAACACAATGTCAAAGTCACGCGTAGCTTGCTTGCACGCACTGAAGAGCAGATCCAAACCCACAAGCACAAACTGAACAGCAGAAAACGATCTGAAAACCACGAGTCTGAAAAGGTGCGAATCGTCTCTCACCAAACTTTTACTAACACGAGATTAGCAAAAGGAGCCCAAAGGGTGCCACGCTTGGTTCTGAAATGGCCTTTTCTAGTCTTGTCGTACGTGGTGTACGTCACCGCGTTCTTAATGAGTGGAAATTCAGACAACTTTGTGCGACCGTGTGTACGCAAAACAAGTTTGAGCCAACATCCGTCGGAAAAAATCCATGGATTTTGTTGTCGGAATGTCCGATCAGTGTCCGATCGTGTGTACGGGGCATAAGGTAGAAGAGTTCTAGAAATATGGTAAAATTCTGTGCCTAGGAAAAATGCACAGAGAAAACAGAGAAAAACTGCCAGCAGTAATACTGTGATACTCAATAGTGTTTCAAACTATTAACACAAACATGTGCAGCACCAAACTCATGCAAAACTCAGTATGGAAAATATGGTGATGATGTGTGTATACACAAAAGTGAAATACCAAAAAAATACAATAAGAATGGAATGTGGGACTTTAAATGAGTCAATTGACTTGTGGAGGTGGAATGGTTGGTAAACATTGTATATACAATATATATATATTTTTTTAATATAAATGTGTATGTTGCATGTGTGAAAAGAAAAAGAAAAAGAAAGAGGGCTAGGAAAAAAAAATGTGCATAACTTACGTGTGTGTATCCAGTGAATGAGCTGTGTGTGCTACCTCCCTGGTGTAAAACACATAGTGAAATGGTAAGGCAATCAAGCTCACCTGCTTATGTAATCCAGGTGTGGGGCGGGTCCCCGACCAACGTCATGCACAATATTGAATGGGAATAGGAGTTGACAGTGAGATCCACCACCAGCACAAGCGCCAAAGTGGAGCCACGCCAACCCCATCTCCAGCGTGAGATGGACAAAAGACGTCCCTGCATCGCGGCGTCAAAAGATGCCACAAACAGGACGTGGCATGATGCGTAGGAGGGCACCCCGCCAATATCTCAAGAGAGACACAGAAGGGAAACACTGCCATGCATCGCATCTCCAGAATCAAGACAAGAAAAATGTGCCCCCCCATCCCTAACCCAGACCAGGATACATTTATTGTGACTCATTTAAAGTCCCAAACCCCCCTTTCATTAATGAAATACAATAAATAAATTAAACTGGAGAATTAAAGTCTGTCATGTAATAAAAACTGTATATTCATTCTGTGCTGAGATTTCTTCGTCTATCACTTGCAATGACAAGCCACACTGCTTACCAGAAATGAATGACCCTCTTTTTTGTGAGTGGTCATAAAATGCTCAGCAGTAATACATTCTTCAATCAGAGACACAGATGGAAAGATTTCAGTTCTCTCAGCAACGATCCATATGGTAAAAGCATGACAGACAAATATAACAAGTGCCATATATAGTGTAGTATGTATGTGAACACAAATTCAAAACAAAAGGATGTGCACTCATACTATATGTGATAAAAAAAAAAATTGTGAGCAAACCCTGCATATAGACTCCAAAACAACACAGCAAACAAGTATAATGAATTCAGCACTCTTTATCTTTCCATGCCCAAGGACCTTCCCAGCCCAGAAAGATAAGTTGTCCTAAGGGCACTCCAAAACCACTTTACAGAACTAACATAACCATCCAGATAAGAATAATCACAACAGGATTGAAATCAAACGCAAGAAAAGGGGGGGGGGGTGGTTTGAGACTTTGAATGAGGTACACGAGTGGAAACACAGTGATCGATAAAAACATGTCTATTTGGAATACAAATGACATGACGCATATTCATGCGCACATGGTTAGTTGAGTCAACATCATAGCCAATGGCCCACTATGGGGTAATAACATGTAGAAATATCAACATGGAAAAGGTGAACATCTTGGGCCAGTTGGCTCTATGCACAAAAGAGAGTTAACATTAAAATAGAATAAATCACATATGTAAAAATAATGCATTGCAAATGGCCTGTTATCTCAATGCGTTTCAGCGATTATATCGCCTCATCAGGAGGGAATGCATATAATCTGGAAATATTTTTTTTTACATAAAACAACATATTAATAAAGCAATTAACACCCCATTTGATATGTAAACAAAAGTGGGAAAATGTTTTGAGATTATAACTTAGAATTTTCTCATTTCACAAAGATACCCCTCCAAATGTGATATCAATTTATCAATGTAAGAAATAAAGTTCCTGTGGTATTTTTGTTGTGAGCTCTGGCATAGTGTTTAGACTCATTGTGACCCAAGAAACCACATTTAGTATTAATAATATGGGTGTTAAACAGTACTTAGAGTGCTCTAGTTGTTTTCCCTACATACTGCAGGCTGCAAGGGCACTACAGCATGTAAACTATGTTTTTAGATGAAGAAGTGATATATGTGTCGATAGTATATAGTCTTGATTTCTGAAGAGATTGTAAGGTAGATCATTTCTATCCCTTGAATTGACAAATTGAACATTTATGGCAAGGATAAAAATCTTTCATTGAAAGAAAACTGGCCTCATAGAGCGATTCAAGATATCGGGTACTATCATATGCTGCAAAGAAGGACCCCTATAAATGATGGTAGGATTTTCTGGTAACAAGGGGCCCAACACTTTATCATTTCTTAGTACTGACCAGTGTTTTTTTTAAATCCTCTCAATAGCATAATACTGAGTTGAATACATAGTCATACTACAGTATGTTTCTTCTGCATTAAAGCTGCTTACCTGCCTGTCCACACTGTACACTAAGCTGTGCATGTGCAGCTCAGTGTACACATATAGCAGTATTAATATGACTGAACTCTTGACATGTGCAGGAGTGATGTCACACATGAAAATGGCCAGGGAGCAATACCCAGAAGAAGACCAGCTAAGGATGCCAGCGGCCAGCAGGGAGGTCCTGAACATCTAGTGTTGTAGGAAAGGTGAGTATAGTTCCACTTTAAAGTTATTGCTATCACAAGGGAGCTGCACAGCCCTCAAATAATAGCATAGTACAGGTGATAGGTTCTCTTTAAGAAGACATCAAGGATGTTTTAGAATCATAATGTCACTCCTGTACTCTGCTGAAGTCAGTTATGCACAGATTGAGCCTTCGGGTTAATGCTTTACAGGGCAAAAAAGCAAACAGATGTTTGCCAATTCCTTGCCATCTTCCCTTTAGACACCCACTATGTATGTCTCAGACATTCAGGAGGGACAGGTAAGCCTGTGATACATGGTGGGAGGGGGGTGTCTATGGGATTATTTGACCATTCTTCCAGAAGCGCATTTTTTGGGGTCAGGCACTGATGTGGACAAGAAGGCCTGCCTCACAGTCTCCACTCTAATTCATTCCAAAGGTATTCTATTGGGTTGAGGTCAGGACTCTGTGCAGGTCAGTCAAGTTCACCCACCCCATACTCACTCATACATGTCTTTATGGGCCTTGCTTTGTGCACTGGTGCGCAGTTATGTTGGAACGGGAAGGGACCATCCTCAAACCGTTACCACAAAGTTAGAAATTCTCCAAAATTTGTATGCTGATGCTTTAAGAGTTCCCTTCACTGGAACTAAGGGGCCAAGCCCAATGCCTGAAAAACAACCCCACACCAAAATCCCCCCTCCACCAAATGATTTGGACCAGTGCACAAAGCAAGGTCTATAAAGACATGAATGAGCAAGTTTGCGGTGGAGGAACTTGACTGACCTGCACAGAGTCCTGACCTCAACCTAATAGAACATCTTAGGAATGAATTAGAGTGGTGACTGCAAGCCAGGCCTTCTCATCCACATCAGTGCCTGACCTCACAATCCTAAATCATGAGAACAGCCTTCCCAGAAGGGTTAAAGCTGTTATAGCTGCAAAGGGTGGGCGGCCTCAATATTGAACTCTACGGGTTAAGACTGGGCCAAGCCCAACCCCTGAAAAACAACCCCATACCAACCCCCCCACCAAAGGATTTGGACCAGTGCACAAAGCAAGGTTTATAAAGACATGGATGAGCGAGTTTGGGGTGGAGGAACTTGACCTACCTGCACAGAGTCCTGACCTTAACCAGATAGAAGGTTTATGGGATGAATTAGAGTGGTGATTGTGAGCCAGGCCTTCTCATCCACATCAGTGCCTGACATCACAATCCTAAACTGTGAGAACAGCCTTCCCAGAAGAGTTAAAGCAGTTATAGCTGCAAAGGGTGGGCCAACTCATTATTGAACCCTATGGACTAAGACTGGGATGCCATTAAAGTTCATGTGCGTGTAAAGACAGTTGTCCCAATAATGTTGGTAATATAGTGTATACACAATCTTATACCAACAGTTGATGCAGCGCAAGGTGTGAACATGGTTCAATTCACTCCGATGGAGAGAAAAAACAATTCCTTTCTGATCCCTCAGGAGGTAAATGGATAATCCCTGGATCAACTACCCCTGGCTTTATTACCTCTACATATTAGTATTCAAGTTATATTTTGTGCATTTAGGAATGCACCCAGCTCCTTTTTAAAACAATCTACTGAGCTGGACAGAGATAGTTATTGAGAGAGTCTATTCTATTCTATTTTCACAGCTCTTACTGTGAGGAAGCCTATCTGTATGTAAAGGTTAAATCCAGATGTAAAGAATGCCCCCTTGTCCTCTATAATAACCTGAGAGTGAATAAGTCTACTTCAAGTTCACTATATGGATCATTTATGTATTTATACAAGCTGATCTCACACCCCCCTTAATCATCTCTTCTCAAGAGAGTATAAATACTGTTCAGCTAATCTTTCCTCATAGCTAAGTTCCTCCATGCCTCTTATCAGTTTGATTGTCCTTCTCTATACCTTTTCCAGTTCTCTGATATCCTTTTTGTGAATTGGTGCCCAAAACTGAACTGCATATTCCAGATGAGGTCTTACTAATGATTTGTACAGGATCAAAACTAAGTCTCTCTCTAGAGTCTATACCTCTTTTATTATAAGAAAGTAGGGATGAGCTCGATATTCAGGTTGAACATAAGTTCGACTTGAACATCCGGTGTTCGCCTGTTCGCCGAACATTATGGAACGCTCGCAGAAAATTTGCGTGGCGTGGAACGCCGCAAAGTGCACTGTGAGGTCGCAGTGCATTGTTGTATGATGATTGGCCAAAGCATGCACCTGACCTGCATGCTTTGGCAAAACACAGTGCGCTCTGATAAGAGAGCCATAATTGGGTAAAGGCAGGGTGCCTTTGGCCAATCATGGCTCAGGGGCACTAAGTCCGCGCCCCACACTATATAAGGCTGCTTACATGGCAACTGTGTGTAGTGTTGTTGGCGTGGACAGAGAGATAGCTTGATTTAGATTAGGTGGGTAGGTTATATATATATATACACTCTGCATCCAGTGTAGCCTATATCTACAATGCATCCTGTGGTGTACTGTTTCTAATACACTTCAGGCGGTGTACAGAGTATCTAATACAGTGTGTACAGTTTCTACTACACTTCTGGTGGTGTACACAATACTGTGAAGCCATAGTAAAGTTTCTACTACTTTTCTGGTGGTGTACACAGTATCTAATACAGTGTGTACAGTTTCTACTACACTTCTGGTGGTGAACACAGTACACAATACAGTGCAGCCGTAGTACAGTTTCTACTACTTTTCTGGTGGTGTACACAGTATATAATACAGTGTGTACTGTTTCTACTACACTTCTGGTGGTATACACAGTATACAATACAGTGCAGCCATTGTACAGTTACTAATACAGTGCAGACAGTGTACACAATATCTATTACAGTGTTTACAGTTTCTACTACCCTTCTAGTGATGTACACAGTACACATTACAGTGCAGCCATAGTACAGTTTCTACTACTTTTCTGGTGGTGTACACAATATCTAATACAGTGTGTACATTTTCTACTACACTTCTGGTGGTGTACACAGTACACAATACAGTGCAGCTGTAGTACAGTTTCTAATACAGTGCAGATGGTGTACACAGTATCTAATACAGTGTGTACAGTTTCTTCTACACTTATGAGTTGTGTACACAGTATACAATACAGTGAAGTGTGGTGTTGCAAAACAAAAAATACATCATGTCCGGAAGGCCACCAAGGAGAGGCAGATGCTCACAGGCCCATAAAAGAGGATAAGCAGCCTCTGTGTCTACAGCCAACAGTGGTGGTCGTGGACATGGTGCATCCTCTGCAGGTGGCCATGGGGCATGCTTGTCCTGTTCTCTGCTGCTGGCTGTGTTATTGAGCCAGAACATGCAGAAGAGTTGGTGGAGTGGATAACAAAGCTGTCATCATCCTCCACATCCTCTGTCACCCAGGCTCAGAGTAGTTTGCCTTCCAACGCAGCTGCAAATTAGCCTATTCCACCGGATCCATGTCCACAGCCACTCCTTCTGTAGCCCCACCATCATGCACGGAGTAGTCCCAAGAATTATTCAACCACAGTGTCAGGTACATGCTGCTTGGAGGATGCACAGCGATTTGAAGGCTCAGATGTTGGTTCCCAGGTTGAAGAAAGGAGTAACGTGAGCCTAGACAGAGGGGATGCCAAAGAAGGACAAGAAACTGTCAGTCATGTTCCTGCAGCTGCAGCATACTGCCAAGTTTGCTCCAGTGATGAGGAGGAAGGGGATGAAGAGGTCACTGAGTTTACTTGGGTGCCTGAGAGAAGAGAGGAGGAGGAGGAGGAAGCACAACTCCAACGAGGCAGGATGTCCTCCAGGGGAAGCTTAAGGGCAGCCACCCTATTGTATCACACCGCAGAGCTCCGCAGGTGCAGAGAGCTGTTGACTCCCCACTGACTTTTAAAAGTTCCTTGGTATGGGCCTTTTTAAACACGTGTGCAGCAGATCACACCATTGCTGTTTGCAACCTATGTCTGAAGCGGATCAAGCATGGCCAGAACAGAAGCCAGTTGGGCACCACATGGTTGACCAGACATATGACAATCTGCCATGCAGTCCATTGGCAACAGCACTTGAAAGACCCACAACAAAGAAAAAGGCAGACTTCTCCTTACTCCTCATCTGGGATCTCCAACCCTACTATTCCTCCAGTCCTCTCAAAAACCTGCACTGAGAGGAATGAAGGTATAGCAATAGGTGTCCCAAGTACATGCAGCCAATCTGTTAGCAGTACACCACCATCTGATTTTAGCAGGCAAATTTCCCTACCCTAGTTGCTCAACCATAAAAAGAAATTTGGTCCCAGCCATCCACATGCTCAGCATCTAAATACTAGCATAGCCAAATTGCTAGCACTGCAACTACTGCCTTTTCAGCTGGTAGACTCTGCCTCCTTTCGTGAATTTGTGGAATGTGCTGTACCTCAGTGGCAGATTCCAAAACGCCATTTCTTTTATCAGAAGGACAGTCCGGCTCTCTACGGGCATGTGGAAGGCAATGTTTTAGCCTCATTGGACAGGGCGGTCAGCAGTAAGGTTCATATTACCACTGACAGCTGGGAAGGATGCAAGACAGGGTTCAGTGTTGTTGGAGCTTGTTCCACCACCATGCCTCCAAAATGCTAGTGGTGATTGTGCCACAGCTCTCTCCTCCACCCCCTTCTCTTCTTCTTGCTCCAAGGCCTCTTCTGCAGATTTGTCCTCTGAACCAGCGGTGCTCCGTAAGTGTTCAATGGGCTACGCAAGCAGTCAGGCTAAAAGATGCTATGCAGTGCTTGAGTTGGTCTGCCTAGGGGACAGGAGTGACACTGGGGCCGAGATTCTGTCAGCTCTGCAGGGACAGGCTCAGAGGTGGTTGACACCACGCCAGCTTCAGCAATGAATGGTTGTATGCGACAATGGCACCAACCTTCTCTCCATCCTCCCACACCGACACTTGACCCATGTTCCATGTTTGGCACACGTCCTGAATTTGGTGGGGCAGCGTTTCTTGAGCAGGTACCCAGGCTTAAAGGATCTCCTGAGGCAGGCCAGAAAAATCTGCGGTCATTTCCGCCGGTTAAACAATGCCAGTGCTCGGCTGGCTGACATTTAAAGGGAATGCAACCTGCTCACCAACCGCCTAATTTGTGACATGCCCACCAGGTGGAACTCAACATTGGCAATGCTGCAGTGGCTGCACACACAGCAGAGGGCCATCAATGAGTACCTGTGCGAGTATGGCACCAGGACAGGGTCAGAGGAGCTTGGCTTCTTTTTCGCCATGCCAGTGGCTACTGATCAAGGATGCAAGCACTGTCCTGTCACCATTTGAGGAGGCCACACAGGATGGTGAGCAGCGACAATGCATGCATCAGTGACACTGTCCCTCTAGTCTTCTTGTTGGAGCACAGGCTTTGTGGAATCATGTACAGAGCACTTGAGGCACAACAGCGGGAGGAAGAGAAGGACTTCCTTACCTGTCAAGGCCCCCTTTATCCAGATAACATTCCTGTGGGCCTGCCAAACACACAGGAAGAAGAGGAAGAGGATTGTGTCCGCATGGATGTAGAGGATAACACTCAGTAGCAGTCTTCAAGGGATGGTTTTCAGTCCCCAGAAACCCAAGGAGTTGTATGTGGCTGGGAGGAGGTAGTTACGGATCATGTGATCCTTAGTGACCTAGAGGACTCAGAATCGAATGCCTCTGCAAACTTATGCTGCATGGCCTCCCTGATTCTGCAAAGCCTGCGAAAGGACCATAGGATTCGTGGTATAAAGGAGAGGGATCATTACTGGCTGGCAACCCTTCTTGATCCATGTTAAAAAGGTAAGGTTGCAGAACTCATCCTGCCGTCACAGAGGGAGCAGAGGATGAAACATCTTCAGGAGGCCTTGAAGAAAGGTTTGTACAATGCATTCCCAGACCCTGGGAGGTTACAATTTCCTGGTGCTGGACAACATGTTGCTGAGGCTTCATTCAGAGGAAGAGAGGTGGAGAAGATGGCCGGCTGACCGATGCCTTTAAACAATTTTTCAGTCCTCAGCACCAAGGTCTGATCAGTTTAAACAACCATCGCCAGTGTTTGCCTTACATGGTGCAGGAATATCTAGGGGCAATAGCAAACTTGGAGACCTTTCCAACAGAGCATCCATTGGGTTACTTGGTCTTGAGGATGGACCACTGGCCAGAACTTGCTCAATATGCAATTGAGCTACTGGCCTGTTCTGCATCCAGCGTGCTTTCTGAATGCACATTCAGTGCTGCTGGAGGGTTTGTAAGGGATCAAAGAGTGCGTCTGCCCACAGACTCCTTTAATAGTCTCAAATTCATAAAAATTAATCTGTCTTGGATCAGCAGCTATCAACCACCTCATGCTGATGTAACTGATTGAATTTGCTATGGGTGTGGGATTCCTTGAAGACTGCCTATGCTGACTATCCTTTTCCTCCTCAATCTTGATGATGCTAGCTTCCAACAATATTTTTGGTGTAGGGCAACCACCACCACCCAAGGCCCAATTTTTCTGCCCATGTTTAACAGGGGCATGTAATTAAAGTTTTTGATCAAATATTTCACAGCAGGGCCCGTTCCTGTGGCCATCAAGAGCATCTGTGAGGGGTTACAGTGTTGTGGCACCACCACCGCCCAAGGCCCAATTTTTCTGCCCCTGTTTAACCACTTATGGACCACCCACATTTTATGTTGTTACTTTGAAGAGGAATACTGTTGTTATGGCAGCAGCTAGCTGCCATAACCCCGGTATCCTTTTTTCTGTGGGCGGTCCACTTCAAGATAAAAGTGGTCTCTCTGGCAGATTCACCACAAGATCACTTTTATCAGCAGTGGGAGAGGGGCCCCCCTTTTATTTTTATTGAATTTTAATGTAAATATGAGATCTGAGGTCTTTTTGACCCCAGATCTCATATTTAAGAGGTCCTGTCATGCTATTTTTCTATTACAAGGGATGGCTTGTAATAGGAATAAAAGTGATACTTTTTTATTAAATAGAACAGTTTATAAAAATAAAATGAAAGGTAAAATAAATTTAAAAAATAAATACAATTTTTTAAACGCGCCCTGTCCCGCTGAGCTTGCGTACAGAAGCGAACACATACGTGAGCAGTGCCTGCATATGAAAACGGTGTTCAACCACACATGTGAAGTATTGCCGTAATCGGTAGAGCAAGAGCAATAATTCTAGCCCTTGACCTCCTCTGTAAGTCTAAACATGCAACCTGTAGAATTTTTTAAATGTCGCCTATAGATATGTTTAAGGGTAAAAGTTTGTCACCATTCCACGAGTGGGTGCAATTTTGAAGCGTGACATGTTGGGTATCAGTTTACTCAGTGTAACATTATCTTTCACAATGTACTGTTGTCTTATTTTTTCATTCAAAAAAGTGTATTTTTTCCAAAAAAAGTGTGCTTGTAAGACTGCTGCGCAAATACGGTGTAACAGAAAGTATTGCAATGACCGCCATTTTATTCTCTAGGATGTTAGAAAAAAATATATATAATGTTTGGGGGTTCTAAGTAATTTTCTAGCAAAAAAAACTGTTTTTAACTTGAAAACAGCAAATATCAGAAAGAGGCTCGGTCCTTAATTGGTTAACAGGGGCATGTAATTATATGTTTTGATATAATATTTCAACGCAGGGCCCATTCCTGTGCCCAACAAGAGTAACTGTGAGGGCTTACAGTGTTGTGGCACCACCACCAAAGGCCCAATTTTTCTGCCCCTGTTTAACAGGGGCATGTAATTACAATTTTCTATAATATTTCACATCAGGGCCCGTTCCTGCACCCAACAAGAGTATCTGTGAGGGCTTAAAGTGTTGTGGCACCACCACCACCGCACAAGGCCCAATTTTTCTACCCCTGTTTAACAGGGGCATGTAATTACAATTCTTGTTACAACAGCAGGGCCCGTTCCTGCGCCAAACTATAGTAACTGTGAGGGCTTATAGTGTTCTGGTACCACCGCAAAGGTCCAATTCTCTGCAGAGTATATAGGGCAGGCCTATATATATACTGCTGTTCAGAGTATATAGTGCCTATATGCAGCATTTTTAAGGGTTCCCCTTAATATCCGTAACAGACCTGAAGGGCCGAGTATGGATTTTAGGGGTGACATCCACGCCATTAATTTTTTTTGGTATTTTTGGTATTTTTATCTATATTGTTAGGATCCGACAATATATTACATGCACAAGCAGTTTTTAATGACGTTTTTTCCTTTAGAAGTGTCATTTTGTGCTACTCTACAGGGATACTAAGGATACCCCCCAGGCATGATATTTAAAGGAATATTTCATTTTTTTGTTTCACTTTAAGCATTATTAAAACTCCAGAAAAAACAGCCGTTTAAAAAAAAAAATTGTGCATTAATACATGTCCCCTGGGGCAGGACCCGGGTCCCCAACACTTTTTATGACAATAACTTGCATATAAGCCTTTAAAATTAGCACTTTTGATTTTTCACGTCTGTGTCCCATAGACTTTAATAGTCTGCATATTCTAACAAATTTTTTTCCTGTTTACAAGAAAGTATTCTGCTAGAAACTGCAGCTTGTCATTGTGTGCTATTAATAAGCCTATTATCTTCCAGAACACCCAGATCCTTCTCCACCATTGACTCCCCCAGCTGTTCTCCTAGAATGTATGATTCCTGCATGTTTTTAGAGAATGCCGTTACATTTATCAACATTACACCTCATTTGCAACATAGTTGCCCAATTAAATACTGCATTGTGGTTGGCTTGTAAGTTGGAGACATCCTGTAAGGACATAATGCCACTGCATAGCTTGGTGTCATCTGCAAACACTAAAATTGTACTTTTAATCCCAGACCCTATATCATTTATAAATATGTTAAAAAGTAAGGGTTCCAACACTGAACCTTGGAGTACACCCCTAATAACCTTAGACCATTCAGAGTATGAATCATTAATTACTATTCTCTAAATACGATCTTTTTTTAACCAGTTTTCTATCCATTTATAAACTGAACTTTTCAAGCCTGTAAAATTTTAATTACACATTAGTCCCATGTGGGAAACTGTGTCACACACTCCAAGCATACTATGTCCACAGCCACTCCTTTGTCTATGTTTTTGATCAGGTTTGTTTGACAACCCCAGTCTTTTGTGAATCCACACTGTCTAAATGCCAAGGAGCTAACTACACCAAGCTTTCTGCAGCCAACAGTACCAATTGAGTCTTATTAGTGTAAAACACAATACCAAAAACTTCAGTGCATTTGGATATACAGTATGAATGTATATAAGGGTGTGCTGAATCAAACCACAGTCTCTAACAGGGCAATGGTGATGTCCATATAAGGAACACATGCACAGTGGACCCTTGGTAGTGCTAGGAAAGATGGTTAATATAAGTCATAAAAATTTAAATAATTGTCTCTTCCACATCACTGTACCACAACACTATGATCTATGCTGTGATGTTGAGCTGTAGGCTTTACTTTACACAGCCTTGTGGTCACTTGGGCGGCAATGTTTAAACCCAAAACCAAAAACAACAGAAGGACGCCAGCATGCACTGTGACACCAGATGGATGAAAAGAGACAGTATCAGTGATGCGCATACCTGGAAGGCCAAAGGAATGTCACCAGAAGTGGCGCCACCAGAAACCTAGTCACCCAGACATGACATAAGCCTTCCTATGACAGATGAAAAGGAGAGACCATCCAAAACGATAGTCTCCCTCATAACGTGTTGCAAAGTGGCAGCTTCTTTATCGAATCCCTCTTCCGGCCTTCTGGGTATATGTACTGTATCTGGTCCCTGCTACCCAGATGTTCTATTATATGAACATTAGTAATACGCTTGGTATAGTATCTTTAAGCATAAACTGAATTTGGAAAAAGCACACCTGGAGGTTACTACCTTTCTTTTTATGGTCCATACACATAAAAAAAGGAAGACAATGCAAAGCACAGCTGATGACTTTTCATGTACATCCATGTAGTACAACAAGCAGAAACAATGGCACATATTAAAACTAACATGGGCTATGAAAAATGCACAACCTATCACCTTGGCCCTCTCAGTTGGAAATTACTGTTTTCCAGAGAAGAACACATGTTGCCAACACTCCCTTTTTATCACAGAGGAGTGACCATAACAGCGCAAAATGTTGGGACCATGTCCAGGGCCCTTCATCAATGTGTTTTGGATAATCAGTGATAGTCTAAAACACAAACAATACAATATTAAATGCAGTCAGGTCAATTTTGCAAAACTCCACTGTCTGCTAATTGGCCCAATATAGATCATATCTCTACCTCGATTCCATAATTTCTAATTAAAAACTTCTATTAAAGTGTACCTGAATGATTTTGGACCCTACTATATGGGCACAGCTGTACAAAAGATGGTAGAGATGTCACATTACACATGTTAAGTCACAGAAGCAGAAAGGCCATTTAAAAATTAAGAAAGAAAATGCTAAAATGTAAAGAGAAAGTAAGAAAACACCTTCACTCATACAGAAAAAGGCCTACAGTAACTAAAACCTTTACTGAGAAAATATAGAGGGTGCCTTCTACTGACCTCTTCTAATTGCTTTTCAAGATGATGTAAAAATGTCAATACTTTCTTAGTCACAAACCTGGAATAGGTATGAAGATCAGAAGGCGTGACTTCTCTTCTTGCATGCATGTTCGGCATCAGTGATTTATATTGTACTGAGACCAGAGACAGTCTGAACTTTTTTCCTTTCAGAAGGCAGTCAGAAATGGCATCTTCCATATTTCCTAGTAAAAGTTTCCTTTAATTAAAAGTATTTTTTCTTTTTTTAGTGTTACTTACACCTATATATTAAAGCATATATTTTGGTTGTAAGTATAGGTGTGCAACATAAATGTCAAATGTTTCCAATAAAGGTAAGTCTCAAACCAATAATATGTACAAGTATTAGTATTTTATACACCACATGTAAGATTTCTAAGTATTTTCTAATGCATTGCATTGGGAGTAATATTCACACGAAGCACAATAACCCAATGCTTCTCTCACCCACATAGAAAACAATGCAAGTCTCACCATTACATCAAAGACACAAATACAAAATGTTATCATTTAGTATAATAGGGTAGCTGGAAAATGAGCCTTGCAAGATGGAAAACCATCTCTAATCATTACACTAGGGCCCTCTCCCATTTTATAAATCTCTGTATGATGAGTGTAAAAAACACACCTTTGGGTAACAATGAAGATCCCAAATCTCATGAAAGAAAATGCTTATCCACTGTGGTAGAATTTCATCTGACAATATTTGAGGTGCTTAACATTTCTCGGGACCTTGCTATAGAAATATAGACATCACTCCCTGCTGTTGTTGAAGCTGAGGATAGGGTAAGTATATATTTTAACTTTTTTTCAATACAGGTGTGTTTTTGTACATGGGGCTGGGGCGCACATGTAAAAAATGGACTTTACTTTATGGTGAAAGCTCTGGCCACACAGCAGAATAGGAATTTACATTTGTAAAGGAAAATCAATGTCAAATTGGCAATTATTGAGTCTGAACACGTGCTTTTACACATATAGGTATAATATGAATACCAAAATAAATCAACAAGCCACATCTAGAGTCTGATTCTGTTGTATGGTTAAACAATTATAGAAGCAACCTATAGAGCAGAAACCTTCTGCTTGTTTCAATATCTAAACAGAATTTATCATATGTTTTTTTTTTAAGTAAAGCTTTTTTTTCTGTCAAAAGGTCAAAATGTTTATTTTCCATAGCTGCAAAAATAATACAAATAATTTTGACAGTTTTATTGTTTTCTGATGACTTTTACAACCAGAAATTAGTATTTTACAATCGCCAAATGTGTAGGTTAATTGTAGGTTATGTCCGCAATACAATATTGTTTTACCTTCTGTAAATCATTCCATATCCTACCTTTTTAATGAAGTGGAAAAAACAAAACTGCATAGAAACAAAATAAAACTTTCAGTTTTACAGTCTGTGCAGTTCTTTCATTTTGGCTTGATTATTGCTTTTTTTTCTATATTTTACTAATTACATCTATTCATTTTTAGATCTATGTGGTAGAGTGCATCAATAGAATACAATTTTCAAGCCTTAATTTGAGATTGCTACATATAAAATTGAGAGAAATGTGAAACACGTTTTGCCTTCCTCAGCATCAAAAACATAATAACACTGATGACTGAATCTAATTTCAACTTGTCGTGGTATATGAAAAAATAAAAAACAAATAGTGTGTGTATTTTTGAAAAGTTAAACAACAGATACATAAATAAAGATAAGCAAACATCATAACTGACCTGTTCTTAAACAACTGGGATACTTTCTAAGATACTTTCTAAGACCCCTTTCACAGGTGTTTTAGCGCTAGAAATAGCACATGTAAAGCGGTTGAAAACTGCCTCCCATGCCACCTGAATGTGACATGGGAGTGCTTTCACACTGGGGCGGTGCACTTGTGGGACAAGAAGTCCTGCAAGCAGCATCTTTGGGGTGGTTTGGGAGGGGAATGGACAGCACTTCCAAAGTGCCTGAAAAGTGATTTGAAAGCACCACAACATGGACATTTTTAAACTCTTCTTCAGCTGCTAGCGTCGATTAAACAATGGTAAAGCGCCGCTAGAACAAACTAAAACGAGAGACGCTTTACCGCTAACGCACAGGCGGCCCCAGTGTGAAAGGGGCCTAAGTGCATGTTCTAAAGGTCAAATTCTCGAGGCATTATGTGATCCCAATAAAGGCTATGTTGGTGATGGCCAGGGGTCTGAAGGTTAAAGTAGATTCAGACCATGCCCATTAAAATGTTTAGATATTTGACCATGATAGGACCATAAGAAAAGAGAAAATATATAAAGATGAATATTAAGTTACTTGGAGTATGAGAAAACTTTGCATATAATTCATGAATAACAACCATTTACTTTATGTATTATTCGTTTTTTGTGCATGATCATACATAAAGAATAATTGATTGTTTATGTTAAATCAGTTAAACATATTCCCGGTGCATCAGAATCGAATGTATGCAAAATATTAAAATTGTTTCTTTAGAAAACAGCCACAGCTTCAGTAGAACAGGGTATCCCCTGCAAGACATGCACTGGAGAAAGACAATTGCTCTCTGTGTGAAAGCAGTGGTCTCTTTGCAGAGATCAGATATGCCCCCTGGTGTGCCAGAGCTAATGATTTTCAATCAGTAAATCTTATAGTTAAAAGACACACATTTCAATCTCATGTGCAGTATGCCTCAATGCAATTGTGAACTCTTTGCTTTGAAATTAATAGTGCACTCCTCGCTGCCTTCTACAGACTGGGGAATCCGAAGTACTGGAACATGAAAAAGACAGAAGACGCGTAGGTCTAGCACATTACCCTCCAACAAACGCTTTATTAATATACAAAGGTTGGTAATATACTTACAAGTAAAACTTGAATAAAATAATAGTCTAGTTATTCCTCCACATGAGTCCATAAAACCATCCACATCACATGGGACTGTCCCTGTAGAAGCATAGTCTAATGTCTCTTCTTCAGAGCCTGACAGACATGTCTAGCTTGCCTGCTTATATGTGGTGTACTGGATTAGTGATACCAGCCCTGGGGGTGTGCCCTGCCTACCCCAATGGGCGTGGTCAAACCCCTACCAAGCACAACACACCACATCTACATTACCACAATAATCAAGACATGTTAGTTACAAAAATATCAGCAATGTTATGCTAACTGGTTGCATACATATCTAAGACTCATATACTTGATGTAATATGTATAGATCACAAAGGAAAGGAGCATAGAGCCAATGTATGTTAAGTGCTTATTTGAGCTCACATGTGGAGCCACAGTATAGTGAAATGAAATAAAAATAAAAATGCTGTCCCCGATGAGAATTACTGAAGGGATAAAAGATGAAAATATTAAAATCGTTATGTAAGTCTCCTATTGTAAAAACTGTCTTGCTGACATACCCTGTAACAAGCCCCTGCTCGCTCGATTCCACTCTCCCGACACTCCTCTGCGGCTATTGAATTAGATTGCAGATCGCAACATCTGATGGTTCGGTCATCCAATGCTCCCTTATTCGAACTACAGCTATGTGCCGATCGAATCCAGTTGTGATAGCTCAGAACAAACACCAGGCAATCTGTATGTAAGTTCAAACAGGGATATCATTTTTATTGAATGCACACAACACAATTTTATACACAGCAGTTTGAACACCCCGCCCCCAACAACCATTTTCCTATTGGTCAATTGTAAAGCACACTTTAGTCTTCAATTAGGTCCTCTTGGCCATGCAAATGAGGACTTGAAACAGGGTCAGCAGGGATTGGTCCGATAGCTTGAATAGGAGGACTGATATGTGTAATGACACAGAGAAGTGCCAGGGGATAGTTAAAGTACATAAACAAACAGTCAAACACAGAACAATGCATTCCTTCCCAACCATGGATCTGTCTGGAGGGGGTTAGCCTTAAAACAGGGCAGAAGACCCCCCACTGTATAATAGAACCAAAGGAGAAATACTTCAGTATTCCAAGCTTCATTACAATACTCCCCCCTGGAAAACAGTCCAACAGCCACAGTGGGACCCCGAACGGGTCAACTCGAGGATGTTGGAAAAGTAGTCTTAAGGTTCCAACAGTATAAATTGGTCACTCTTTGTAATATGGCAAATACAGAGTTCCCAGAGTCTGTGTCTCTTGGCAGGATATGGACCTGAATCCAAAGTAACACCACCTCAAGGGTCCTCAGGCATACAGCTCACAAAGAGCACCGTTCCCCCAAATGCCAGGGCCCACAATCGGTCGGCAAGAGGCTAGCATTCAGTCTCCTCCAAAAGCCTCTGTCCTGGCTCAGTCTGTCACATTTCTCCCTTGTCGGCAGATGACTAACACAAGAGGAGACCCCAGATGGATTTACTCCGAAGTTAGTCCATAGTTCCAGTCCCCTAATGCCTGTACTCACACAGTACCCCAAACAAATTGTTCCATACAGAGCATTACTTACACAGCCAACCTCTGCCTCTCTCAGAGAACACGCCTGCCACTGGGGACAGGCCTGGACTGGCCCTTCTCCCTGGAGTCCATGCTGTTGGGGATCTGGGCTGACTGCCCAGCATCCCTGGGGTATACAAGTGGGGACTGAAGTCCCATCCACTTTTAGTAGATGAAAATCCCCCAGTGCTTGCAAAGCATGGCTGACATCCTGCTGTCTCAGTGTCGCACCATTTTCTGGGGTTGTGTCAGTGGAGACCGAAGTCCCATCCACTACCAAAGGAACTCCCTCTTCTGTTAGTTGAGGGCAGAGGCCAGCAGTTCTCTGCCCTGTTGCCAGCACTTCTGCTGGGGACTCCACATTCTCTGCTATGGCTAACCGTTGGGGCAGGAGGCTGGCTTCCTGCGCTCCCAAACTGTGTAATTGCCATTGGGGAGATGAGCCAGCTGCTTCCTTTTCCATTCCCTCATCTGGCTGTTGGGACGATATGTCTGTTGTATTGTTTCCCAGGTGCACGGATCTTTGCTGGGGAGGAAAAACCGCTTCCTCCACCCTGGCCAACTGTTGGGGAGGGACGAGGAACACCTCCTCTCCCCTCTCCCCCTGTATCCTGATCTGCTGCTGGGAAGTGACCACCTCCTTTTCACCCTGAGCCTCTGGAACCGCCACAGATGTGGGGCAGAGGTCTTGGACCCTCTGTCCGATGGCCAGCGTTTCAGCTGGGGAAGTTCCTTGTGACTCCACAGATACTGCTGTTGGTGCTGGGCAGAGCACAGTAAAGTTTGGCCCTAATAACAGCTCTTCTTCTGCTGGAGGCTCACCAGGTTGTTCTTCCTCAGCAGAAAAGTCTATCAAATCCCCTGTGCTCTGCAACTGGTGTCTGGGAATAAAGGTTCACCCTCTCCTGTCCGTGGAACCCAGAAGATGCTATCAGTGATGGGCAGAGGTTAGCAGAGCTCTGCCCTGTTGTCAGCACTTCAGCTTTGGGGATAGCGATCTCCAGATTTTCCACTGCCGATTCTCTGACATTCTGCTGGACAGGCACATTCCTCCATCCAAGATCATCCAATGAAGAAACAGGTTCATCAAGGTCAGTCAGCACTTGCTCCATCTGCCATAAAACCTCCGCATCCATAGCTGCAGGGGCAGGTTGGCAAAGCACACTGTTACTCTGCCACATTGTCGACTCTTCAGCCAGGATTTCAGAGTCAAGAAAGGTAAAAACAAAAATTGCGCTTACACTAATTAATACAAGCTGCGACTAAAAAAGTAGTAAACCATAAATATTAGATATATCAATAAGTCGCGCTACAAAATGACAACTGGCAAATGCCTAAAAAAGCCTCATAAAAATATGGGGATAAATGATAATAACTGAATAAATGAATATTATAAATGAATATTATAAGAGTGCTGAGCAATACAAATAGACACTTTGAGGTTAAACCAAACTACATGCTATTAGTTAGGTGGGACACAGAAAGCAATGACTATGTCCATGTGAAAAAACGCAATATTAAAAACCAAATCAATAACAAGTGAATATCTCCAATAACTTGGAAGAAAGATATTGTGACAAATCTATAAACAAAGAGGTATAGCGTGATACGTAAGGAAAAAAAAATTATAACAATATTCCCAAAAAAAGTCCGTGGCTCAGCAATAATGTTAAAAGTCCATCCGTGTTAAATTAAATTACACAAAAATGGCTTGTCTCCAAGTGCTCTGTGAATAATAAAACAGAATCTTGCTGTGGTGAAAAGTAAAGTGCGTAGAAAGACCTCCACCTCTTGAAAAAAATGTCTGCCTCTTACCAGATGGAGATGGTCTCTTAATTACAGGAGACCCAGGGGGCGGATGGCTGCAACCCCAGCCAGGGATCTTTAGGCAGGCACTCAGCATCCAGGGACTCTCTCCCACCAGCCTCCGCAAATAAGGAAATATCACCATGCAAAAAACAAAGTGCTCCACATAGTATAAAACCAGCGTTTTATTAAATATATAAAATTAAAGTTGCACTTACAGGAACATGGTAATAGCAAGCATATCGAAAAAAGCCGGCCGGCTCCAAAGTAACCCGTGTCTTCCGGGTATGTATATCGCGGTGTCGTCGGGACGTAGCTCCTCCTCCCTACGCCGTTTCGTCACAACAGGACGTGGTCACGGGATGTGAGCAGCGTCCCGACTCACCGCTTATGTAGACACATCAACAGCACCTCATTGTCACGACAAGACGTGAGCGCCATCTTATCTAAGGGAAACAATGTGGGCAAGGACAAAACGTTACCTAAGTGATAAATGTTTGAGGCACAAAAAAGATATATGGAACATCTTTAAAAAAAATGTCAAACTCAAACATATGTGGCCAAAAAATTGCAGAATTACTACTGCAACAGATTGGAAGGTTAAACCAAAAAAAAGGGATTTGTGAAAGAAAATATGGGAAGTGCATGCAGTTCCCTCATAATTACAGGGCTGTATGTATAGATAAATGATGTCTGTTGTGTGCACATGTCTCTGTGAAAGAAACGAGTGCACTGAAATCCAAAATTTCAACATCAAATGTGAAAAAAAATATGTTTATAAAATTAAAGTAAATATTAAATCCAAGAATACACTCAAAATAAAAAATTAAAAAAGAAAAAAAATGGAAGTAGGTCGAAACCTGTGCAATGAAATAAGTATATATGTAGTATATATATATAAAATGTATATTTTAAATAATTAAAAAACGTTTTCCCTGAAGTGAGAGGGCGCTCCAAAAAAAAAAGGTCACATTCATTGTTAAAGAAAAGCTCTTTACCAAAAAAAAAAAAAAACACAAACCTTCACTTCCTAAGAATTATCTATAAAGGCGTTAACATCTACATCGATGTTAAGACCAAAGGGGGTGTAGGACTTCAATTTATGAACCCAGGCCATCTCTAGTTTAGAGATGCTACGTATCAGGACACTCCCCCTCCAGTGGGGTTTAAACTTGTCTATCCCCAAAAAAATGGTACCCGTAGGGTCTCGACGGTGAGCTGTCAGGTAATGTTTCGACACAGAATGTTTTGTGAACCCTCTCCTGATATTATTGATGTGCTCATTTAATCTCACCTGCAAGGGTCTTTTAGTACGGCCCACATACTGCAGGCCACAAGGGCACTGCAGTAAGTAAACCACCCCCGTGGTGGAGCATGTGATAAAGGGCTCAATGGTGTAGGACTTACGTGTATACGTGGAGATAAAATTCATCGTTCTTCTACTCCTACATCCATTCAGGGAACAAACCTGACACCTTCTGCACTGGAAATATCCTGTCAGATCGGAAAAGAAACTAGGCCTAGAGATTGGGGGATCAAAGATATTGGGTGCCACTTTGTCCTTAAGAGAAGGTGCCCCCCTGAACACCACCTACGGTTTGACTGGCAACATAGATGCCAGCACCCTATCATTTCTGAGGACATGCCAATATTTATTAATAATACGTTTAACTCTAAAATGTTGGCAGGAATAGTCAGTAATAAAAGGACAACGAAAAGGGACATCGACCGGATCTCTAACACGCTCCACAAGTAAGTCCTTACGGTCCACTTTCTCTACCTGATCCAATGTGTTAGCCACGAAATCCGGGGAATAACCCTTGGCGACAAACCTCTGGGTCAAGATTTGTGCCTGATTTCGAAAGGTGGCAACATCTGTGCAGTTCCGCTTAAGTCGAAGGAACTGGCTCTTAGGCACAGAATTAAGCCATGAAGCATGGTGGCAGCTGTCATGGGGATAAAGGAGTTCCTATCGGTTGGTTTAAAATATGTAGAAGTGACAAACTGGTTATTACTAATAGAGATAGTAAGATCTAAAAAATTAATCTGTACTGGACTGGTTTCATAGTTGAGCTGAATGCCCCTATCGTTGTTGTTAAGAAGGCACATATATTCAGATAGATCGGAGGCGGTGCCATCCCACAGGAGGAGGATGTCGTCTATGTAGCGAACCCACAAGGCTACCTGAGGCCTTGGCTGGGCATAGACGACATCCTCCTCCCACCTGGCCATGAAAAGATTCGCCAGGCTAGGGGCGTATTTTGCCCCCATGGCAACCCCCCTATCCTGACGGTAATAATTTCCGTCAAACCAAAAGAAATTATGCGTTGCTGCAAATTCCAATAATAACATGATAAATTGAATTTGTTCATCCGGGAGATTAGACAATCGGTGAAGATGGTCCGACACGGCTTCCAAACCTAATTGGTGAGGGATGACCGTGTAGAGGGAGGTAACGTCAGCCGTTACCAGCAACATCCCTTCCCTCGGTACGTGGTTAGAAAGGAGGTTAATAACATCACGGGTATCTTTAACATAGGACCTCATAGTACGCACCAGTGGCTGCAAATAAAAGTCTATGTATTTGCCCACCCGGGACGTGATGGAATCTATCCCACTGACTATGGGACGTCCCGGGGGGCAAACAAGGCTCTTGTGTATTTTCGGTAGGTAGTAAATAACCGGTACCCTGGGTGCCCTAGGGATCAGAAAAGACTTTTCTTTACTATTCAAAATGCCGGAGCTATGGCCTCTGGTGACCAGATCCTCCAACTCCATTTTGTAAGTAGTATTAGGATTAGATGGTAACCGAGTATAAGTCGTGTCATCACCTAGGATACGGTACATTTCATGCATGTAATCACTCTTATTCAGAATGACAATCCCACCCCCTTTATCCGCAGGGCGGATGACGAGTTGTTTGTTATTACACAAAGATTCAATGCCCGACTGAATATCCTTCTTATTCCTAACGAGTTTTACATTCATATTGTCCAATTCTTTTAAAGCCAAGTCTCTAAAGACTCTAAGAGAGGGAGAGAGGTGACCAGGGGGGTTAAACAAAGACGCGTTAGACAAACCTGAGTGGGAAAAACCATCATTCACAGTTCTAGAGGGATTAACGGGATTTGAAGCCATATACCTTTGGATATTAAGTTTTCTAACATATTTGTGGATGTCCATATATGTTTGGAACTTATTGATGTTCCGGGGTGGAGCAAACTTTAAACCTTTGTCAAGCACCCTGACCTCAGAATCAGTCAGGGCCTGTGAACTGAGGTTGAAAATTCCACTGCCGTCTATGTCCTTGGTCTTTTTGGATTTAATACGCCTCCCCCCTCTAGTTCCTCTCTTAGTTCTACCAGTCTTTTGGTACCCTGGTTGGCCCTGGGAAAATCCCAGTTTTGATAGCCAGGCTGATAAGACTGGTTGGTTACAGTGTCTTCAGTGGGACAAGGGGCATATTGCCTTCCAGAGCTGTTATTGTCCTCCCTAGTTCCAGAGGGGGGTTGGTGAAAATCCCCTTCCGGGTACCTCATATCACTCAGAGGTGCAAAGCTGTTTTGAACTGGTACATTATAATCAGTATTATAATTATCCTCATAATGAACTACAGGTTGTTCACCATAATGATTGGACCGGACGTAGCCGGGACCTCGAAGATGGGGTGGAATAGACATACGCTGGTCTGGATGGCCTCCTTGCGGGTGCCCATTATACGTATAATTATTGTAGTTGTAACTAGTATTATTTCTAGGGACACTGCCACGCCCCCGTGCTGAAGGTGGGCCTCGCATATTGCCTCGTCTCCACGTATACACGTAAGTCCTACACCATTGAGCCCTTTATCACATGCTCCACCACGGGGGTGGTTTACTTACTGCAGTGCCCTTGTGGCCTGCAGTATGTGGGCCGTACTAAAAGACCCTTGCAGGTGAGATTAAATGAGCACATCAATAATATCAGGAGAGGGTTCACAAAACATTCTGTGTCGAAACATTACCTGACAGCTCACCGTCGAGACCCTACGGGTACCATTTTTTTGGGGATAGACAAGTTTAAACCCCACTGGAGGGGGAGTGTCCTGATACGTAGCATCTCTAAACTAGAGATGGCCTGGGTTCATAAATTGAAGTCCTACACCCCCTTTGGTCTTAACATCGATGTAGATGTTAACGCCTTTATAGATAATTCTTAGGAAGTGAAGGTTTGTGTTTTTTTTTTTTTTTTTTTTTTTTTTTTGGTAAAGAGCCTTTCTTTAACAATGAATGTGACCTTTTTTTAGCTGTTTTTGGAGCGCCCTCTCACTTCAGGGAAAACGTTTTTTAATTATTTAAAATATACATTTTATATATATACTACATATATACTTATTTCATTGCACAGGTTTCGACCTACTTCCATTTTTTTTCTTTTTTAATAATTTATTTTGAGTGTATTTTTGGATTTAATATTTACTTTAATTTTATAAACATATTTTTTTTCACATTTGATGTTGAAATTTTGGATTTCAGTGCACTCGTTTCTTTCACAGAGACATGTGCACACAACAGACATCATTTATCTATACATACAGCCCTGTAATTATGAGGGAACTGCATGCACTTCCCATATTTTCTTTCACAAATCCCTTTTTTTTGGTTTAACCTTCCAATCTGTTGCAGTAGTAATTCTGCAATTTTTTGGCCACATATGTTTGAGTTTGACATTTTTTTTAAAGATGTTCCATATATCTTTTTTGTGCCTCAAACATTTATCACTTAGGTAATGTTTTGTCCTTGCCCACATTGTTTCCCTTAGATAAGATGGCGCTCACGTCTTGTCGTGACAATGAGGTGCTGTTGATGTGTCTACATAAGCGGTGAGTCGGGACGCTGCTCACATCCCGTGACCACGTCCTGTTGTGACGAAACGGCGTAGGGAGGAGGAGCTACGTCCCGACAACACCGCGATATACATACCCGGAAGACACGGGTTACTTTGGAGCCGGCCGGCTTTTTTCGATATGCTTGCTATTACCATGTTCCTGTAAGTGCAACTTTAATTTTATATATTTAATAAAACGCTGGTTTTATACTATGTGGAGCACTTTGTTTTTTGCATGGTGATATTTCCTTATTTGCGGAGGCTGGTGGGAGAGAGTCCCTGGACGCTGAGTGCCTGCCTAAAGATCCCTGGCTGGGGTTGCAGCCATCCGCCCCCTGGGTCTCCTGTAATTAAGAGACCATCTCCATCTGGTAAGAGGCAGACATTTTTTTCAAGAGGTGGAGGTCTTTCTACGCACTTTACTTTTCACCACAGCAAGATTCTGTTTTATTATTCACAGAGCACTTGGAGACAAGCCATTTTTGTGTAATTTAATTTAACACGGATGGACTTTTAACATTATTGCTGAGCCACGGACTTTTTTTGGGAATATTGTTATAATTTTTTTTTCCTTACGTATCACGCTATACCTCTTTGTTTATAGATTTGTCACAATATCTTTCTTCCAAGTTATTGGAGATATTCACTTGTTATTGATTTGGTTTTTAATATTGCGTTTTTTCACATGGACATAGTCATTGCTTTCTGTGTCCCACCTAACTAATAGCATGTAGTTTGGTTTAACCTCAAAGTGTCTATTTGTATTGCTCAGCACTCTTATAATATTCATTTATAATATTCATTTATTCAGTTATTATCATTTATCCCCATATTTTTATGAGGCTTTTTTAGGCATTTGCCAGTTGTCATTTTGTAGCGCGACTTATTGATATATCTAGGATTTCAGAGTTGTCAACTGGTATTTCCTGATAGTCCCAGGCAAAGGGAGCCCCACCCTGCTGCTGAGCAGAGTCTAGCAGCTGTCTGTAGGCGATCTCCAGCTCCCATTCCTGAACGGCCAGAAACTCCAAATCTTCCTGTGCCCTGTGCACTTCCGAGACATTCAGTCTTCGCTCTCGGTGCTCCATTATTTCCTCCAATTGCCACTCTCGATCACTCCCAAAGTCAGGGTCCCTGGACAGCCTCCAGTACAATAATCCCAGGCCATCATAGTCAAAGCCTTCCGTGGGGCTGTCATACGCTGTCCACGGGCACACTTGGGCTACATACCACTGGAGGGCTCTGTAGCTCTCGTCCAACCGCATTTCTGCCGGATCAACCTGCTTAACTCAGCTGTCCACTCCTGGTTCGGTTGTTCCCCCAATAACAGCATTCGTACTTCATACGGCGATCAGTATCTTACATGGATGGCGGGGAGAACTTTTCCCTGGTGTCGCTGCTCATGGGCTAGCGCTTCCTTTCAGAGTTCACAGCGGATAGAATCGAACCATTCCAGCAGGACCTGCTTTGCTACTGGCCCTCTATGCTGTATCTGCATCTCTCGCAACCTCCTTCTGAATTCCTCTTCCATGACGATGTATCTATACCTCTCCTGCTATCCGGACCTTGGATTCAGGTGATGGTTTGGATGTGTTCACAGGAAGGAAGCACGATCCCACTGGTCCCTCTACGGCTCTCAAGTAAGTCTTTCAGCATGGCTCTCCTGCAGGCTGCTTAGCTGGTCATTCACTGTGGTGGTTTGGAGTGTCCCAGTAACTGGAGAGCAAATCCCACCGCTGCCAACCAATGTAACAAGCCCCTGCTCGCTTGATTCCACTCTCCTGACACTCCTCTGCGGCTATTGAATCAGATTGCAGATTGCAACATCTGATGGTTCGGTCATCCAATGCTCCGGGATTCTAACTACAGCTATGTGCCAATCGAATCCAGTTGTGATAGCTCAGAACAAACACCAGACAGGCTGTATGTAAGTTCAAACAGGGATCTCACTTTTATTGAATGCACACAACACAATTTTATACACAGCAGTTTGAACACCCCGCCCCCAACAACCACTTTCCTATTGGTCAATTGTAAAGCACACTTTAGTCTTCAATTAGGTCCTCTTGGCCATGCAAATGAGGACTTGAAACAGGGTCAGCAGGGATTGATCCGATAGCTTGAATAGGAGGACTGATATGTGTAATGACACAGAGAAGCCCCAGGGGGTAATTAAAGTACATAAACAAACAGTCAAACACAGAACAATGCATTCCTTCCAGACCATGGAGCTGTCTGGAGGGGGTTAGCCTTAAAACAGGGCAGAAGACCCCCCACTGTATAATAGAATCGAAGGAGAAATACTTCAGTATTCCAAGCTTCATTACATACCCCATCTGTAGTGATTGTTATTGGTCTCTCACTCCCCTCTCCTGTGGATGGATGCAAGGGTACACTCGACCAGTGTAGTAATACCCCCATCATCTACAGGTTGTAAACTGATGACCCCCATGTCTCCCTAGGTTTCCGGTACACAGTTTTGTTCAAATGAGTACAGAATTACTCTTGTGATATATGAGCTCCACAGACCATGAGCGTGTTCATAGGACATCTGGAATGCAAGCCCGCTACATTAATCCAGTAGTGCAGTGATAGTCTGTGTTCTAAATGAAGCCAGGGATCACCCACGTGACCTCAGTGGGTCTCGTATGCATGACGTGCCGGTTTCATCGCCCATCCAGTGACATGATTGGGGTAGTGTAGAGTACTCACAGGACATTAGGCAGGGGGGAGAGAGAGAGATCACTCCCAGCGAAAGACACTCCTCTCCTAAACCTCCACTAGCTAATGTGTTGCCTGCAGATCCAATTGTGTGATCCGAAAAATGTAGAAAGAGAAGAGTGAGAGAGAGGGGGAATGTGAACGGAGGAGAATGTTCCCTCATATTTTATGATTGTCTGTATCCTACCCTTTCTATTACAGTGCATACTGTGGGTACACATAGTTACATAGTTACATAGTTACATAGTTACATAGTAGGTGAGGTTGAAAAAAGACACAAGTCCATCAAGTCCAACCTATGTGTGTGATTATGTGTCAGTATTACATTGTATATCCCTGTATGTTGCGGTCATTCAGGTGCTTATCTAATAGTTTCTTGAAGCTATCAATGCTCCCCGCTGAGACCACCGCCTGTGGAAGGGAATTCCACATCCTTGCCACTCTTACAGTAAAGAACCCTCTATGTAGTTTAAGGTTAAACCTCTTTTCTTCTAATTTTAATGAGTGGCCACGAGTCTTGTTAAACTCTCTTCTGCGAAAAAGTTTTAACCCTATTGTGGGGTCACCAGTCCGGTATTTGTAAATTGAAATCATATCCCCTCTCAAGCGTCTCTTCTCCAGAGAGAATAAGTTCAGTGCTTGCAACCTTTCCTCATAACTAAGATCCTCCAGACCCTTTATTAGCTTTGTTGCCCTTCTTTGTACTCGCTCCATTTCCAGTACATCCTTCCTGAGGACTGGTGCCCAGAACTGGACCGCATACTCTAGGTGCGGCCGGACCAGAGTCTTGTAGAGCTGGAGAATTATCGTTTTATCTCTGGAGTTGATCCCCTTTTAATGCATGCCAATATTCTGTTTGCTTTGTTAGCAGCAGCTTGGCATTGCATGCCATTGCTGAGCCGATCATCTACTAGGACCCCCAGGTCCTTTTCCGTCCTAGATTCCCCCAGAGGTTCTCCCCCCTACAATGCAAAGTAGTGAGTGTACAGCTTGTATGACAGTGTAAATTTGATGTCCCCTCAAAATAACTCAACACACAGCCATTAATGTCTAAAGCGCTGGCAACAAAAGTGAGTACACCCCTAAGTGAAAATGTCCAAATTGGGCCCAAAGTCTCAATATTTTGTGTGGCCACCATTATTTTCCAGTACTGCCTTAACCTTCTTGGGCATGGAGTTCACCAGAGCTTCACAGGTTGCCACTGGAGTCCTCTTCCACTCCTCCATGACGACATCACGGAGCTGGTGGATGTTAGAGACCTTGCGCTCCTCCACCTTCCATTTGAGGATGCCCCACAGATCCCCAATAGGGTTTAGGTCTGGAGACATGCTTGGCCAGTCCATCACCTTTACCCTCAGCTTCTTTAGCAAGGCAGTGGTCATCTTGGAGTTGTGTTTGGGGGTCATATGATGTTGGAATACTGCCCTGCAGCTCAGTCTCTGAAGGGAGGGGATCATGCTCTGCTTCAGTATGTCACAGTACATGTTGGCATTCATGGTTCCCTCAATGAACTGTAGCTCTCAAGAGCCGGCAGCACTCATGCAGCCCCAGACCATGACACTCCCACCACCATGCTTGACTATAGGCAAGACACACTTGTCTTTGTACTCCTCAACTGGTTGCCGCCACACACGCTTGACACCATCTGAGCCAAATAAGTTTATCTTGGTCTCATCAGACCACAGGAAATGGTTCCAGTAATCCATGTCCTTAGTCTGCTTGTCTTCATCAAACCTTTTTGCGGGCTTTCTTGCGCATCATCTTTAGAAGTGTCTTCCTTCTGGGATGACAGCCATGAAGACCAATTTAATACAGTGTGTGGTGTATGGTCTGAACCCTGACAGGCTGACCCCCCACCCATTCAACCTCTGCAGCAATGCTGGCAGCACTCATACATCTATTTCCCAAAAACAACTTCTGGATATGACGCTGAGCACATGCACTCAACTTCTTTGGTCGACCATGGTGAGGCCTGTTCTGAGTGGAACCTGTCCTGTTAAACTGCTGTATTGTCTTGGCCACCATGCTACAGCTCAGTTTCAGGGTCTTGGTAATCTTCTTATAGCCTAGACCATCTTTATGTAGAGCAACAATTCTTTTTTTCAGATCCTCAGAGAGTTCTTTGACATGAGGTGCCATGTTGAACTTCCAGTGACCAGTATGAGAGAGTGAGAGCGATAACACCAAATTTAACACACCTGCTCCTCATTCACACCTGAGACCTTGTAACACTAATAAGTCACATGACACCAGAAAGGTGAAAATAGCTAATTGGGCCCAATTTGGACAATTTCACTTAGGGGTGTACTCACTTTTGTTGCCAGCAGTTTAGACATTAATGGCTGTGTGTTATTTTGAGGGGACAAATTTGCACCATTATAAAAGCTGTACACTCACTACTTTACATTGTAGCAAAGTGTCATTTCTTCAGTGTTGTCACATGAAAAGGTATAGTAAAATATTTACAAAAATGTGAGGGGTGTACTCACTTTTGCGAGATACTGTATATATATGGTGCTCTTTGAAGTTGCACAGAACTGCATATTTGTTTTTGTTCTTACTTTTATCTTTATCGCCTTCTTAGTTATTAGTGGTGTTACATTTGTGTTCTCCAAACCCCACTCTTAGTGGGCGTATAGTACATCTTACATAAAGGAGGCCGCATGGGCATATTAGTCCATAGATCACATGAGAGGTTCTGCAATTGATAAATTGTTTTATCATGTGATTGTGGTCATCTCTTTCCATGATCTCATTCTTCCAATCCCACATGTACACACAGGTCCCGCAGTTCTTCATCCCACACCTATAGTTCCCGCTTTGATCAATTACCATCGACCAAGGGCCCAAATTGATCTTAGTATCACCATAGACCTTGTGGACCCTACTGGGAGCGATGTAACTTCTTAAGTCCCTCGGTTTTCTGAATACTATCTTAGGTCTAGAGGGCAGTGTCTGACCCAAAACTGAGTCTTGCTTCAGAATCTTCCAATTTAGTTGGATAACACATTGAATTTTGAAGGCCTTGGTGTTGTATCTATTACTGAATCTGATGGAATCAGTATTTTCATAACACCTAACTCTCTTTGGTTTGATTTCTCCTTTCAACTCATGCAGCCCTTGTGGGGTATCTTCACTGTACTGTATCTAGTAATCCATATAGGCCTTATCCATATGTTCTTCTTTATACCCCTTTTCCAAGAATGTTTTTTTGAGGATAGTCCCCTGTTCCTCATAGTCCTTTAGTCTTGTACGAACCATTCTGCAGAATTGTCCGAATGGGACACTATATATCCATTTTAGGTGGTGATGACTCTTGGCATGTAAATATGAATTTCCACGCACTGGGTTTAAAATGTATCTTAGAGAAGATGTTTCCCTCATGGTGCACATTTAGTTCAAGGTCTAAAAACACCAGTGAATTATCATCAACCACGTGAGTAAAGGCTTTACCAAAGGAATTGGCATTACAATACTTGAGAAAGTTCTGTAGTTCCATCTCAGATCTGTTCCATATGATCTGGACATCGTCTATATATCGTACGTATAGTGCCAAATTGGCAGCAAAAGGGTTATTGGCCCATATGCACTGATCTTCCCAGAACCCCATAAACAGGTTGGCGTAGCTGGGGGCAAATCGAGCTCCCATGGCTGTGCCTCTAACCTGCCTATAGGAGTCACCCAAATAGGAAAAATAATTGTGGGTTAAGGTGAATTCTATGAAGTTAGTCATAAAGGTTGCTTGTGAGGAATGCAAATTATGTCTAACTAAATAATGTTTCACTGCTCTGATACCATACTCATGTTTGATTGAACTGTAAAGAGACGATACATCTAAAGAAAGTCACTTACTGTGGTCACCACAAAAAGTAGGTAAGAAGCTCTAGCATGTGTCCCGAATCACTAACGTAGGAGGGAAGTTGTACAACTAATTCCTGAAGAAAGTGTTCTATATAGCATCCCAGGTTACTTGTAAGACTATCAATCCCAGCTATAATAGGCCTTCCAGGTGGATTGATTTGGTCCTTGTGGATCTTTGGGATGTGATAGAAATGCGGGGTAAGTGGCTGTTGTCTATTCAAAAATTGGAATTCATTCTTTTTCTTTGTTATTATGCGCTTCTCCATGGCTTAATTTAGTAGTTGTTTGAGGGATGTCATATCCGGAAAGGGGGTCACCAGGGAGGTTTTCATAAGCGGCATGGTCTCAGTGCTTCTGCCAAATATGCCTCTCTATCTTGAATGGCTAAACCACCTCCTTTGTCGTTCTGTCTAATAATTATGCCTTCCTTATCCTTAATTTTCTTGATAGCTTCTTTTGACACTTCACAGTTCGTTCCTGAGCTGTATTCCTGTTTGCTGTTGTAGATACTTTTTGACATATCATTATCATGGCATATCATTAATTTCATCCAACATCTCTCATAAAATGTTGGAATATGATTACCACAAATAATTGTGGGTTAAGGTGAATTCTATGAAGTTAGTCATAAAGGTTGCTTGTGAGGAATGCAAATTATGTCTAACTAAATAATGTTTCACTGCTCTGATACCATACTCATGTTTAATTAAACTGTAAAGAGACGATACATCTAAAGAAAGTCACTTACTGTGGTCACCACAAAAAGTAGGTAAGAAGCTCTAGCATGTGTCCCGAATCACTAACGTAGGAGGGAAGTTGTACAACTAATTCCTGAAGAAAGTGTTCTATATAGCATCCCAGGTTACTTGTAAGACTATCAATCCCAGCTATAATAGGCCTTCCAGGTGGATTGATTTGGTCCTTGTGGATCTTTGGGATGTGATAGAAATGCGGGGTAAGTGGCTGTTGTCTATTCAAAAATTGGAATTCATTCTTTTTCTTTGTTATTATGCGCTTCTCCATGGCTTAATTTAGTAGTTGTTTGAGGGATGTCATATCCGGAAAGGGGGTCACCAGGGAGGTTTTCATAAGCGGCATGGTCTCAGTGCTTCTGCCAAATATGCCTCTCTATCTTGAATGGCTAAACCACCTCCTTTGTCGTTCTGTCTAATAATTATGCCTTCCTTATCCTTAATTTTCTTGATAGCTTCTTTTGACACTTCACAGTTCGTTCCTGAGCTGTATTCCTGTTTGCTGTTGTAGATACTTTTTGACATATCATTATCATGGCATATCATTAATTTCATCCAACATCTCTCATAAAATGTTGGAATATGATTACCTTTTACCCAATGTGGATAGAAGGATGACTTTGGTTTAAAATCTGTGTGTATAATTTCTCTGTCCATATAATCTGATATATCTAGATCAGCACACGCTCCTTCTTGGTAGAGACTTTCCAAGATGAGGAGGTCCATGTTGTCATCACTCACATTGTCCGCAGGTCCATGCTCTATGGATATAGCGGGTTCTCCTGAGGAATTTTTACAATAGGAGACTTACATAATGATTTTAATATTTTCATCTTTTATCCCTTCAGTAATTCTCATCAGGGACAGCATTTTTTTTAATTTCATTTCACTATACTGTGGCTCCACATGTGAGCTCAAATAAGTACTTAACATACACTGGCTCTATGTTTATTTGCTTTGTGATCTATATATATTATATCAAGTATATGAGTCTTAGATATATATGCAACCAGTTAGCATAATATTGCTGATTTTATTTTAACTAACATGTCTTGTGGTAATGTAGATGTGGTGTGTTGTGGTCGGTAGGGATTTAACCATGCCCATGGGGAAGGCAGGGCACACCCCAGGGCTGGTACCACTAATCCAGTACACCACATATAAGCAGACAAGCTAGACATGTCAGGCTCTGAAGAAGAGGAACTACTCAAAACGCATTAGCCTATGCCTCTTCAGGGACAATCCCATGTGATGTGGATGGTTTTACGGACTCATGTGGAGGAATAACTAGACATAATTTTATTCAAGTCTTTTTTGTGAGTATATTACCAACCTTTGTATAATAATAAAGTGTTTGTTGGAGGATAATGCGCTAGGCCTATGCTACACTTCTTTTTCATGTCCCAGTAAATCTTATAGTCCCTGCTAATTGAAGAGCTTTAGCTCTGACTCAACAGGGGATCTGCTGGACCTCTGCAGAGAGATCTCTGTTCCACGTGGAGAGCAACTCTTCTTCTCTGCAGCATGCTGGCAGGGTACAGGCTTTTCTATAATAGGCAAGGATCGTCTATGATTGTTCTCTGGAGGCTATAGCTTCAATTATAGATGCTAATAGAAAATTAGTCTATCAACCATGAATTTACAAAATACATAGATTGGATTGATGAATGGGCTTCAGCACCACACCCCAATAGTAAATTTACCAAAACAAACAATTGTTTTAAAACAGGATATTCTAGGTGCTCAAAAAAATGCAGCCCTTTCACAAAACCAAATATGAATAAAAATGACTTTTTTAATATTCTTGAATTAACCATCTTAAAAACACCATAAAACATTTTTAAGCGGATAGTGATCTTTCAAACAGTAATACTTCTCTGTATAAACATCTTCACCCTCTAATATATTAACAGCACTTTGCAACAACCAATCCTTCAGACTGTCATATTAAATATTTGGTGATATATAGGTGTCAGTCTGCTTCTGTCATGATGTGTTTTGCAAGTTGCTTCTTCATTAAGCCAAAGAAGGATTTACAGTGGGGATGGAAAGTATTTAGACCCCGTTAAATTTGTCACTCTTTGTTATATTGCAGCCATTTGCTAAAATCATTTAAGTTCATTTTTTTCCTCATTAATGTACACACAGCACCCCAACACAGAATTATATATCACATGGTCCTAAGTATTCAGACTCTTTGCTCAGTATTTAGTACAAGCACCCTTTTGATCTACTACAGCCATGAGACTCTTTGGGAACAAGTTTTTCACACCTTGATTTGGGGATCCTCTGCCATTCCTCCTTGTAGATCCTCTCCAGTTCTGTCAGGTTGGATGGTAAACTTTGGTGGATAGCAATTTTTAGGTCTCTCCAGAGATGCCCAATTGGGTTTAAGTCAGGGCTCTGGCTGGGCCATTCAAGAACAGTCACAGAGTTGTTGTGAAGCCAATCCTTTGTTATTTTAGCTGTGTGCTTAGGGTCATTGTCTTGTTGGAAGGTAAACCTTCGGCCCAGTCTTAGGTCCTGAGCACTCTGGAGAAGGTTTTCGTCCAGGATATCCCCGTACTTGGCCGCATTCATCTTTCCCTCAATTGCAACCAGTCATCCTGTCCCTGCATCTGAAAAACACCCCCACAGCATGATGCTGCCACCACCATGCTTCACTGTTGGGACTGTATTGGACAGGTAATGAGCAGTGCCTTGTTTTCTCCACACATACCGCTTAGAATTAAGGCCAAAAAGTTCTATCTTGGTCTCATCAGACCAGAGAATCTTATTTCTCACCATCTTGGAGTCCTTCAGGTATTTTTTAGCAAACTCCATGCAAGCTTTCATGTGTTTTGCACTGAGGAGAGGCTTCCATCGGTCCACTCTGCCATAAAGCCCCGACTGGTGGAGGGCTGCAGTGATGGTTGACTTTCTACAACTTTCTACCATCTCCCGACTGCATCTCTGGAGCTCAGCCACAATGATCTTTGGATTCTTATTTATCTCTCTCACCAAGGCTCTCCTCCCCCGATAGCTCAGTTTGGCTGGACGGCCAGTTCTAGGAAGGATTGTGGTCATCCCAAACATCTTCCATTTAACGATTATGGAGGCCACTGTGCTCTTAGGAACCTTAAGTGCAGCAGCAATTTTTTTGTAACTTTGGCCAGATCTGTGCCTTGCCACAATTCTGTCTCTGAGCTCTTCAGGCAGTTCCTTTGAACTCATGATTCTCATTTGCTCTGACATTAACTGTGAGCTGTAAGGTCTTATATAGACAGGTGTGTGGCTTTCCTAATCAAGTCCAATCAGTATAATCAAACACAGCTGGACTCAAATGAAGGTGTAGAACCATCTCAAGGATGATCAGAAGAAATGGACAGCACCTGAGTTAAATATATGAGTGTCACAGCAAAGGGTCTAAATACTTAGGACCATGTGATGTTTCTGTTTTTCTTTTTTAATAAATCTGCAAAAATTTTAACAATTCTGTGTTTTTCTGTCAATATGGGGTGCTGCGTGTACATTAATGAGGAGAAAAATGAACTTAAATGATTTTAGCAAATGGCTGCAATATAACAAAGAGTGAAAAATGTAAGGGGGTCTGAATACTTTCTGTCCCCACTGTATATTAAGACAAGGTTCCCTGTGTCAAAAATGGAGGCAAAGATCACCCCAGCACTCCAATTTCAGTTCTTGGTGTCTCCTTGATCTCTCTTCTCTCAAGGTTGGGGGCTTGGCTGAACTTTGCTAACTTTGTTAGTGTTTGTTGAAAGATTGATAAGATTTTCTAACATTTATTAGGGGTTTGCATCAGGACACCTACAAAACTGTAAAGCCAAAGCAACTCATTTTTAAGATACTGTTGAATTCAGGGTGTTCCACTGATTTGTGAAGGATTCAGTCTGTTGAACAACTAGCAGATGATTTGTTAACTAGCAGAGACTGTCATCTATCTAAAACTAACAGTGACAGGTTATTTCTTTATATATAGCAATGTTCTGTTAGAAAGATACCATGCTACAGCTGTGACTATAATTTTTTTTTTTTTCAAAGAGCTTTATTTGAAAGGTAGAAATTGTACATAACTGGTACAACAACATGTTCAATGTGAGCTTATTGTCAGAAATTACGACTGTGTGTATGGTCCATCGGACATTTGCTGTCGGAATTTCCGACAACAAATGTTTGAGAGCAGGTTCCAAAATTTTTCTGACAAAAAACTTTGTTGTTGGAGATTCCGAGCGTGTGTACACAAGTCCGAGGCACAAAATTCCACGCATACTCAGAATCAAGTACGAGACGGAAGTGCTCAGTCTGGTAAAACTAGCATTCATAATGGAGATAGCACATTTGTCACGCTGCAAATTTTTAAATATTTCAATGCAGCACATTCTCTTCTTCTTTATAATGCTAGAATAATGAAGTTGCTTTGCTGCTGATATTCACACACAGTTCTGACAAACTGATTTCTTTATTATTTCTTGTGATCTCCTGAATAATCTTTTTTATTTTTTTCGCCAGATCTCCAGAATAATGTTTATTTTTTTTTTCATAGTGATGTACTTTTTTTTTATCAAGATCTCCTGATTTTTTTTTTATAGTGATCTCCATAATATTTTTTGGCATTTTGTGTGCCAAGTTACCACAACACCATTATTTTTTTTAACCTCAAAGAGGTTGGTTGGTGTTGGTGTCCCTTGTTAATTTGACATTGTATTTTTGAAATGTACCTGCCTACTTACAAACAAACTGTTCTTTTTGAACTAAAACACATAGCCAGGTATTTGTAAAAAAAAAAAATAGTAATTTATTAGGGGTCATAACAAACTAAAGAGGAAGGCAACACTGGATAAACTGTTGAAATTGGTGAAGCGTTTGTACCCCAGGACATCAATTATTTGACAGGCAAAATTGGAAGCCTGAGGAGCCCATTTAATAGGAAGCACAATCCGGTCCAGGACTCCGAAAGTTCAGGAGCAGCAGCAGATGACATATATGTCCCCAGGCTGTGGTCTTACCACAGCCTGCGTTTTTTGCCAGACCAGACCAAACCCAGGCCATCACTCTCTTGACTTCCTTCCATGCTTCCTTCCAGGCTGTGGCTGTGGTGTTGGAGTTGTTGCAGGTGGTGGAGGAGGAGTATGGTCCAACTCACATACATGACATTTTTAGGGTGAGTTGGCCCCTCAACCCCTTATTTAGGGCCTGAGGGGCCAACTCACAACCAAACCACACATGTGAAAGGAATCAGGTAGAGAAGCACTGCAGCAAGGAGGGAGCCATGGAGAATATACCTTAAATACACGGTGAGCGTAGACCAATTTGGATACTTCAGATGATCGCGGTGGAGAGGAGTTTGTGGCCGTGATATCCTATGCTGTTTGCCCCTTTTGGGGTTGCGGGATTCGGGAGCCATGGAGAATATACCTTAAATACACGGTGAGCGGAGACCAATTTGGATACTTCAGATGATCGCGGTGGAGAGGAGTTTGTGGCCGTGATATCCTATGCTGTTTGCCCCTTTTGGGGTTGCGGGATTCGGTGAGTGGGGACCCGTGAGGGGGAGCACAATAAGTCACCATTATCATCTGAAAGCACCTCAGTCACAGTTCCTTTGGAAATTATTTTGCACATTGGATGAAGATTTTGATTACCATATGGACTATAATTATTTAATATTTATTATTATTACGAATTGCTTTGCACACACTTGCACTAATCTGAGTAAAAATGCACTTGGAAGTTCATGTGATATAAGGGAAAATCAATGATCTAGTACACTTAGGACTATTATCACTGGTTATATTATTTATTAATTTAATTTGGTTTAAGGTGTATGTATGGTTTTTGTGAATAAGTCACTAATATGTATGCTGGCTTGTTGGTGAAGATCTATCATATAATTAGGGGTTCAGCATATAACCCCCCCTGCTTTCAGGGTGGTCACATGTATGATTCATGAATATTGGAAATGTTTAGTTTCTTTATTTATTTACTTTTTCTAATGTGGTCACATGTATGAGTTTTGAATTGCTTCATTGAAGATTGCACTGCTGCACATTAGGTTTTTTGCACTTTATAGGGTTGATGGTATTCTGTACCACTATTAGGGGTACAGTTGGAGTAAATAACTAGTGACAAGGAATCACACAATAAAATCCCCCCCTACTATTCTACTACCCTATACCCTAAAGGGAGCGCCATACCCCATTATACAATTTAAACACTTTGCGGAGTCTCCTTAAGGAAGCTTCTTTAGGGGGGCTGCATACCTTACATTCTGTCCTAAGCGCAGCGGTTTCAGATACACTTAGGGTCTGAAATATGACCTCCTTACAGATGAGGCATTGGCCCTCCTCCATTTCTTGCATATTACTGGCTGTCATACAGCCAAAGGCCTCCTGGACATTAGGGGTGGTTCTGAGGACCGCAGTAGCCTGCCGAATCAAACCAAGTGCTGACTCCTCCACGTTCCTCCCCTTCCTGGTCCTTTTTGTTGGAAGGAGGAGGGGAGGAACCTTCAAATCGGTCAGGCTACTGGGCACGGCCACCTCCTGGCTGCCACTTTCCTCTGCCACCTCCTGGCTGCCACTTTCCATGGTCTCCTCCTAGCTGAGACTTTCCTGTGTATGAAATTGGGACATAGTTTTAGTTTTTTGGTCTTCAATCACACACAATTTAGAGCTGATGACTGTTGCAAATTGAATGTTAACAAATAGAAAAGACTATCATTCTAACCCCAGCATTTTTCATTCTTGTCCCAATTATTTTTGGCTACTATTGTCTATTGATATGTAAACCACTTTGTTAAATCAGAAATTAGTGATCAATAATAGCATCTAGTTAAAAACATTAAAAATTTGACCAGAAATATGTTGAACAATGCTATACCTGGCTCAAGCTGGGCTCCTCCACATCTTCTTCCTGGGTGCAAGGCTCAGGTTGTATGTTGGAAGCCTTGTCTGAGGTGGAAGGAAGAGTGGAAGGAAGTGTAGATAGTGATGGCCTGGGTTCACTCTAGTCTGACAAAAACTGCAGTCTGTCATCTGCTGCTCCTGATCTCATGGAATCCTGGACCTTTTTGTGCTCCCTATTATACGTACTCCTCAGGCCACCAATTTTGCACTTCAAATAGGTGATGTCTGCAGTGGGAATCACCGGCTTCACCAATTCCAACAGTTGATCCAGCGCTGCCTTCCCCTTTATTTGAAATTGGTGTTTCACTTGCCACAGACAGGGCAGCTCTCTGTACTTATCAGTGAAGTTGGAGAGGAAGTCATGGTCATTAAATGTGTCCATTTTATCTGCAAGACACAACACAAGACTAACCCTAATGTCAGGCTAAACTCTCCTAATCTTGTCCCAATATAGGCCTCAATCTATAAAAGCAGTATAAGCCACTAACCACTGATGCCCCAAGTTAAAATGGTACCTTCGTTTGCACAATCGGCGATTATGCTACTCCTTCCTCCGCTCACAGATCGTACATATGACGCATGCGTGTTATGCTTTATCTACACTGCGCATGCATGAAACTCCGCCCCTGACCTTATTTCTATATATTCCCCGCCCCTTCTCTTTTGGCTCAGTGGGAGAGCACATGGCAGAGAGACAATAGGTGCATGACAATATAAGCAATGAGGAGGATGACGAAAGCCCGGAGCCACAAACTTCCTGATCCAGAAGGAGATTTAAGGCCTCAAATATGTCTTTTGTAGAGATGGTGGAGATGGTGGACATCTTGAAGAGGGCCGACTATGATGGGAAGTATGGACTGTACAGCAACCCAAATGTGAGAAAGGCCAAGATCATGACTAAAGTTGTGAGAAGTCTCCAGAAGAATTTTGGGATACGATGATCCAAGGAGCAATTGAGAAAACGCTGGTCAGACCTCAAATTGAGGGAGAAGGATCAGTACAGAAGGTTCAAGAGAGTGCTGCAAAAAAGTAAGTATTTGTTGTGTGTTCCAATTATTATTACTTGCATGCTGCTTCATGTGCTTTTCTTAACTGTTGTACATTTTAAAATGGCGTAGGAACAGTAATCGTTCGTAGTAAACAACGTTTGTTCGATCGGCCATAGTAAACATCGTTCATTCGATTGTCCATAGGAAACATTGATCGTTCGACCACTAATACGATGTTTTTGGCAGATACAGGTTAACTACATTTGTTCAGGCCTATTTGTGTAAAAAGAAGTTTTGTACTGTAATGGATGTGATTAAGGTGTTACCAGTTAAAAATATTAAAATGGCGATTTCAGATGTAATATTGCATCAGAAGCCTGGTTTGTTAAAGACTTAACTCTAATGTCTTGTACACACGGTCGGATTTTCCGACGGAAAATGTGAAAATGTGCGATCAGAGCTTGTTGTTGCAAATTCCGACCGTGTGTGGGCTCCATCGGACTTTTTCCATCAGATTTTCCGACACACAAAGTTTGAGTGCAGGCTATAAAATTTTACGACAACAAAATCTGATCGCGTCAATTCTGACCGTGTGTGGACAATTCCGATGCACAAAGTGCCACGCATGCTCAGAATAAATTCCGAGACGGAACTGCTCGGTCTGGTAAATTTAGCATTCGGAATGGATATAGCACTTTCGTCACGCTGCAATGTTTTAAAATGTTTAATGCAGCGCACTCTGTTCTTCTTTATAATGCTAGAAGAATGAAGTTGTTTTGCTGCTCAATATTCACAAAGACTTCTCACAAACTTCTTTCTTTATTATTCCTCGTGATTTCATCAATATAATAATTTTATTTGTCACATCTACCTATAAAATATTATTTTTTGGATGTTTTTATAATAATATGTTGTTTTTTTTTTAAGCCTGATCTTGTGTTTTCTTTTTCTTTTTTTTTTTTTTTTTTACTCCAGAATAGTTTTGTGTGTGTTTTGTGTGTCAAGTTACAACAACACCATTATTATCTTGTATTATTGAATCTCAAGGAGGTTGTTTGGTGTCTCTTGTTAATTTGACATTGTATTTTTGAAATATACCTGCCTCCTCACAAACAAAATGTCCTTTTTGAAGGAAAACACACATAGGCGAGTATAATAAAACAAACCAAAAATGTATTAAGGGCTCATAACCAAAGAAAGAGGGAGGCAACGCTGGAGAAACAGCAGAAAATTGGCAAAGCCTTTCGCCCCCAGAGCACACATCAATTATTTCCAGGCAAAATTGGTGGCCTGAGGAGTCCAAATATAAGGGAGTACAATCTGGTCCAGAAGTCCAAAAGATCATGAACAGCAGCAGATGACATGTATGTCCCCAGGCTGTGGTCATACAAGAGCCTGCATCTTTTGTCAGACCAGACTGAACCCAGGCCATCACTCTCTGGTCTTCCTTCCACGCTTCCTTCCACGCTGTGTCTGTGGTGGTGGAGTTGTGGCAGGAGGAGGAGGATGATGCAACTCACTCAGGTGGGTATTGGGTGTGATTTCTCCCCTCAACCCCTTATTTAATGTTTCATAAATGATTTCCTCATGCTTGTCCTGCAGTTTGGTGGCAGCCATGGAGGCAAAGGCCTCTTCATGAGTGGGGGTGGCTCTCAGGGACACAGAAGCCTCCTGAATCAGCCTGAGTGCTGAATCCTGCACGTTAGTCCCCTTCCTGGGTCTTTTGTTTGGAAGGCGGAGGGGAAGAACCTGCGATTCTGTGAGGCTTCTACTGGGCCCGGCCTTCTCCTGTCTGCCACTTACCCCCAACTCCTCCTGGCTGCCACTAACCCCTGCCTCCTCCTGTGTGCCACATTCCACAGCCTCCTCCTGTGTGCCACATTCCCCAGCCTCCTCCTGGCTGAGGCTTTCCTGTGTATGAAAAAGGGACATAGTTTTAGTTTTTTCTTCATCAATCACACACAATTTTCACCTCACGACTGTTGCAAATTGAATGTTAACAAATATAACAGACTATCATTCTGAGCCCAGCATTTTTCATTCTTGTCCCAATTATGTTTGCCCACTACTGTCTATTGATATGTAAAACACTTTATTAAATCAGCAATTAGTGATTAATAATAACATCTAGTAAACATCATTTATTTATTCACCAGAAATCTGTAGAAGAATGCTATACCTGGCTCAAGCTGGGCTCCTCCACTTCTTCCTGGCTGGAAGTTCCAGGTTGGACATCGGGGGCCTCAGCTGGGGTGGAAGGAAGAGTGGAAGGAAGTGTAGATAGTGATGGCCTGGGTTGAGAGGGATTCCCTGACTTCAGTCTGGTCTGACAGAAATCACAGTCTCTCATAGTACCACAGCCTGGGGACATAAAGGTCATCTGCTGCAGCTCCAGATCTCTGGGAATGCTGGACCTTCTTGCACTCCCTAAGATAAGTGCTCCTCAGGCCACCAATTTTGGCTTTTAAATAGGGGATGGTTGCTGTGGGGACCACAGGCTTCACAAACTCCAGCAGTTTCTCCAGCCCTGCCTGCTTCTTTTGTTTATGATTATAATGCGGATGTTTCACCTGTCACAGACAGGGCAGCTCCCTGTACTTGTCTATGAACAGGGGGAGGAAGTTCTGGTCATTGAAGCCATCCATTTTATCTGCAATACACAAGACAAACCCTAATATCAGGCTAAAGTTTCCTAATCTTGTCAAAATATAGGCCTCAATCTCTAAGCAGTATAGGCCCAAGTTTAAATGTTACCTTCGTTATGACGATCTGCGCTTCCTATACTCCTTCCTCTGCTCACAGATCGTACGTATGGTGCAGGTGTGTTACGCTTTATATACACTGCGCATGCATGAAACTCTGCCCGCCCCTGACGTTCTTTCTAGTCTATTCCCCGCCCCTTCTTGTTTAGCACAGTGGGGAAGAGCACATGGCGGAGACACAACAGGTGTGTGCTAATTACAGCAACGAGGAGGAGGAGGAGGAAAGCCTGGAGCCAGAAACGTCACGATCCCAGAGGAGACAATTTAAGGCATTGAATTTGTCCTTTGTAGAGGTGGTGGAGATGGTGGACATCTTGAAAAGGTACGACTATGACGGGAAGTATGGACCTTACCCAAACCCCAATGTCAGAAAGGCTAAGATCATGGCGAAAGTTGTGAAGAGTCTGCTCAGGAATTTTGGGGTACGACGATCCAAGGATCAACTGAGGAAGCGGTGATCGGACCTCAAATTAAGGGAGCACAATCAGTATAGAAGGATCAGGAGAGTGCTGCAAAAAAGTAAGTAGTTGTCCTGTGTTCCTATTCTTTATTTCTTACTACGTTTGTGCTGCTCCAAGTGCTTTTCTTTACTGTTGTACAGTTTAAAATGCCAACTTTCATGTTCATGGACACATTATTCATTCATAGAAAACATTGTTCGTTCGGCCAATAAAACCCCATGTTTTGTCTAGATGCAGTTCAATACATTTTTTCTGGCCTACTTCTCTTAAAATAATTTTGGTGTCTAGATGGGTTCGTAACTAGAATGAACTGCAAACTAGATTCTGTGTAAGGAGAGGACACTCAGCAGCTGTTTACACATCTGGACGCTGGAGCACTAGTGTGGGACACCAGAACACCCTTTTTATTAGAGGGCCCACAAAGGTGCTCCAGTGTATACTATAGGGGTGTCTCCATCTGTGAAGCTTGTACAAAACAGGTAAGTATTTAAGCGTGACAAAGGACAAAAATATTTCTTCATATTGGAACTCTGCCAAAACAGACAATTGTACCCCACTTCCAAGCAATGTTTCATATTCCTATTTCTGCCATCAAATATCTGTGTGCTAAGTATACCTATTTTTTTTTTACATAGGGGAGAAAAGACTCGGAGGACACCACTCATCAGAGGAGACAACAGACCCCCATCTCATGAAGAAGTGGAAATCCCACAAACACAACCAGAGGAGGAGGAGGAGGGGGACGTGGTGGAAATTGTCACCACAACAGGTGAGTGTCTGTGACCACAGCCTCAGGTAAGAGATGGATGCCGGCATATTTATAATACATGGTGTTTTATTTTTCTATATTTTTAGGTGATCGGGATGTTGTGGATGAAGGTCATTTCACCGGTGAAAATGCCCAGATCCTGATCGGGGAGATCATGGGGTGTAATAGGGACTTGGAAAACATCAAGCAAAACATCAATGATGTTCAAAACAAAATGAAGAACATCATTGATGTTTTAGGGAGAATTTGATACCCCTCAAAATCCGGAATTATTTCAGTTTTTTTTTGTCCGGAAAATTTTTTGAACATTTTTGACATATTCTCGAAAAGCCAAATTTTGAAGATGCACACAGTGTGTCAATATGTGCTATCTGCCATCACAGGAGATCAATGTATGCATTTTGGGGGTGCAACCCCTTCCTCAATAATAAAGTAGCTGAGAGGAAGGAGTTGCACTCACAAAACACGTCCTTTGATCCCCCATGATGGCAGCTAGCACATGTTGACATTCGGCAATTTGTGTGCATCTTCAAAATTTGGTTTTTCAAGGGGTGACTTCACCCCATCTGCTGAACGCAATATCAAACACAGTTTATAAATACTCATGTCTTATATTGCCTTCAATTTCTATAAAAGTTGAACTTTGTAAGTTCCAGAGTTATGTATTTATTGTTGGTTTGAAACATGCCTGTTTTACCTTAAAAGGCAATTTCTACTTTTATTAATGTGACCTAAAAATTGGTTATACAACAAACATGTTGGTTTGTTTTAAAAACCTTTTATAAATGCACATGTGATTGTGCTTGGATTAAAAAGATTGATTATCAACAATGTGTGGCTTCTTCTTTCAATGCTCATAAACATTTTTTGTGGTAAAATTGGTATTTTCAGTGACAATGGGGGTTATTTCCTAAGGGCAAATCTACTTTGCACTACAAGTGCAGTTTCAGTGCAGTCTCAAGTGCACTTGTAGTGCAAAGTGTCTTTGCCTTTAGTAAATAACACCAAACAGTGCTTTATAATTTTACAGAATCACGCAATTTTCACGGCTCCCCAAATTTCAGTCAGGGTCAGCTAAAAGAAAGACAAGCAGTAAATGTAAGCAAATATTTGTTCAGTTTAAAATTTTTTTTTATTTTAAAAATGTCTCAGACATTGTCTGGCATATCGATGGCCCCCCTACCCGCAAAGTATTCCATGTATCTTATACGGACCTCGCAGGAACTCGGGGGGCAAGCCAGGACGGCCAGCTTCAAACACTGTCAGGGTTGATTCATTGAGATTAATTCCGGATTCAGGCCCAACTGAGCCAGCATAGTTCACAGAATTTCTCCTTAAAAAGTTGTGGAGAACACAGCAAGCCAGAATGATGTGATTGAGTTTATACTCCGCCATGTGTATCGGTGTAAGAAATAGGCGGAACTGGCTGGCCATTATTCCAAACGTGTTCTCCACCACTCTTCTGGCTCAGGCCAGCCAGTAATTAAAAACCCTCTGGTCTGGGGTGAGGGTCCTCATAGGGAATGGCCACATAAGATGGTCCCCCAGTGCAAACGCTTCATCCGCAATGAAGACGAATGGGAGTCCTTCCGCATTGTCTTCTGGAGGTGGCAAGTCCAAGTTGCCATTCTGGAGATGCCTGTAGAACTCTGTGTGGGCGATAACTCCACCATCTGACATCCAGCCATTCTTCCCCATGTCCACATATAGGAAGTCATAAGTAGCTGACACTACCGCCAACATCGCAATACCATTGAACCCCTTGTAGTTGTAATAGTATGACCCCGAGTTGGGTGGTGGAACTATGTGGACGTGTTTCCCATCAATTGCCCCTCCACAGTTAGGAAAGTCCCACCGCTGGGCAAAGTGGGAGGCCACAGTCTGCCATTCCTGTGGGTTGGAAGGAAACTGTGGAGTCAAACAAGAATAAAAAATTCATAATTTTGCACATAAACATGGAAAGCAGATTAGACACAAACATTCTTGGCCAACATCAGTATAACATTTATTTTAGGGAGTATTTAAAGACAAAGGTATAAGGTCCGCCTATCAGATCCCCCCCCCCCCTCATGACCCATTTAAAAAAAATTATGGGGGCGGGGATGTTTTGGACAGGTAACTTCACTCATTGAGAGATGAATGCCTAAATAATGTGTGTTACTTTGGCCAGCCCCTCCTTACTTTACACTATTGGCAACCCACTGGACAGGTAAGAAGTGTCATAATACAAAGAGATAAATACACACTGTACACATTTTAGCACATTTTTACATTCTGCTATTACCTATCAAGATAATAATAGGATACAAAAACTTTAAACAGTACCATTTGAAAGTATTCAGGCAGGCCCTTGCAGTACATGCTTTGGGAAATTCATCCATAAATCTGACCACAAAAGAGGTGGGTATAGTGTGTATGGGTTTGGCAAAGTCAGCAGATAGAGGATTGGTATCAGCTGAGTTGGCAGATGGGGGGAGGGAGGGTTCCAAATGATTTTGGGACCCAAAAAAAAAGCCTCTGGCACTCTGCCTGAATTTAAAGCACAAATCACAATTTTCAACATTTTAGGGGGTATTTACTACTATGGAGCTGACAAAATACATCGTTAAGTGACTACACGAGGTGAATATAGGCCCAGGGGAGCATGCTGGGGAGGTAAGTGAAGGCAAATATGTATGAAGGACAAAAAAATTACATAAAAATCCAGCATGCATGAGGACAAAGGGGACATTCACAGCATATTACAATCATGGTAATTAGGGAATGAGGAAAGAAATACAATATATTAAAAAACATTAAATACAATAAAATGTGATGTTAAAGGATAAAAATCTTATCTTAATATACTCCTTCTGCAGGACCTGGATGATGGCAGAACAGGTCTCCGGGATAATGACCCCCAGAGCCGGGGGGGGAGATGCCTGCCAAGAACTTGAGGTCCTGCAGGCTTCTCCCCATTGCCAAGTACCGCAGGGTGGTGACTAGCCTCTGCTCCGGAGTGATGGCTTGCCTCATGCAGGTATCCAGCCTGCTGATGTAGGGGGTCAGCAAAGCCAACAAACGGTGAAATACGCGGTCTGTCATCCAGAGAAAGTTCCTGAAATCATCAGGATTATTCTCACGGATCTCATGGAGCAAAGGCATGTGACAGAACTGGTCACGCTGGAGCAACCAATTCTTGGTCCATGAACTCCTCCTCGCCCTGTTCATGGACTGGGCTTGTGTCAAAGTAAGAACCCCAACACCAAGCCCCCGCACAGCACGAACTCTACGATGAGTAAGTATACGCAACATGGCTAGAAAACGGTCGGCTGCTCAGAACGAAGTAACAGAACGCACTGAAGAACAGCAAAGCCTGTGAAGAGTGACCTGAAAATCAGTAACGAATGAACAAGAACACAATGACAAGTCAATGGTAACTCACTGCACGCACTGAAGAACAGATACAAACCCACAAGCACAAACTGAACAGCAGAAATATGATCTGAAAACCACGAGTCTGAAAATGCGCAAATTGTCTCGCACCAAACTTTTACTAACACGAGAATAGCAAAAGGAGCCCAAAGGGTGCCGCGCTTAGTACTGAACTGCCCTTTTATAGTTTCATTGTACATGGTGGACGTCACCGCGTTCTTGGCGTTCGGAAATTCCGACAACTTTGTGCGACCGTGTGTATGCAAAACAAGTTTGAGCCAACATCCGTCGGAAAAAATCCATGGATTTTGTTGTCGGAATGTCCGATCAATGTCCGACCTTGTGTACGGGGCATAAGAATTTTCAGATATCTGCTAGTTCCTTATTTTCAGTCTGAAGCTAAACCGCAATAGGTTATAAACAGACTGTCTTTTCCAAGAAGTTGCACCAACAGCAGACATAACGTCAACATCCAATGCTTGAAGGAGAAATTACCAAGATAATTTAATAATAGCTATGATTAAATGCTGAAATCGGTACTAAAACTGCTGAAACTGTTAAAATCTTATGTATTGTCATAACAACATGTTTTGCATAACCACTTAAGGACTAGCCTCGTTTTGGATTTTAGGTGTTTACATGTTTAAAACAGTTTTATTTGCTAGAAAATTACTTAGAACCCCCAAACATTATATATTGTTTTTTTTCTAACACCCTAGAAAATAAAATGGCGGTCATTGCAATACTTTTTTTTGCACCGTATTTGCGCAGCGGTCTTATAAGCGCACTTTTTTTGGAAAAAATTCATTTTGAATAAAAAAATAAGACAACAGTAAAGTTAGCCCAATTTTTTTTTATATTGTGAAATATAATGTTACGTCAAGTAAATTGATACCCAACATGTCACGCTTCAAAATTGCGCCCGCTCGTGGAATAGCGTCAAACTTTTACCCTTAAAAATCTCCATATGCGACATTTAAAAAATTCTAAAGGTTGCATGTTTTGCATTACAGAGGAGGTCTAGGGCTAGAATTATTGCTCTCGCTCTACCGGTCGCGGCGATACCTCACATGTGTGGTTTGACCACCGTTTTCATATGCGGGCGCTACTCACTTATGTGTTCGCTTCTGTGCGCGAGCTCGTCGGGACAGGGCGCTTTAAAAAAATATATTTTTTTAAATTATTTATTTTACTTTATTTTATTTATTTTTTCACTGTTTAAAAAAAAAAAAAATTGGATCACTTTTATTCCTATTACAAGGAATGTAAACATCCCTTGTAATAGAAAAAAGCATGACAGGTCCTCTTAAATATGAGATCTGGGGTCAAAAAGTCCTCAGATCTCATATTTAGACTAAAATGCAAAAAAAAAAAAAAGTCATTTAAAAAAAAATGACACAAAAAAAGTGCCTTTAAGAGAAGTGGGCGGAGCCGACGTAATGACGTCGCTCCGGCCGTCCTATGGTATAGAGACGGGTGGGAGCCATCTTAGCCTCACTCATCTCTATACTGAGGAAGAGAAAGGACTCAATCGCCTCCGCTGCTACAGACGGCTCCGGTAAGCGGCAGAGGGCGCGGGAGAGTGGCGGGAGGGGGGTGGCACCTCTCCCACCGCCGATAACGGTGATCTTGCGGTGAACCCGCCGCAGAGACCACCATTATCGTGTACAGAACCGCTGGCCCTAAAGATGGATACCTCGGTTGTGGCAGCAGCTGCAGCCATTACCGAGATATCCATCTTTAAAGTAATGACGTGGATAAGCTGTATTTTTTGTCTGGCGAAAATGTATAAAACGGTGAAAGAGGAAATAAAGAGATCAGAAGTTTTTAATTCTGAACTGAGTGTCATAGCGCGATTACTTCATGGCATACATGCTTTAAAATTTGATAAAGGGGTAGATATAATAATATCAGATTTTGTTCTGAATCCAAAACATTTTGGTGCCCAACGTGGGGCTCGAGGCTAGGGTCCCAAGTAGCAGATCCAGAAGGGACCGGGAGACAAGCCAACGCGGAGTGACAGGAGGAGACTGATCACCTCTAGAAACGGTAAGACGCTTTTGATATCTTGTATATCAAGTCTACTGTTTATCCTGTACTCATGGCTGGTCAATCTCTGTGCCCATATCGGCTTCCTACGGCCCTCAAAGACAGGTATTAATCTTGCCTCGAGTCTATTGATAAGTTAAGGAACCTACAATTATATCTACCGCCTGTTTTGTTCTGTTCTGTTTTGTTGATCGATCTTGTGTTTTGTGATGGCTGTTGGGAGTTGGGATTGCTTATATAGTCACGGATGATGGATGAAATTAGTTGACGTGGTTAAACTTCTCCTGGGACTAGGAGAAGGCATCAGGACATTGTTAAACTTCTCCTGGAGGGAATAAAATAAATAATTGTGCGGCAAAGCACGGGTACAATAAGTACAGAAGTACGGGCAACCGGGAAACGAAACCCCAGGGCGGCGTCAGGAACATGCATAGTGGCGTGGGGGATCCTGTGACAGTTTGAGTAATCCTGTACTTCACTGCGGCTGTCACATATCTTGTTGTTGGTTGTTGGTCACATTTTGTTGGTGCTAATGTCATGTCCTAAATGTGTTTGTGGGGACTGTTGTTTGGCATACATGAAGCAGGCTGGGGGTTGATTAAAGTGGTAGAGCTAGGATATAAGAGAGAAGCTCTTGGTTACAAACCGTTGTTAGCGGAGATCACAGATGTGTTGGTATTTAGATTAAACGTACATTATCCAGTTAAACTTGAAGTTGGCAAGTCGCCACAGGTTATAGAAAGTGAAGTTAAAAGGAGGGGACACGCAGCCGAAAGGTGTCCGTCGCAACTTCAACAACCAGAACGGTTGAAGAGGAAGGAAAAGATAGAGTGAGGAATTTGGGCATGGTTCTGGGAACATGTAAATCACATTTAAAGTGGTGCATTGAATATTAGTTACTGTACTCCTTATCTGTTTGTTAATTGTCTTGTTGAGGGTAATAAGTAGTCACGTATTACTCGCTCGCTCCCTTACCTGTGGCCACCTTAGTGGGCAGGGCTGTGTGACTGGTCTACGTTTTGAGAAGACGCGTGTAAGGAGACTTGCACGGCAGTCGAACACTGTAGACGTTCTTTTCTCTCTATCTCTCTCTCTATCTATTTTGTCTTCGTTAACTTATGATATGGTCTGAACCGGTACCAGGTGACAGATAGAGGATTGTTGGACCCTTGAGTCCAGGACAGCCTCGTGACCCGTTAAAAAAATCCTGAGCAGACACACATAAATATCACAGTCATCAAGACAGAATGTAGCAAGGTAGTGTTACATATTGGAAGGTGGTCCGAAAGAGGACAGGTGGTGGTCAGAGGATTGTCGGACCCTCGAGTCCAAGACAGCTTCATAAAACCGCCATACATATCCTGAGCCTGGACACATAAACTTCCCAATAGCTAACGATGGGGCAGAAGTTAGAGAAACCTAAAGAGGGTAGTTTGGCTTGTGATTTGGTATTAGAGCGAGAAGGAGAAGATGCTGTCAAGGAAGGGAAGAGATTGGCAAAAGTGTGTGGGGTTGATATGCATTTGGGCGGAAGGCTACTGGTCGATGAATGGCGTACTGTTTTAAAACATAAATTAAAAAAAAAAGGTCTGTTGTCAGATCATGGGTTGCTACAAACAGCAGACACTTGGCTCAAAGTTGCCAAAGCCATTCATGAAGAAGGATGGGTAGAACAGGAAATATGTGTTGGAAATGGTTGTATTATGTATGTGTACAAGAAGCCAGAAAAGGGGTAAAAAGCTAAGACAGACAGCCAGCCACCGCTCTATAATGGCGTCTGGACCCCAGGAAGTAGACACTCCCTTTTGTCTACTGCCCCTCTGCTACAAGTGACAGAGGAGCCTGTGACACCTCCCCCACCGTGTTTAATAGTAGACAATGTACACTTGTCTTTGTACTGCTCAGGTGGTTGCTGCCACACACGCCCGACCCAAACTTTACCACCTGTACCACAGCCCCCACCAGAACCTACCCACATATATCCGACGATAGACCAGTCCTCGGTATCGTATTACAGAGCCCAACCTACCCCATTAATGACAAGTGTACATTCTGGGGAAGACTCGGACAGCACCCAAGGGGGGAAACGCCGACACTCAAGCCTCAGGAGGTTCCCCCCTTGGCCCTCCTGCCCTAAT